>NC_054537.1:66859894-67211144 GCF_017654505.1 Polyodon spathula
CATGTCAACGGGGGGGGGGGGTGTACTTTAATGTATGATAATAAAAACATTTCGAGTTAGCTTTAAAGTCATTAATCTCCCGTAATGGTACCTATAGAGCGCAATAGAAAAATCGAGACAGCATTTCGGATTCGAGACAGAAAAGATTTTGTTTAGCCACCCGACAGAAACAAGTTCCACATTCCCCTGTACAGATTTAGGCGTCACATCGTAAAAAAAAAAAAAAAAAAAGGTAAAATCAGAACAGAGATTGTAATGCCAAAAGCTTACACTTGCTTTGTTGGTCTTCATACACGTGTACTGTACTTTGTTTTCCAAACTCTAAACAAGGGTTTGGCAATCTAATGCTGTCTTGGCATCATTTAGGACCCCCACAGTTGTGGATGGTCTCCAAGTATTTTCTGAAGAGGTTGGCAACTTTTAAACACCAAGAGACTGTAGGCCACATCTAGCTGGGGTCTTCACCTCTTACTTATGATATACTCTTTCAATAGCTACTTGCAGTCCGAGTTGGAACTGTTTTTGAATATTAAACACAAGTTACAAAGAAATACCCTGTGATTCAGCTGAAAATCCTATAAGCTCTCTCTAGAATTGAGTCCTAAATTATCAACTGTGTGCAGCTTCTTGCATACTTCTGTATATAGAGGCAGCACTCACTGGTTTGAGTTTTCATACTATAGTATTCATTTCGATTTAGAGTTGTTAAGGGTAATGTTTAACGTTTAACCACATGATTAAATGACTCTCCTGTTGCCATGACATTGGTTCCAATAGTGGCCCGTGATATTGTTCTAAAATTAAACCTATTACATATGTGTCAAGAATCCTTAGCTTGGATGTGTACTGTATAGCAAGGGAGTTGTGCAGTATCCTTTTTATTTTTTTGCCAAGATGGTCAAAGATGAAGGGTTCTCAAAAATTATATTATGCCATTTAAACACCTGGGCACAACTTCAAAACAATATCCGATAATTGTGCTAAATGTAAATGTAAATTGCGGATTACTCACAATATAATGTGCTCACCATTTTCATATGACGCTGCAATTAATTCTGCCTAATTTAGCTGGCTACTTGTCCAAGCTTTGCAGTTAATACATTGTTTGACTTACCTTTTGTAGTTACATTATCTACAGTTGATACCCTCCATACCAAAAGATAAATACATGAGTAGTTGGACAAAGGAATTACAAACACCTTCTTTATCATGCCGTTTGGGTGTGGGGCCCTCATGAGAAGGCTCAATTCGAAGAAGCAAGAATTTAAATTGTTCTGGAGGGATATGCAACCACTCCTCAATGCTATGTTGCAGTGTATGTTGTTTTGATGTATTATTATGTTTTATTATATAAACCACAACAGGATCCATGAATACAAACTGTTTTAATGTTAGACAAACATCTAAAACACAACTTCATCAAATGCAACCAATCATCCAGTGCTATCAATGCAGACAGAAACTGCATCGTTTACCCGAAACTTAAAAAATGTTTCACAATGAGCATCTGTCAGTGTCATCCTGTAATACATCAAACACTTAAGAGGAAAAAAATTGTAAAGCTGTACAGTACATGTCGAACATTCCCAAATTAAACCTTCAGGCATTCTTTGACTATCCTTCACTCTGCTGCGTGCCATAGAGACCCCTGGAGGAACTTCAAGAACACGTTTAAATGTACTAATTATCTGTTTGTTGTAGAGTCTCTAGGCTACACTATTGCAAGATGGAATACCCAGCCCATATGAATATTGAAGTGTATATGTTCATTCTTAAAGATAATGTTTTACTATAAAAGAAATTATAATCACACAATTTGCAGATTTAAGGCATGAAATAATGAAACTGCTGTGTATAGAAACTTTTTGCAAAAATACTTCAAATACAAGACAAGTTGATTTTAGTGGTAACATGCTGGATTATTTACTGTGAAGGGTTCTAGTTTGACAATTTTTGTGCCATGACATTTCTAAGTAAAGGATACTAAACAATACCATTGTTCTATGCTAGAGGTCTGCTTAAGTAATGTTAATTGTCTATTTGTTAGTCTAAATCCTATTGTGTGGCTCACTATCCCATTGCTACATTAGTGCTGTGAGTGAGTGTGAGGGCCTGAGGTAGATCTGTGTAACTGAATCTGCTGGCCAATGTCTTAAAGTTCTGCTTAAATGTAGGTAGCAATTATTATTAGCAATGTACTCTATCTACAACACTAAATCAGGAAAAGCAGCTGATATTAGGTTGAAGTTTGAGATATCATACGTGGTAGAAAGCAAGTTTGATTATACCTTATCCGTCTCCTTTAATGTACCTCACATTAAAAACCTACCTCTCATAGGGATTTTTTTTCTCTGTGATACAGAACAAGAATAATTCATCAGTTAAGAGAAAAACAGCAAGCTCATTAGGCTCAACTAGAATCAGTATCACTGTTTGCAGTGTCAGGTTGCCTCAGAAATATGTTAGAGGCTTTTGCTTCAGCTGGAGAATGTGTACAATGGATCCAAAAATTTAAGTGGTGATGAACATGTAGACAGAGGTATTTGATTTTTTCTTTCGAATTACAATGGGAACCAGATGGCTGCTGATTAATGGCATATGGGTTACAACAGGCCTGTGCTGGTACTGCACGAGAGGTGCTGCTGGTGTTAATACTCAGTTTGAGCTACAGGCCACAGCCACTGAGTCACAAAGCACCTGAGTGGAGCTCAGTTCTTTCAAGGAACACTGGGAGAGTAATTAACTCTTTGAAGCCATACTCATGCTAAGTCTACATTTTTGTCCTCAGCTAGGTTATAATGTCCTCTCTACTCCTTTAATCCTTTTTATATATTTTCTGTAATATAAATACAGGGTAATGTTCACAATGGAATGCTTATAAAATGCCAACAAATCCACAGTTGTGTTACAAATCCATAGTGAGTGAGAACAATTCAACATATTATGCAAGAATCATTTCAGCAGTTAGTTCATTAGTGTTACACATTTCGTAACACTTCGAGAAGGGCTTGCAATTTCAATTCAGCATTTCATATTGTTTACTAAAAGTAAGGTAATACAATTATACATTAACAATGTAAACATTTTCCTTTCATAATTACAAATTGTGACACAGCTTCTTTATTTAAAGTATAACAGTTCTAGGTTTCTAACAAGTAGATAAAACACACTCGACAGCATAGGATGGTTTTTTCCAGTGGGAACACGGTAGCAAAGTCGAAGCCATACTAATGGGGGATTTCAACATCCCACATATAAAATGGGAAAAACTGGTGGGGAGCATGACAGATGAAATTGAAATGGTGGAAATGACAAACGACTGCTTCCTAACGCAATTTGTCAAGGCACCGATTAGATGGGAGGCACACTGTGATTTAGTCTTTTCAAATAATGAAAGGCCACAACATTGTCTCATTTTAAAACCCAAAAAGTAATGACTAAAGCTAAGATTTATAATTCTAGAAAGGCAATCTGTAAAAGGTATGAAACAGAGACTAACAAAAGTAGATTGGAGAAAAATAGAGAAAACATCCACAGAAAAAGGATGGAAGTTGTAGTTTTTCATTCCTCATTTAAACAGCAAGAACTACATTACCTTTTTTTTTCCAGTAACAAATGCAATTTCATCATCACTTTGGAAACCTCCATCAATTACACAGATGTTAGGTTTTAACTCAGATTTTGCATTTTGTTCCTGGGTTTAACCATTTTTCAAACAACCTTACAGCCCACTTATGGATTTCTTGAAAACTGGTTGCTTGCAATGATATTAGGTCTATGTCTGCTTTAGATTTCCCTTTTTTTTTTTTTTTTTTTTGCATTGTTACTTTTCTAATGCCACTTTCATGTTCTACATCTAAAACATAGTGTTCGCTACAATGTTCACTTACACAGACTTTTCTTTGTGTAAATGGGATTTTAAACTCAAACTTGTGAAAACATTGTAGCAATGTGAGAGACAAACATTTAATCTGTTTGAAGTAAATGCAACAAAGAAGCAATAAACATATGCAAATACCAAACTAACAACCAACTGAATCTCGTTATGGAAGAGTATCAATTAGGAAGAAATGTTTTAAGTGGCATAAACAACTCAAAGTGTTGAATCAGTAAGACAGATAATCCAGAGTTTCTTGTAACTAACGGCACTCGAAACGATTCATTATTTATAGTGATTCAACACTTATCATTGTTTATCCCTTACTTACAAAAGTTTACCATATTAAAAGTACAGCAAAGAGTAATAAAGCCCAACAAACCATGGTACACTAAGTAACTTGAAAAAGAGATGATTTTTTTTTTTCTTTTTCTCAAATTTTGAACTATGAGTGTCTGAGTAGTGATGATATTCAGCAGAGAAGAATCCCTATTTGTTTCACCCTCTTCACAATTCTTCAGCTTTGTAAAATCAATACTATACCCAGGCACTGCATCACAGGAATAATTGACAGCCTTCCAAAGGAGAATGCCTTATTGAAACTCATGGTAGGTTTTTTCAGGTGTTAGGTTCACACGTTTTTTCCTCTTCAATAAGAAAGCCTTGCGGGTGTGAACTCTGAATTCCCCTTTTATGGCCTGCCAAACATGTCAACCCGCATTTGGTTTTGGTATCCTTCAATAGGTTTTGATCTCTTGTTATGATGTAAGGAAAAAATAATGTATTCACTTTGTTCTTCTGGTCTTGGAAATACTATAAATCCCTGGTGGATGAATGTATCATCCTAGGCCCAGACAGAAGGATCTTAAACAGTTTGTGGTGACAAGTACAAATAAATAAATAATAATACCATATGGCAGATGCATGTGTTTTAGTTTATTTTTTTAACCTAGACATCTATAAATATAAACCAATGCTATAGATCAGTAAAAGATATCAAAAATAGTTATGGTATCCCATAATGCAAGAAGGCTGTTCCCTGACTCTTAACAGTGCTATTAAACATTGGTGGCTCATTGGTTTACCTTCTGTAACGAACAAGAAGAAAAAAGATTTAACTTCACGGTCACCCTCAACGCTTCTGCTTGTTGAATTTTATGAAAAGAATACTGGTGTTCTATTTTAGCTGATCTGCAACACAAATTCTCAGTCTACAATAATAGACCTTTATGCACTGGATATAGTATGGAAACCTACAAAATTACAGTGCAAATTTACCATGGTAAATGGTAGTTTGTAGCTTAGAAATGAGATGGACAGCTATCCTTCTGCCTTGTGCAAAAAACACCAAGTTTTCAAGTAAGACATTTGAAAAGATTAGGTTTTCAATTCAACAACAATTTGCAGGTAATAAATTGTAGTATAATTCACAACTACTGTATGTTTGTTTATGTTTAGGGTAACAGTGTGTAGGCTATGTACAAAGATAACACAGGAGTTTATTAAAGCCACAGGTCTGATAAATAAGGTTGCAAGTATTGTTTATAGCATTTAACTTTGCATTTATCATCTTCTGAAGATGTCTGTATTTTTTCTGATGTCTCCCTCCCCCATTATGTTATGAGAGCTACATCCAGGTGCTCTGGGGACCAAAATAAATTTAAAATCATCTGATTTATGGCAATGTACCTTGATTTGAAAATATACAGTGTGTGATGAAACCCATATGCAGCTTAATGAGTTAGTGCAAAGGGGCATTCAGGGAATTAAATGATACCATAAAACACTTATGGCAGAAAGCACATCAGCATTAAATGCTCAAAAAACATTCATTAAATGAACATTGATCAGTAAAAGGGCTCTTTTAAATATTAAACTCCACAACATGCTTATTTTCTTTTCAGCTCTGCTCAGGCCACACTGTTAACGGCTCTTTGCTTACTGTAGTTTTCTGGCTTGAGTGCCGCAGTACGATCTATATATGGGCTGCTAATTTCATCAGTGCACCAATACAAAATACTTCAGTGTTATGAGTAACAACTGATATATTACATCTACTGTATTTGGATGTAACCTACAGTATGAGGCATTACAGTGTACAGCATTTTCCCAGACCTTTAGTAACTAAGAATGTAGCGGCAAGTCTTCTATTATTGGTTTACCACTCTGGCAATGAAAAATCTTCCCATTGCATCCCCCCCACACCCAACCTCACTGTGACAAAACAAAACTCTGAAGTCAGTGTACTGTATATATTTCTAGTATACCTAGAGATCAGTTTCAGGACTCTTGGCAAAGCAAGCAGTGCTTCTGAAAGCTCTGACTCTGTAATGGAAATCTGCAAGTTTTTTTTTTCTTCTTTTTTGTGTGTCTGTGTGTACATGTGCTTTTTCCATATGTGTATGGCGTAAGTACATACAGTATGCACGTGCCTTCGTGTAAAGTATGTGTTAATCATTTCTAAAGCGTTAGAGAAGGGGTTTCCAAAGAATTTCCACAGAAAGCTGCTCTTACTGAGTTTGTACCCCACAAAGGGACAGAACTAAATTGTTACCTTTTCTAACTCTACCAATCAAGCAGATCATTTGTAAATAAAATACGCCTGTGAATTACGCATATTACTTTTAAGAATAAGTCTAATTTTAACAATTAACCAAATCTGAATATTCTCATCTCATGTTGGTGGTTCTCTTGTGTTACAGAATACAGCACATCATTTAGATCAGTACAATACTGGGGTTCTGCTTGCCCTAAGTTTAGACACCAGGAAGCTGTTGTCAGTATTATTATTATATAAATCTAACTGATTATTTTATTTCTAGCCAAGTTTAGCTTCTCCTGCACTTCAAGGGGAGGTAAGTGTCAGTGTCTTCCTTATCTTTAGATGGATCTCAAGGTACTAATTAATGTCTTTATCACCTCCAGAATTGCTTACAGCAACTATCCGATTGCAGG
Organism: Polyodon spathula; assembly: GCF_017654505.1. Lineage (NCBI taxonomy): Eukaryota > Metazoa > Chordata > Actinopteri > Acipenseriformes > Polyodontidae > Polyodon > Polyodon spathula. The sequence goes on from NC_054537.1 coordinate 66,866,727, forward strand.
CCTCCCTTGTTGGTTCTGGGCTTGTGTGGGACCCTTATACTATAAATATTACATACTGACTCCTCTTATACCAGTTTAAATCAAGTATGGCAAATAAGAAGGCAGTGTAAGGGCTTTTCTAATAATATGTGTTTTTGGCAAATAACTTCTTAATATTCAACTGTTTTGTGCATTGCTTGGAAATGTTTAGAGTGAAAGGCGAAATTTGAATGTGTGCTGTCTTGATACTTGTAGGAAAGCAACAGGCTATATTTTATATTGTATTATAAAAATATATGATTAAATCTATAAACTATTGCCTTGCCATATGTTAATATTGTCACTGTAAGGTTCCTTTTTACAGTTAGAAATTGTTAAATATACAGTTAAATGTGTTAAATTTTTAAATAGACAGATGTGAACAGTCTGTTCACCTCATATCACAGTTTTTTCTCTTATATAAGTTGCTACTTACAGACAAGACTGCCATATTGAATTGTCTGTCCATGGTTTAGACAGCCAAGGCAAATGTCATTTGAAAGCCCAAAGTAGTAGTAGTATTATAAATATAATGTGGGCAGTTCAAGAAGTTTCAAGACACTGCATCATGTTTAAAGTTCAGATGAAGTCTGCAAACTACTTGATCCAAAGACTCGTTATTTATGCTATTAATCCAAACATTATAGAGTGTGACTGCACGTGGCTGTGTTGATAAAACAGGTCATGTTTTAATATGCCTATGCCAGACAAGAGCTTTATCTTAAAAAAAAAAAAAATTATGGAATAAGAGGAGGATCCTGTTCCGAAGTGGTATCTGATATTGAGACAGGGTTTTCTTTTACAACCTATTTGTGTCTTCATAAGAAAACAGAGAAGACCTCACCAAAATAGTTTTACCCATAGTTGGCACATAGCAAAGACTGGGGTGTTGCGGATTTGACTTTTTATATATTTGTGTGCATGTCCATGTAAAACTGCAGTGTACAAAATTGAAGGCATATGAAAGAAAAGATTACATACACACACACATCACCACACACCAACTTTCATATATGGCCATTATCATGCGTCGTTTGTTTGGTTCTCCTCCTCCCCTGCCTCCACCTTGCAGTGTGTCTTGTCTAGGGGGAAGGTGACCTCAAGTGCCACTTGTCCTGCTGGCTTAGTTTTGATGTAATTCATACAGGTAGTTGATTGTTGTTTTATCAGTGTAGGGGCATCTATTGAGCTCCAGTGGACAAGGCCATGGCTCAAATTCAAATAATGAATCAATTATGGTCATGTTTGTCTGTCAATTCAATAAATCATTCATTTCATTCCATTGTTGGGTGTCTCCTTTCTGAATCTGGATATACTCTACCAAACACTGAAAACAAATTCAACCAGGTGCTATACTGCTGTTACTAAAATGCAGCCGCTCCTAATATCACGCATGTGTATAGGTGGGTGATAATTTCTATAGTTAGGCTATAGTCACACTGTAAACTTTGAGCTGCTAAACAAAAATGAAATATTTGCACAGTTGTTTAGAGATAATATATAATGCCATTAAAAAAACAATTCAAGATCATTATTTAATTTTATTGCATACTCCCTATGACCCTTATAAGTACCCCCAGGAGTACGTGTACCGACAGTTGAAAACCCCTGTATTATAGTAAGAAGTAAGTTTCTGTCTTCACAGTACTTTTCACTATTTCAGTTAGCTTGCAGGTGGCCATCTAGTCTGATTACTTGTGGTTACTGTTCTTAACTGGGCTTCTAAATCCTACAAAGAGTTGTATAGCAAGCACTGAACCCACTGTACTTCATAGCTTACACAGCTTTTGTATCCAGGTCTTGCTATTCCTCATACAGTTCTTATGAACAGCAGCCCAGCAGCCTACTAATTAGTCTAGTGGCTTTGCCATATACCGCATGCTTCACTGACTGTAGTTGATAAGGGAAATCTGAAATGAAGGATTTAATTCTCTAATTCTTTATCAGGGATTAACTGATCAAAGTCTTGCCAGAACACCTGTCCCCTCGTTCTTGCAGGTACTGTATATTTACAGTGTTACAGCTTTGGGTGCTGACAGACTTGTATATTGCAGTGAGGTGAGATGGAACCATGAGAATCCGGGCAAACAAAATACTTTGATATTTGTTTTCTCTATGTTTATTTTAACCATGCTGAAAGTGTGAAGGAACCTCCTTAATAGAAGGGCTAGGAGCGGCTGGATCATTTTCTAGCCCTTAATGCTATTCACATCTGGCTCAGGTCACATGTGAAATGAGTCTGGTAGACTAAACTGACAATCGACTGTCCACACTTGCAGAGTTACAGTGATGCCTACTGAAGTGAGTGCTATCTCCGTTCAAGAGTGCTAAAAGAGAACCCTCCGTACAGTTTTTTGTTCCTCCGTTCTCCTGCCATTTGGACTTTTTGTTCTTTGTTAGTAGTTCTGCATTTTATTTGTATTTGACAATTGAAAGCATGCATTGTAACCTATGACAATCTGAAAGCATGCATTGTAACCTATGACAATCTGTTTTACCAATGCCAATCGAAAGGGTAAGGCATGAAGGAGTGCATTTTTTTTTGGCTGGTAGCAGAAACAGAAATATGGGCTAACTAATATAGCTAGCTACATTACAGTACACATGGACAATTCTATTTTAGTGCAAGCAGCATCAACAGTCTGACACTGAATGAAGCTCTACCAAGGGGAGGTAAGTGTAACTCAATCCCCAGCAGACAGTTACTGAAGAGCAGCGACAGCTGGCTGCCATCTTACTGAGATCGTCATCATCCACTTAGAGCAGCTCATCTGTTCCTACAAATTAAGTCAGTTGCCTATCACACAGGGATTGAGGGTAGAATGGGAATGCTCTGTGTGGCCTCTGTGCACCAACTGTGGGCAGGTCCTTGAGATCTCCTTGTCAGAGAGCCAATCAGACAACTTACACACTGCAGACAAAGTCCCAGAAATAGCTATCCAGTTTAGAGAATGCTGACAGTGCACTGCAGGAGACAAATTAGTCTTCTCTGGGGCAAAAGAAAGAAAGAAAGAAAGAAAGAAAGAAAGAATTCTCTGTCAAGCTTCGCTTTCTGTCGCTACATTCCTTGAGACACGTCTTGACACCCCTGTCAGGTTCTTCTTTGAGGAGACAGTTTTTTCCTTTTCTGTCATTTTGAAAATGTCTGACAGTCCGCTTGGTTTTTTCAGGCTCTGCTATTTCGTAGGTCAAAATCCTCCCTTACGACTTTGTCACCTTTTCTTGACCTCATCCAATTCTTTGAAGAAAAAACTCCCCCGCGACAATTTCTTTCCTTCGTTTTTTCCTAATCTCCCGTCTTCTTTCTTTTCATTTTCTTTTCTTTTCATGCAACTTTCCCACTTTTCTACCTTATTCCTTTTCTTCTTTTTTCTGTCTTTTTCTTTTCTTTCTTCCTTTCTTCTTATCCCTTTGCCTTCGTTTTTCTTTCATAATGAAAGAAAGAAAGAAAGAAAGAAAGAAATTCTGACAACAGAAATATCAATTTCTAAAGCATACCATCAAGTTAATTTTAGAGGCTTTTTTTTAGCATTATAATACTGTATGTTACAGATCTGTAAAACATAATTACAATGTGTGCCGTCTCATCCAATGTGTTGGCTTGAGAAATGGAAAGGAATGGAGGAAGTGATCCAAAGCAAAAGAGAAGCAAAGTCATGAACTTGGTAACCCAATCCACCAAAAGTTCAACTTCCAAGTTAAATAAATACACACACTTTGCCCTCATTAGAAGGCTCTTTTTTAAACAGTTATCATACCTTGGCTCCTGACTATATTATTTTCTCTAGATGACCATCTGATACACAATAAATTCCTGATTTCACAAGAATAAAGGGTTAGCTAGAAAGTAGTTTCACAGAAACGTGCATATTTTTAGCCATCATTTCAAATGAACAGTCACAACCACAATGACATTAAATAGGTCAGGTCTGCTCTCTAGCATGTAAAGCAGGTATACAAGATTCACTCCGAACTGTGGTAGAACTGCCACTACATTAAAAATAGGTAGTCTTTTGGGCCAGTTTGCCACTGATGCTTCCAATTACTTTGCTTCTGATAACTAACAACATATCAGAGTGACAGAAAAAAAAAAAAAACCTTACTTAACAAACAACATACAGTAGTTCCATGATTATAATTAATGACACAGTTTTCTGTATTACCTGTCTGTAAACACTGCTTACCATCACAGGCCATTTAGAATCAATCAAAACTGAAAATTATTATCATGACAAGCAGATTAAGAAAGAAGAAGAAGAAGAAGAAGAAGAAGAAGAAGAAGAAGAAGAAGAAGAAGAAGAAGAAGAAGAAGAAGACAGCTGACTTGCAGATTCTCTAAGAAATAAGCTGAGTCAAATCATCAATCAGTGAGCAATGACAATTGAAAATCCACTGGCTAAACAACAAAATGCGTATTCGCAGTCCTTCAAGTGGACGTAAAAGCAAGAAAATAAATTACATTGGACTTTGGAGAAATACAAGATATATTGCGAGCGCCTGGAATGGATTACAGCAGACATTAACCTTTTACACATAGGACCAAAGCTAGCAGAGGCTGTGGCGACTAAAACTTCTTGCCCCCTGAAAGCTTTGAAGTCTAGAACCACTGACATGAATAGACTTCCTCAGAACCGCTCCTCCAGAGGACACAAGTACATTACTCAGTTTCAAACTGCTGTTGGCTGCAGGCTGAAGTAACAGAGGAAAATAGGGGCTATCATAGTATGCTTCTTACTTTATAAAAGGACTGATTGTTTTTTTTTTTTTCAATTTCCTTAATGCCTGAGAAGGGTCATTCTCCAGTACTGTGTACCAACAGGCATTGTAACATTTGATCAAGTATTGATCTTTACTATTAACAATATGTATATATTATTAAAAATGATTGTATGTGTTCTGGACGTTAATACACACAACAAACATAAGTGTGGCATTGTAACGATGCATATTTAGGTAACTTGGCAAAAATAATGTACATAACTTGAAGAAAAAAAAACCCGGTATTTGTGACGTGGTTGGCGCAGTCATCATGTACCTTGAATTAAGAAACATGTTTCTTATATATGTTTGCAAAATGATGTTTTACAAAAAAAATTGTAAGATATGCTTTTAAAATATGGCAATGAAGTTCTGTTTTTTTTTTTTTTTTTTTTTTTTTTTTTTTATTATTATTATTATTGAATGTTAGAAATACAACAATCAAATACCGGGTTTCGAACATAACACATGGCTTCAATAATTACACAAAAAGAAAATTGTAATCTATTTGCTAAATATTAACATCAGTACATCCAAAATCCAGTAATCATTAACTGATAATACATCTGTGTATGAGTTCGACAAACATATAATATATTCTTACACAAAATAAGAACATTTGAAATAAGTACTCGCTGTTAGTACCAATGCCAGAACGTGTTACGTCCGTACAGCAGTTACTGCTGAAACTGTGCATTTTTTCATCACTGTCGTAATCCTGTGTTTTACGGCAATCACTAAGTTTTTTTGTTTTGTTTTGTTTTTTTTTTATTGTTCAAGCGGGAATGTTTTACCGCAGCATAAAAACATTGGTGTCCAACTGTGTTACGTTGGTGGAAATGAAACGCTGTGACAACAAAACACAAATGGGGAAAAAAGGAGATCAGGTATGTTTAAAATTCAATTATTATATTAGAAGTGTATTGTATTTCGTAAATTCACAAGTTTTTATAATTATTGCTTTTGATGTATTAATACTGTAGTGAACATCGGTTCCCGTAGGCAGGTGCCTCACACAAGATGAGGCAATCCACACACAGGCGGAGGGTGGGCGCGAACCCAGGACGTCTGGTACTGAAACATAGCACCAGCACCGCTGTACAGCTAGCTATGTCATTATGTCACCTATCAGCCCTACTACTGCTTTCCCCTGTGCACGCTACACTACTAAAAATATGCTTACACCAACCTGTATATGGAATCTTCAGAACTCAGTACAGCCTTGGGCTTACAGTTTAAATGATGCGCATTATATTAAACTATCATTTATTTTATATACAATACTGTGCAAAAGTTTTAGGCAGGTGTGAAAAAATGCTGTAAAGTAAGAATGCTTTCAAAAATAGATATGTTAATAGATTATATTTATCAATTAACAAATTGCAAAGTGAGTGAACAGAAGAAAAATCTACATCAAATCAATATTTGGTGTGACCACCCTTTGCCTTCAAAACAGCATCAATTCTTCTAGGTACACTTGCACACAGTTTTTGATGGAACTCGACAGGTAGGTTTGCCCAAACATCTTGGAGAACTAACCACAGTTCTTCTGTGGATTTAGGCAGCCTCAGTTGCTTCTCTCTCTTCATGTAATCCCAGACAGACTCGATGATGCTGAGATCAGGGCTCTGTGGGGGCCATACCATCACTTCCAGGACTCCTTGTTCTTCTTTACGCTGAAGATAGTTCTTAATGACTTTCGCTGTATGTTTGGGGTCGTTGTCATGCTGCAGAATAAATTTGGGGCCAATCAGATGCCTCCCTGATGGTATGGCATGATGGATAAGTATCTGCCTGTACTTCTCAGCATTGAGGAGACCATTAATTCTGACCAAATCCCCAACTCCATTTGCAGAAATGCAGCCCCAAACTTGCAAGGAACCTCCACTATTTCAAATTTTGACTCATCAGTCCAGAGCACCTGCTGCCATTTTTCTGCACCCCAGTTTCTGTGTTTTCGTGCATAGTTGAGTATTGTTTCCACGTTGGAGGTATGGCTTTTTGGCTGCAAGATTCCATGAAGGCCACTTCTGACCAGATGGGTTTACCAGGGCCCCACTGTTTTCTGCCAATTCTGAGCTGATGGCATTGCTGGACATCTTACGATTGCGAAGGGAAGTAAGCATGATGTGTCTTTCATCACCTGCAGTAAGTTTCCTTGGCCGACCACTGCGTCTGCGGTCCTCAACGTTGCCCGTTTCTTTGTGCTTCTTCAAAGAGCTTGGACAGCACATCTGGAAACCCCTGTCTGCCTTGAAATTTCTGCCTGGGAGAGACCTTGCTGATGCAGTATAACTACCTTGTGTCTTGTTGCTGTGCTCAGTCTTGCCATGGTGTATGACTTTTGACAGTAAACTGTCTTCAGCAACCTCAACTTGTTAGCTGAGTTTGGCTGTTCCTCACCCAGTTATATTCCTCCTACACAGCTGTTTCTGTTTCAGTTAATGATTGTGTTTCAACCTACATATTGAATTGATGATCATTAGCACCTGTTTGGTATAATTGTTTAATCATACACCTGACTATATGCCTACAAAATCCCTGACTTTGTGCAAGTGTACCTAGAAGAATTGATGCTGTTTTGAAGGCAAAGGGTGGTCACACCAAATATTGATTTGATTTAGATTTTTCTTCTGTTTCCTCACTTTGCATTTAGTTAATTGATAAATACAATCTATTAACATGTCTATTTTTGAAAGCATTCTTACTTTTTTCAGCATTTAAAAACACCACCTCCCAGCCGGAAACTTTTGCACTCCTCAACTCTCTCTCTCTCTCTCTCTCTCTCTCTCTCTCTCTCTCTCTCTCTCTCTCTCTCTCTCTCTCTATCCCCAATCTATATATCTATCTATCCCTATCCTCCTGTACTCCTAACCCCACTACATCACCCGTATGATATATTATCTATTTGAAAATACTGTTGAAAGTAACATAACAATAGACAGTGGGCTGCAAGTGGGCAATAATAATTAGTGAAAACTTTTATGATTTGTATTGTTTCTTGTTGTTTATATTTTATTTTTATTTTTATTTTTTTCCAAAGCAACTTACAGGAATTACATTTAGACCTAATTATTTATTAAAGTAAATCAATGAATAAACTCCAGCAAATACACTGTGTGAAATAATTTCATTCAGAGTGTTAGACTACGCTTCATATCATTAACAGGTTGAAAAATGTGTATACTGAAAATAAAGAAACACATGAAAAAAAAACATTTTATCGTAAAGCATTTAAAGAAAACAATCAGAATACTAAGAGAACAATTTAAGTAGTTACCATTATTAACCCTGGTATTTCTTTTTCTCATTAAATTAAACTCAAGTTTACTGATGTAAACTTGATGATCAACAAATTTGTGGTGACGGTGGCCCCTGCATGAAATTAAACTATCTTCTTTTTGCACCACTACATAATTACCCTTACAAAAAATGATATTCACATTATATCTTCATGTAGTAATTTGGTATGTGACTCCTGAATTAATAATAATAATAATAATAATAATAATAATAATAATAATAATAATAATAATAATAATCCTTCCCCACATGTTGCGAAGTAATCAATTTTAACCCTAATTTTTAGTATTCTGACAAATTTTTACACTGTAAAATTACAACCCTCAATCTTTGTTAACAAATTCACTAGGTTTTCCAGCTTCCACAGAGCCTCTCCACAATAATGAGTTATAGCATCATTATTATTATTGTAGTGTTAAGGGGGGGGGGGGGGGGGTCATCATATCACTCTGTGCATTAAAGTAACAGAATTGGAATATACAGGGGGGATCTTAAACCATTCCTGTGTCTTCTTGGTTTCTGGTCACCAACTCCCCACTGACCAAGAATGCTTTTAAAAAGAGTCGTAAACTAAATAATGGACACATGGCTTATCTTCACGATCGCTGAATGACCCATTCGGCGCCACAAGCCAAATAATTCTAGGTGTCTTCACACTTAAGATGAGAACCAGTCTATCTCATAAATCCAGCCGACAGGGTGGAATAGTGGACCAATGGAGAACAAGGGGTCGCGTCGGTATGAGAACAACCAGTGAAAAGCACTTCACGTGGGCTCAGGCACTGCCCAAATTAACCCAACTATCCAATCACAGGGGCAGAGAGACCTACAAAAATATGAGCTCGACACTGAAACAATGCTCCTGACATGAAATGCAAGGCTTCAATACACAAACCAGTCTTTGAACTGTGATAACCTGGAGATCCAGCCTGCGACCAGCTGGGACAGAGATACCGTTTTCGGACATTCTAATACGAGATAACTATTCTAGTGTTTGCCTTGGTGTGGGAGTCTGCTTTGTGAGACGTCTAAAATCCTAAAGTACTTGTATAACTTATCCCCGATTGATCACCAGGGAAAGAGTTGGATAAACATTTGAAGTCGACATAAATTGAAATATATTAGATTTATTGAGCTAGCAGTGCCGGAGTTTGCGGTGGAATATCCCAGACATAACCGGACGAAGAGAGCACATATTGGTGGTGGAATTGCTGTTTCAGTGGAATATCTAAATAGTTATATCTAAATAGTTCTTTGCAAAGACATTTATTTCGTACCCTGAAGTGGAGACGAAACACAAGGAAGGCAGACCCTGGAACTTACCTGACCTTGCCAGTGGGCATGCTTCGAGCGCCTGTATTGAAGACATGGAACAGCGGAGGAAGCAGCACAAATCCGTAAAGTATTAAACAAGTAGGGTTGTAATCCTCAACCAGCAGGAGTGGGGGTGTTGTTGTCTGAACCTTATTTTCTGTACTGTTTAGTTTAGTTAATTCTTCCTTTCTGTATTATCTTAGTTTAGTTGTTGCACCTTTAATTTTTCCTTTATTTAGTTTTATTTCTAATAAAACTGTTACTGTGTATTTACTAGAAATATGGTCTAGTCTGATTATTTCAATAAGGGTTGAGTTCTACATGATTTGAATTCAAAACAAGGTATTCAATTATTACAATTTAAACTAGTCAAAATACAAATATACCTTGCACACTACATTATTATTATTATTATTATTATTATTATTATTATTATTATTATTATTATTATTACTTAACGACTAAACCTCCCATCGTTATGACACATTCAGCTGTCCAGAACCAAACAACAATAATAAAATGTCTATAATCTACAAAGCCACCCACTGCACCAAGGTTTCGACAGTAGGCATTGGTCATAGCAGCTTTAAAAGTGCAGTGTTCGAAAACAAAAGACTCCTGGTGCAGGCTGATACACCGGAGTCATTGTAAATGGACAAATCTCAATGGCCTGATTTGGAGAAAATCTTCCTGATTGATAATGAGGATGATTGCTTTTGTGAGTAGGAGGACTCGGCCTTGACATATCTGGTTACACCAAAGGATTGCACCATTGGACTGGTTACACCAAAAACCTACTTAATCTGAACTGCAGAAGTCCTGCACAGTCATGGCACAGCTGTAGTCTCTCTCACATATCTATCACTGTTTTTGAGGACTGTGACAATGTGGTGGAATGATCGAACATGACAGAATACCTATTTTATTCCAAATAAACCAGATTTTGACATAACGTTTATTTATTTATTTATTTACTTTTTTTTCTTTTTTTAATCCACTGTAATATTAAAGCAAAGATTTATGTATTTCGGTTTTTGTAAGTACATTTTAAAGCTTTCTGTAAATTTAAAAAATGGCTATAGCAATGTATAAAAATGAACAAAAACAAAAATACATAAATCTTTGCTTTAATGATACAGGGAATTAAAAATAAGAAAATAAATAAAGGTCAGGTCAGAATCATGTCATACAGGACAGTTATAATAGATGTGAATAATAAAAGTGTTTACAGAAGGCACATGTGGTTAAAAAAGGAACCAATATTCTAGTGGGATCTGAACATGAATGCTGCAGCATAAGGAAGAAGATTCCACCTCCAAGTCCTCAAATTTCCAATCAGTTTTAGAAAGCCAGTTCAGCGCACATTGTTAATAGTGCACTGAATAGGGAGTCCACTCTTCATCCTCTTCCTTTCAGTTATGCTGATGGCTAATGAACTGAAACCAACATGTGTACTTATTCTGGTCCACTATAGTGTGCACATGAGTTTGAAGACCACGGTGCTTCCTACAAATTCTCAAGGCATTCTTTAAATTAAATTCAGATTTGGTTGCACATTTTGTGGAGCTGCTAACATTCTCCACTTGTGTCTTCTTTCAAGTGAAAATGTTTTCTATTTCAGGTTACTATTACCAAGCTGCAATCTGTAAGATTCATTCAGTGAACCAAAGAAAAACCTTTCACTGAAACCATTTCAGAGTACATAAATTATATGTGCAAGCAACCTACAAACCAATTATGTGCATGAAAATGCACGACTCTGTGTGAAAGGCAATACCCTTCTTTACACATCTCCAACCCAGCTTAAACAAATAAAAAGAAGCACTTGTTTTGTATTACAAACAATACTCTTCATATGAAGTGAATACTTGGAATCTAACAATACTGGTCATGATTAATTCATTCCAGTCTGTGCTATAATGTTGTTTTCTAATGTAGCTCTATCAGAATCACAGTTGCTCCCACCTAATACTTAAAGACAGGTATCTGAGGAGGTGCAATTGGCGAGACATGGTGACTACATTTTGGTAATCCCTGTGTTCTGTTCAGATATCATGAACTGACATCCCTCACTGAACATCCTTGAAACTAAACCGCATTCGCTAGCCACTGAGGATAAGTTCATAAATCAACAAAAAAGATTCCTATTTTTCATTCTTAACTTGAGATCGCTCCACAACATAAATATACAGCTTAACAAAATGCAGATGTTTTCTCTACACCCTATTTTATATATATATATATATATATATATATATATATATATATATATATATAGAGAGAGAGAGAGAGAGAGAGAGAGAGAGAGAGAGAGAGAGAGAGAGAGAGAGAGAGAGAGAGAGAGGAGAGAGAGAGAGAGAGAGAGGTGAAACTAATTCAAACAGCCTATCACCAGATAGCCTTCCGAAAACTGACAAGCTCACGTCAATACTGGCTCTGCCCGACTGGCTCATTTGCAGCACAAGCCATAAAACATTAAAAAAAATATCCCAGGCGGAACTATCCCTAAGCATCTGACACAGTACTATTGTCACAGAAAACATCATCCTAACCTTCTGCCATAAAGGTGAAAGTGTCATAGAAAACAACATTTAAAAACGTGCTGTTGACTCTCCTCATTTTAAATTGTCACTCAACAAAAGGTAAAAGTCATAATAATTTATTTTAACTTACAGATGGGCTTACACTCATTTCTATTTTCTGTGCTGTCGTAGTAATTCTTACTCATTTTAATGCTCCTAACACTTTTAACTTACCGATGCAGGCATGGACCCTTACAGAGAGCTGTGTCCTCAGGACCATACTGTGTTTCTTGCCCCTCCTGGTTGAGAAAAACACAATTAAACAAAACACTACATCAGATTTATGTTAGCCCAATGCTTGTTTTATTAAAAAAACTGAAATTAATGGTGAACATTTTACTTTCAGTTAAAAGCTGGGGTGGGGCGATCGTTCAAACCGGGGCGTTGATCTATCAGAATCTGATATTTTATATATATATATATATACCCCCTTGAACATTTTTCACATTTTGTTGTGTCAGTGCCTCAGACTTTCATGCATCTAAATGAGGATTTTTTTTTTTCCCACTTATCTACACACATACTCCACACTGTTAAGGGGGAAAGTTTTTATTGAGAAAAAATATATATATTAAAAATACAAAGCTGAAAGATCATAATTGGATAAGTCTCCACCCCCCTGGGTTAATACTTGGTGGAAGCACCTTTGGCAGCAATTATAGCTGTGAGTCTGTTGGGATAGGTCTCTACCAACTTTGCATAACTAAATTTGGAAATATTTGACCATTCTTTACAAAACTGTTCAAACTCTGTCAAGTTCCTTGGGGAGCGTCGATGGACAGCAATCTTCACGTCATGCCACAAATTTTCGATTGGATTTAGGTTGTGGCTCTGACTGGGCCACTCAAGGACATTTACCTTTCTGTTACTTAGCCACTCCAGTGTAGCTTTGGCTGTGTGCTTTGGGTCATTGTCATGCTGAAAGGTGAACTTCTGTCCCAGTTTCAGCTTTCTTGCAGATGGCAGCAGGTTTTCCTCAAGGACTTATCTGTACTTTGCTCCATTCATTTTCTCTTCTATCCTGACAAGTGCCCCAGTCCCTGCTGATGAGAAACACCCCCATAACATGGTGCTGCCACCACCATGCTTCACAGTAGAGATTGTGTTCTTTGGGTGATGCACTGTGTTGGGTTTGCTCCAAAAATAACACTTTGCATTTAGGCCAAAAAGTTCCATTTTAGTTTCGTCAGACCACAAAACTTTTTGCCACATGGCTACATAATTTCCTGTGTGTTTTTTTGCATACTTTAAATGTGATTCAAGGTGGGCTTTCTTGAGTAATGGCTTCTTTCTTGCCACCCTACCATACAGGCCAGATTTGTGGAGTGCTTGGGATATTGTTGTCACATGCACACTTTGACCAGTAGCCTGTAACTCTTGCAAAGTTGTAATTGGCCTGTTGGAAGCCTCTGATCAGTCTCCTTCTTGCTCAGTCATCCAGTTTGGAGGTGCCATACACCTTCCACTTCTTAATAATTGCCTTGATCATGCTCCAAGGGATATTCAAGGCCTTTGGTATTTTTTTATACCCATCCCCTGATCTGTGCCTTTCAACAGCTTTGTCCTGGAGTTCTTTTGAAAGCACCTTGGTGCTCATGGTTGAGTCTTTGCTTTGAAATGCACTACCCAGGAGAGGGAACCTACAGGAACTGCTGAATGTATCCTGAAATTCTGTGAATCTCTACAATATAACACAGATGGAGGCCACTTAACTTGATGTGTGATTTTGAAGGTGATTGATTTTGAGCTAATTTAGTTTAGCTATTGCTATTTAGTTTTTTAATTAATTGTGTACAACTGTATAGAATATGTTTTCCCTTGGAAGTTGTGGGGTAGGATGTGTTGATAAATTTTTTAAAAAACTACTTTAATGCATTTTAATTCCAGGCTATAAGGCAACAAAAGGCGAACATTTTGAAAGGGGGTGTAGACTTTCTATAGGTACTGTATATACATATGCTTTTGTGGATGAGGAAAAAAAAATCTTTACAGCATTTTTTTTTTTTTTTGCAAAACTAAAAATGCAAATTCAAAAGTTTTTGTCCAATTTCCATTGACAGTGAATATGCTAGTTCTGAGTCACTGTCCCCAAGTTTGTCCCTGAACAGATTTATTAATTCTAATCACTTTACCCAGATTTCCAATCTTCTTGTTTTACAGGAACAAGATCAGGAGGCCTAACATGTCTACTGTGGTAGTTCATGTCACAGGTAACACAATAGCTGGGCTGACCTGATGTCAAAGATAAATGGTTCAGACAACTACTGAGCTGAGCTAGTGTCCATTCCGGCACTACAAAGAGAGATGAATAGGTCCACAGCCAAGTGCGTATTTAAAAGTCTGCTGTGGTGTCCTTCGAAGTCAGCTGAATGTTTTCCCAGGAAACCTAATCTGAAATTCTTCCTGAGAAAACCAGCACTTTGTCTTGACCTTTATAAATAAGAATCCATCTCCCTGGCTCTCCCTCACTCTGTCTCCTTCGGTGTGAATATCAGTGATGCCTACCTGGTCATTTCTCTAATTGTTTCCAGCCATGCAGAGCACTCGGAACTGGAGACTTGCTTCTTGTTTACTTTTCATTTCAATGCAGGAAGTAATATCAATTTCATCCTTCGTTCCCTTAATAGGTAAATAATTAAAATAAATAAAGGAGCCCCTTGGCTCTTGACATTCATGTTCTGCTACTTCAAGGTTACTTTAGCTCTTCACAACTTTACATGAGCACTCTCCCTGAGCCGCATCCTGAATGTTGTAGATCTCTTGCTTAATAATCAATACTGGGCTGAGATGTAGGTCTCTTTAATGAGTGTGAATACAAATTCCCAGTCTTTGATTGACTGTCTTCAGCAATAAAAAAAACTACTCATTTAGGGTGTTGGTGAGATAATGAACAACTAGTAGGTATGATACAGACATAATCAGTAACACTTCTTGCAGTTTCTCTCCACTGTTCCTCTCCTCTAATGCCACTTTAAAGTTATTTCAAATGCTGTGAATGTGGATAACGTTTTTTTTCTTTTTTAGGAGACAGACGCCAACATCTGATCGATTGAACTTGGGAAGTATTTAAGGTATAGGTCATTGCATACCTGTCATGATACTGGCAACTGCAGTGTATTATTTAAATTGTTGCCAGGGCATAACATCAGCTACCCTCAACAACAGCATTATTTCACACCTTAATCAGGTATCAGATTTCTACTTGAAAGAACAGACATCCTGTTATATAAATATGTACATGTTTGTGTTTATAAATAATGCTGATGTGGAGAGAACTGATGTTATGCCTCATTTAATTAGCGAAACACACTAACGAAAGCTGTATCCCAGTAAAAAGTGACTGCCCTCCCACTGACAGAGGGTACCACTTTTTACCAATTTCTCTGCAACCATTAGCCTTATTGGGTGCCTATTTATGAGATTTCAGAAAAAAAGTAATACTAGGATAATTCATGGTTAAAAAATAAATATATATTTTTAGATGAAGTAAACTGTTTTAGTTAGATCAAAAACTCTAGCTTTTACACCTACTTAACTGTTGCCTATCTCCGAGTGCTCTGGACTGCATTAAAATGTTACCTGAATTAAGCACTAAAAGTTACAAAAACAAAATACCAATGCTGAATAAGGAACAAGAGAAAATCATTACACACATGAACCTGAACTGTCACTAACATGGAAATGAATTTCAGTCAATACCAACTGGGGTTTGGAATTAAAACTGACAAGCCAGAAGTGAAGGAATCCACACAGGCCAAAAAAAGAAAAGAAAATAATTGAGACTTGGGGGGGGCTTTGCAGTTTGAGTTTCAGGAATCAACAGGTTCATTGACTCAGGCCACAACCTGCCACAGAACGGAACCCTGCTTAGTGTCCTCTGCAGTTTTCAACCCTTCATTTACAAAAAAAACAACATATTGTGTGTTGGCCTTATCGGCTAATTTCCCAAACCCTGCACTTAACCCGTGAAGCTGCAACGGTAAATTTATTAAGTGGAGCTGTGCTGTTTGCAACCTGTACATTCTTCTGCCAGTTCTGGCCCCAGGCTATTGATAGCACAGGGCCAGATGGCACTACTGTAGGCGCCACATCAAGAGAATCTCCCTGTGCAGAAACCTTGCCAGAAGTTGCACTTGCAATGGGTTTACTATGCAAATTTGCTGGATGGTTTGGTTGCTAAATCTCCTGTGGCATGCCAACAGGTTCAAACCAATATTTATATCTTAATACATTCCATAGAACTTTGGAGATGTAAAATATGCTGAAGCTGTAAAGCACTATTTTTTAATTGAATACCACTTAAACCATTCAGGACTGGGGAAACAAATTAAATATAGCATATTACAAATGTGATGCTAAACAACATTTGATAATGGAAAACTGCTATGTACCAAAAGCAGCAAAATAAAAAAGAAAAAAAGGTAATGCAGGTACATAAAAAATGTGAATAATTAATTTAAAAAATCAATTATACCAGGCCGTTTCAGAATACAAGTCATTCTTCAGCTGGATGGAAAAAGCAGTGCGAAAACAAGCTGTTTTTACAAAGAAGCTGTCTTTCAAAAGAAAAGTTCCAGAGGATGATGACAAGATGACGACATGGTGACTTCAGACTAGAATGTTAATTCCAAGCGGTTCTAAAGTGCCTAATTTGAAAATTAATTTGCGCTCTTTTTGCTTCCTGGCTACATTTGTCTCATAGCAGTGATTTTTCCACAAATTGTAATGTATTCTGCAGTGTGATCATTTGTGTTGAAATGTCTGGCAACAGGAGATGTAGAGGTGTTCATTTTTGTATTTTGTAGATGTCCCATGAAGCAATCAGCCAAATGCTGTTTTGTTTCCCTTGATGTACAGTTTTTCTTACACTTGACATAACTAGTGCAGCATACTATTCCTTTACTGGTGCAATTAAAAGCCTCATGAATAGTAAATGAAGATTTTGCCCCTTTGATTACTGTGTTGTTGTGGATGTATTTACAAGTAGCACAGCGCGACCTGTTGCATGGAAATTACCCTTTAAGATTGCCACAATGGGTCGAATGCTACTCTGGACTAAATATTCTCTTAGATTTATTTTGAGAGACACACCTCACACAGTATATGTGGCACATGAAATAACAAAAAAAAAGTTTGCTTCCTGCGGGATCTCTCCAGATTTATTCCAGTGCTCGGTAGGAATTTGTAACCCTCCCAAAGCGTGCTGCAAAGCTTCCGGTTTTAGTTAGAAAACGGGGTTCTGAGGCTTCCTGTCACATCCACTTCAACATCACCTCAGGAATTTCCCCCCCACCACAACCTCCCAATTTCCCCATTCCAACCGCAGTTACCGCATAGCCACAGCTGTAGATGTAGGGTTCACACACATTTTATTGCCATCAAAAAGGAAACTTAAATATCGTCAAATTGTATGGAAAAAGAAGACTGTGGGCACAGATGGGAATAATCTAAAGCTCAGGAGACCTGATATTTGCAATAAATGGTGATATATCAAACAAGAGATGTCTAGCAGATTAGCCTAAAAGTGAAATAATGTTTAAAAAAAAAAAAAAGTTTCATATAATTAAAACTTAACCCTTTGAGGTCCTATGTCGGACCAGGTCCGACATTACAATTTTCCCTTTCCAGTCCGATGTCGGACCCTGTCTGACATCATCAAAAAGACATCAAACACAGGTCTCTAGTCGTTTTTTCTCCAAAAAATCAGAGAAAACCTCTCAATGACTGAGTGAGACCAATAGCAACCAAGAGAAGCTGAAAAAAAGGTGGCGTATCTGATCAATACAGATAGCCCCTGCACCAGAGAGATAACACAGACACAAACAAAGAAGATAGCTGCTTCGGCATCCAGAATATCATGGACATTTGTAGAGCTTTTTGAGATGTTATAGTAATAAAATAAAGACTTGGATCGCATTATTTAGGAGTTTGGTGGTAAAACGAGTGATCAAGAGAGGATTTATCAGTATGTGCGACTATAAAGAGGTATGTGAAAGATACAGCGAACAAGGGGTGGGGTTTGGCTGGAGATGCAGTACTGAGTGTCCTTTGCTATGCAGTGCCTTTTAAACCTGTTTTACTCAGTGTGTGTAAAATAAACAGCGCGTGTGAAAATAAATTGGACCTGACGTGCCTGACAAGCACTGAATAAATGGACCGCTAAGGGTTTAAATGTATTTTTTTATTCCCAACTGATTTAACAGTCTGATAAATATGTGTTGTCATAGTGACCATCTGGTAGTGCACATTCCATTTGAGGGAAAAAATTTTTTACTGGTGCAAATAATCAGGGTAAAATCATAATAAACTTGATACTTGAGAATCAGATTAGTTAAATTAACGTGTTATTTAGTGCCCAAAATACTATTGCAAATACTGTGAGTGCTTTTCATCAATACGCGCAATAATTGGCACGTGTTAAATGTAGTGCTTCACATTATGGGAATCAGAATGAATATGTGAATTATATGATCATGTGTTTAAATGAAGCATCCAGCTCAGATTAATGAGATGAGCTGTAGTCACATGGGGCTCTATGTATCATTGATTTTTCTTTCGTATCTTGACTTTTTGTAGGTTTTTGTGACTTTGTAGACCTACCCGCGATGTACTGAAGTAATTTTCACTCCCGTAACTTAGTTTTATCCTTGCTGTGGTAGTTTAGTTAAGACTGTTCATTTTAAACTGCTTTCATGTGCACATGTATGAATCTCATTGAAGTTACATGCTTGCCCTTGATGTATTATCATTTTTTCCTGATTTACGACTTTGGTTTGTGGTTGTTATTTTACACATGCCTCTCACTGGCTTGGATTCAGTTAGCTGTTTGGATGTGAAACTTCCTGTTTAAATGTTTCCGAGTTTTGAGTTAATTTAAAATAAAGCACCTTAAAATCCAAAAGAAACACACACACACACACACATATATATATATATATATATATATATATATATATATATATATATATATATATATATAATATAGACAGTCACTATATTAGATAACAACGACAATTTTGTTTTGGTCTCATATTTTAAGGTGCTTTATTTTAAACTTCACATTGATAATGGAAGGCTAACACAGAAACAAATCATTGCAGAGTTCTTTAATTAAAACACAAACTGAAATCTTTTCTTCTCAGTAATTAATTTTGTAGTGCACAGATAACTGAAATATGACAAAAATAATTTACTTGTGTAGCCTACTGTATGTACTGTACTGTTTTTCCTTTAATCAACTAAAATATATACGTAGACTAAAACAAAAGTTTTCTTCAGTATTCTTAAAGGGTATTTTACTATGTTAAATGTTCCCATGTGTTGCTACTACTGTTTACGTAAGGTGTGTGTATTGTTTTATTTTTAGCAGGCAGTGCTGTTTTCAATGAAGCCATTCCAAATTTCTGATGCCAGGGCAAATTTATCTGTCTGAAGGTGAGCAGTCTATGTGGGTACGCGTGAAGCCATTTTGAGTAGGGAATGCAATTTAAAAGTTTAAAAAAGTGGTCAAAAAAATATATATATATATATATATATATATATATATATATATATATATTATATATATATATATATATATATATATATATATAACAATACACACACCTTATGTAAACAGTTATAGCAACACACAGGAACACAATAAAATAAAAAGGCCCTTATGTACCCTTTAAGTGAAAGCACTGAACGCATAAGGAAGCATGGTTAGGGTACAGACGAGTGCAAACTGCAGAATTACCATGCAAACTTACCATGGTAAACTTCCATATACAGAAACAAGCTTTTATTTATGCTTTCTGCTTTTGGTGACCCTTTCTTTTAGATCTACGTTTTGGTTTGTTTTTGCTGTGCCCGGGTGTCTGCGCTATGTTTAACATCATCGTTTAACGTTTAACACATTACATTGAGTTTGTCCTGTTTGTTTTTTGCTGCTTTCTTTTTTGTAATCCTCTTAAGGTCATGCCTTGTGTTTTATGTCAAGTGTCTGCCGCTTACAGTGTCCCAGTGAATTTATTTTGTTAGTTATTTCTTTCCATGTTTCTTTTCTTAAATGTTTTTTGGCCCTGCAAAGTCTGAAATAATATTTCTTACTTTTTTTTTTTGCCATTTCACTAACTAACAGGTCAATTTCATCTTTGTGGAAATTTGTTTTCCTTTTCTTTTTGGCCAGTGCCAGTGTTTCGTCAAGGTCGGAGTCTGAGGAAGCCACAGCTCGATCTTATTATATGTGCTTGCTACTTCTTTCTGTTCACTATACCACTTGTTTGGCTGGAGATGCAGTACTGAGTGTCCTTTGCTATGCAGTGTCTTTTAAACCTGTTTTACTCAGTGCGTGTAAAATAAACAGCGCGTGTGAAAATAAATTGGACCTGACGTGCCTGACAAGCACTGAATAAATGGACCGCTAAGGGTTTAAATGTATTTCTTTATTCCCAACTGATTTAACAGTCTGATAAATATGTGTTGTCATAGTGACCATCTGGTAGTGCACATTCCATCTGAGGGAAAAAAAAAATTTACTGGTGCAAATAATCAGGGTAAAATCATAATAAACTTGATACTTAGTGCCGGTGTTTCATCAAGGTCGGAGTCTGAGGAAGCCACAGCTCGATCTTATTATATGTGCTTGCTACTTATTTCTGTTCACTATAACACTTGTTTGGCTGGAGATGCAGTACTGAGTGTCCTTTGCTATGCAGTGCCTTTTAAACCACTTGTTTATCTTTACCAGAAGGAAGTTCTAAATCTTGACTTTTTCAAGCCAACAACTGCTAGGAGTAATGCTGTGCCTGGTTTAGTGAAGCTGCTTTGTTCATTACGTTATTTAGCCTCTGGCTCTTTTCAATCTACCGTGGGTGCATTTGCTGGGCTTTCTCAACCCACCTTTTCAAGGTGTTTCCAGCACGTACTACATGTCCTGCTAAACTTCTCACAAACTTCACTTTTTTCCATACAAAGGATAGGTTTACACCACTTGAAAGTGGGCTTCTACCAGGTGGCTGGCTTCCCCAATGTGATTGGTGCTATTGATTGTACTCACATAGCACTGTCACCGCCAAGTGAAAGGGAGCAGATTTTCCAGAACAGAAAGCATGAAATTTTCCAGAATAGAAAGCATCATACCCTAAATGTACAGATGGTGTGTGACTCTCAAATGAAGATTCTGAATGTGGTTGCTGGCTATCCTGGTAGTGCCCACAACAATTATATATTGAGACAGTGGTCTGATGATTTTGAGACCGGAAAATATGTGGAACAATGGCTGTTGGGTAGGTGTTATTACATTCCAGGTGCTAATGTTGTTGATCATTGTAACTTTGCAATAACAATCTTAATAAACATAATCTGGCTATGGGCTAAGGCCATGGCTTTTAACCTCTGTGGCTGATCCTAGCAGTCTAGCAGAGTTCCAGTATAACATAGCACACATGTCTACACACGTGATCACTGAGCAGCCTTTTGATTGTTAAAAAAAAAAATCAAGTTAGATGTCTAGACAAATCAGGAGTTGTGCTACAGTATGGTCCTGCACAATGTTGTCAGATCATTACTGCATGCTGCATTTTGCACAACACAGCTATCAACAATGGTTTACCAGGAGACATGTTAGACAACCTTTCCCCGATCCACCTATGGAGCCTGTTCTACTGGGTGATAATATAGGGCTGGGAAGAGAAGTGAGGCTACGTATCATCAATCAATATTTCTCATGCAAGTACAATAAAAAGAATAAAAATGTATGCCGTTGCACAGCATGACTTATTGTATATGCATTAACATTAGAACCGACACGGTAGTCATTTTGTCGGTTTGACGTTTTCAAATTTAAATTACTTGCGTGTCTGAAAGTTATGTGGTTTTCCGTTTATGACTTTTCCTAAATACATGTATTAATTACCCTGACGGCGTTTGAAAAGCAGGATCGCGAAAAATAAGGCCTTTTACAATACATATTTTTATTTGGAATATAACCTACAGTATTCTATTTATTTATATACAAGCCTGTTGTTATCTCCCCCACTGAGCTTACAGCAGTATGTCTTTGAATAGAATATGGCTCTTGAAGTCTAGACATGTGCTATCCAAATATCTATTGTAATCCTATCAATTCCTTGGAGAACTGCCGTCTGGCTGTCTACGTGAGCATATATAATCTGCTGTCGTATAGTATTACTATTTTACTTTCACAGGTACGCAGAAACTAAAAATGGCTCAAAAAAGATGCATGGCCACACAAGAAGTGATTGCTATGCTTACCGCTTTCTCCGAAAATTATTTTAATGCAGGGAATGTCAGTGATCACAGCAGCGATGAACATGGGATTTGTGAAACAGGCAGTTCCACAAGTGAATCAGAGAAAGGTGCCACTGAAGTGCCACAACCACAAAGAAGGCTCCCCATACAGAAGAGGTCATGGCAGAACCAGCAGTCCTGGGGAATCCTCTGCAGTGCCAGCGGCTTTGTCTGTATCCTCTCCTAGAGCAGCTGCATGCGTGCCAGCCATGCCAATCGCTTCACCCACAGCAGTACTAAGGACAGCGACTCCAGCTGCATCGTCAGGAGGCATTCAGGAGACTGGGAAGGATGGCACTATTTAGGACATTATACAAAATGATGATTCCGGGCAATGTCGTTCGAAGAATTAGAAGTGTTTATTGCAATCCTGCGCTTTGATTTGAGAGCAACGAGAAGTGCCCACCTTCAGACAGATAAATTTGCCCTGGTATCAGAAATTTGGAATGGATTCTTTTAAAACAACATTACCTGCCACAAGCTGGGAGAGAACGTTATAGTGTACAAGCATCTGTTTCCAACAAAAGCACAGTATCGCTAGACAAAACACATGTCAAACAAACCTGACAAATCTGGGATCAAGTTTTAGCTGGCAGCAGACATTGACCAAAAACGTGGTGAATGGTTACCCTTACTTGGAAAAAAGATGAAACTCGCCCAGCTGGTCAGAGACTGAATGACAATGTCTTACTTAGGTTGATGGACCCGTACTTAGGAAAAGGGAGGAAAGTTACACTGACATTTTTTTTTACTTCACTGAAATTGGCAAAAGAGTTGAAGAAAAAAAAACAGCCTGGTTAAAACAGTGAACAAAGCAAGAAGAGTGCCCACCATCTGTACAAAACTTGCAACCACAGCTGTATTCCTCTAACTGTTTACAAGTGCAAGCCAAAATAGAATGTAATTATTCTCAGTTCCCTTCATATGTCAGTTGCCATCGGGACTGTTGACATGAAAAAAACGGAGACTGGATTTCTACAATGACAAATAGTATGGAATGGATGTTTTAGACCAGATGGCACGTCAGTACTCAGTGAAAGATGGTTTTCGCCGGTGGCCAGCTGCTGTATTTTACAATGTACTGACATCAATTCCTTCATTTTGTACAAGGAATGCACCAGGGGAAATATCAGTAGGAGATATTTCATCGTGAAGCTAGCTACAGAGCGTTGGCAGAAACATTTCGATCAGAAAACTGCAAAGCATCAAGCAAATTGACTGTTTCACAAATTCAAAAGAAACAAGGACCAGAGGTCACAAATAGAGATTAGACAAATGGGCATTCAGAACAGAAAATAGGAGGCACTTTTTTTACACAGAGACTTGTGAGGGTCAGAATGAGATTCTGGGATTGATAAGCTACTAATAACCAAACGAGCAAGGTGGGCCGAATGGCCTTCTCTCGTTTGTAAACTTTCTTAAAAAAAAAAAAGAAAATGCAGCTCAACCTGGATTCAGTGCTGCACCCGGTGACATACACATACAAGAGCAAACAATACCAGTTAGCTAAAAGCAATAAAAATAAAACTTCCGATATCTCTGCCCAATGTGAAAGAGCAGTATGTGGTAAATGCACAAGAAAAGTTGAGAAGTGTTACATCTGTGTGGATTGTGCTACTTAGGGTGCCACTCTGAAAGCGCATTCATGTTACATAATTACGGAATTAAGTTTTTTTCTTTTTTTTACATTAATTTAAAAGAAAACGTTTTTACACTTGTGTATGTACATATACCTGTTTACACACTAGTTTCTTTTGAAATGTTTATTTTATTATAGTTTTTCATTTTAAGAAGTAGTGCTTTACATGTGGTAAGTTAGAAAATAAACCCTTTTATGTTTAATTGTTCATTTAAATAAGATGTTTTGGCTGTGCAGATGTTTGATATGATGTGCTTGAATAAAACTTTGAGTTGTATCCGATGGTTTGTCTTTCATTATAATATTGAGGTTGTTTAAAATGTAACTGTCATAATGACTGCCAGCAGCAGTCCTAGGTATGAGTATAACGGCAGCGGTTCTAGTGTTAAAGGAATAATTAGGGTCACATGGTCAACATATGTAATGATTCTCTGCATATTTCGCCTTCTCAACTGCAATATTAACAATTGCTTTTATTTCTTTGATCTGGAAGCATCCTCATGTGATTGATGGGACATCCCTCTGTCTTTGCAAACCAATTCTGTGTGTGCGTGGAGAACATGAATTTGGAGTAGATGTTGAGGCTGCAGCTGTGGTCATTGAAGTATCGCCCTCTGTGGTGGATGTGTTGCTGCTGTTTCTGATCACAGTATTCATCAGCTCCAGAGCTCCAGTAAGTGTGGAACAAAGTGCTATGTGCTGCTATCTATTGATATTCAGTTTGTTTATTGGCTGACATAATCTATAGAGCTCTGGTCTGACCTTGTAAAGCTTGTGTTTGTCTCTCCAAGCATAAGTGAGTTTTCTAAGAGATGCACAGCGGTTTAGGATTGCTCTAGCTTGTTTGTGCAGATGACCATTCATATCGCAAAGTTTCAGGTCTAACATTACATCAGAACGTCAACATTTTTTACCAGGATGCATAGCCTGATGAAGTGTTGGGTTGTACTAGTACTAGATCAGAGCTTGATCCAATGTCTTATTCTTTATTATTATATACATTGAGGAACTTCAGCTACAAAGACTTATTCATAGCCTGTAAGATGACAGCAGGTATTTTGTGATTGGTAAGCCTCTTCGGGTTTATTGCATTAAAGCATGCTGCAATCCTTTTGCTTCAAATAAATAATGAAATAAACAAATAAATGCACTGGTTAATATAAACTATAGTAAACTGAAACAGGATAAAACAGAACAGCCCTTCTTATATGTATGCACAGTAGTCTATATGCTTGCATCACATCTTGTTGCAGATTAGACCTATTGTATATTAATTTTCATGTTTTTAAAAAGTAGTTTCAGCTGCCATCCACCTGGTGTTGCAAAAGATGCAGATGTAATTTGAACCTCAAAACTGTAAAAATGTAAACAACACCAAGCTACAGATATTGAGTTCCAAGCTTTAAACATATTCCTGTTTACAAGTAAGAGCTCATATTTATTATGAATATATTGTGTTGTTATGTATTTGGTAACATATTATGATAATGATCATTATGGTAATTGTTTAGTTCGAAACTTTGAAAATGTAATGGAGTAAGTGTAACGAGAGTCTGCAGGACCTAAATAATATTTTAGAAACTGTGGCTTACATGACACTATTCACAGTTTTATTGCAGTACATTATGATAATTCCAGTAATTGACACAGGTGCTACCACTAGGGTCCCAGTAATGGTAGTCCTAGTGTCACATTTAATAAAGAAAATAAAACAAAACAAAGCTAAAACAAGGCGAGCGCTAGCCTCATTAAAAGAGATAGCCCACTCCAGGAACCTACTACACTATGCAAACTAAACCTACTGTTGTTGCTCCCGATGTCCTGGCCTTCCAGTCTCACTGGGCACACCCCCCAGCCAGTCAGAACTTCTCGATCAGCTCAACGCCGGGTGAGCCTACCTGCTCAATTGGTTCCCAAGGAACAAGTCTCCTGTTACGCGTCCAAGTCGCACACAACCAGACAAGAACCAGTGACAAAGTCCTCCCTGTCACATGGTGTAATTAATTTAAATAAATAAAATAATTAAGACTATCAATGCTTAAAGTCTACAGTCTTATATTTCTGAAACAACATAATGACTAGAGAACTTTCAACACATTCTAGCTGTCTTTCTCTTAAGTCTAGCTACTAGCAGAACATCTGAAGCCTGTAAAAATGAGATGGTTGTAAGTGCACATACTGTACAGTATCTTGCATACAGAGAACTGACTAGATCCCTGCTATGGATGACCTTGTTTGAGATGTCTGGAAGTGCATGAGTAAAGTAATACCACAACTTAATCACAACTGAAAACACTCCCATCACACCACCAGAGTTAAGCTAAAACCAAACTTATTCTGGAAGACATATGTGGAACTTCAAGAAGTTTCATTAGATCACTCAGAACAGATATCTCGTCTGAAGTGATCTGATTAGAGTGGTCTGCAGAAATAAGTATTACCTGCAGTCTTGTGTTCAGAGACTAGGATGTAACTTGGTGAACCTCTACATTATATACTGTGCCATTATATTCTTCAATATATTGCAATTTCATGTACCTAAGGGGCAGCAAAAACTGTCTGTGTCCCTTTGTAAGGCCAGTGCAAATGACTGTTGCCTTGAATCAATCATGTTTTCTTAACACTGCAGTAAATGTTCGCTACTTTGAACTGTATAAACAGCACCATATTATTATATGTCTTTTTTTTTTTTTTTTTTTTTTTTTTGTCACAGAATCCAGTTATGTAACAGCTTTTCTGATTGCAAAGACCAGCTGCTCCGGAGCATAAAGCCAGACATCAGACATCAGAAATCAGAAATCAGAAATCTCTGCAGCTTATCAATTTGGAGTCTAGCTGGATATCTCTCATTCTTTGCATTTTTTGTTTTGAGACAAACAAACCTAAAGTCAAGATCCACAGTCAAAGTGCAGAGATTTGTTTTAGCAGTACGAATCAACCCATCAAGTATTGAGACTGGTGGGGAAAAAAAAAAAAAAAAAAAAAAAACAAAAAAAAAAAACATAATGATTGGGGTTGGGACATCTTTCTCACTGATTATTTTAAACACAAACATGTACTTATTTATTTACTGAGACTTATTGAGTCAACAAAAGCATATTTTGTGAAACTAGCACCCCAAGGTTCTGAATACCGCACCAAACAAGAAACAGCCTGGGTATAATCTTCAACTTTGATTTAAACAACTCAACTGACAGATTCCTGGGTTGCTCTGGGCCACATAAATTTAAAACTATGCCAACATTGAGAAAAATAAAAACTTCCTACAGTACAATGGTTAAGCACATCTCTTCATCTTAAAGTAATCCCTACAAAAAATGTCAAGAACTCCTATTAAGGTTTCAGTGGTAATTTTCTTCGTGCCAGATATGACAGACAAAGAGAACAAGATGTGATACCCTTTTATTACACTAACTAAACAATAATTAATCACAAGCTTTCAAGACCTCAAAAGTCTCTTCTTCAGGTGAAAGTAGAAAAGATTTAGTGATAATTAAAAAAAAAAAAAAAAAAAAAAAAAAAACTTCCACTCCTGGTCTTTATTCCAACCCGGTTTTAAATTGTTTAATTGAACCAATTAAACCTCCATTCAGACCCTGAAATAATTAATTAGCAGATTCTGCAGAGTCAACGCTCTGGTTTGAACGGTCACCCTTCACCTCTCTGAACTTTTAGCTGAAAGTAAAATTTTCTAAATTAATTTCCTTATTTATCAACCATGCACAAATAATGCCTGAGGGAAATATCGTGGCTCATGTGAAAAAACTGCCTAGTGGTAGCTGCTCTGTGCATGAATGATTCCACCATCGATGATGAAGGTTCAGATGATGAAGACGTGGAGTTTCGGTTCAGAGATACAGTCTCCGCAGTCTGATTGATTACACTTTCCTGTTACGCTACAATCCATATTTTTTATTTATTTAAATTTTTGTAGACATTGCAAGAGCTTGTAACTTTTTTTGCACTGAACATTTTAATGCTATAGTGCTACTTTGGACGTATGTAATGTAAAGCCCTTTATTTTAGTGGACCGAAAATTTCATGCACATATATATATATATATATATATGTATATATATATATATATATATTTATATGGACCGATATATATATATATATATATATATATATATATATACACACACACACACACACACACACACACACACACACACACACACACACACACACAAATATAAAATTTACATTAAATAAAATCGCAGACTTTTATTTTAGCGTTTTTCACCTACAAATGTGTTTTTTTATATATGTGGTTTTGCACTGGACACTGTACAAAGTTTAATGTTTGTTTTGTGACACACAGTGGACATACTGCAGCAGCTTTGAATTGTATTTTAAATGTTAACTACTTCTTGATTCTTTAGCGTTTGTGTGCTGTGCTCTGTGTTTTTTCATTTGCACGGTTCAGATTATTTTATTAATGTTATTAATGTTGGAATGTATTTTCTATTGTTTTGTTACAGTATTTGCACGGTTCAGATTATTTTATTAATGTTATTAGTTGTTAGAATTAATACAGCAAAAAAATGATTCGTTGAAACTCTGTTTTGTACTGCGCAGCTAACGCTACTGTAGCTAACTGGAAAATCTTATGCACTGTGACGTGGCTGCTCAACTGTGGAGTGTTAGATTATGTCTTGGAACTAGGAAGAGAGATCGTTACCACAGAGTACTTTGAGCAAGTGTCTTTTAGCTCTGTATTCCAATGCTGTAACCAAAAGCAACAAACCTGAGCCAAGGAAATAAAGAATACTGAACGGAGAAATCTCGTTTGGACATTGTTTATACACTTCACTAACCCAGCCGGCTCTTCTGAAGTGTACACATATACTTTACCAGCCTATGACGGATTCAACGCCTTCGACACCCCACTTTTGCCTTAACAACAACTTTACGCCCCCTGGGTGTTGACTCGACAGAATCCGGTATATAATTGTACCTGTTAAACCTGGAGTGGAATGGCCCTCCAGGACTGTGACAGGACAACCCTACTTTAGACGACCAATATTGTTATGGAAAAGATTCCCAATGAATTTTTTTTAAATTTTATTTCCCACAGACTTTTTAATGTCTATCCTAATAATATCACAAATAATCCTAAAGTGTAATGACTACATGATGTCCAGGTATGTGCATGCGGTTATAGGAGTTCCTTCTTTTAAGGATTATGTTATTTGTTTGGCATGGCTGCACTGCTTTCTCGATTGGAAATGCAGTGTTCAGGAAGCTACTGATGTTTACAAAGGTTTTTGTTAATATTGATCGATCTAATTATTCCCTTTTTCAACACGCCTGTTTTACCAATTTGGATGCTAGCATGTTTTCCCTCCAGAGTCCAAAATCTGAGAGGAGTCTCAGTGCCTTTAGGTAGTTTGTATTCATTATAAAAGCAACAACACAAGCATTAGCTGTTATGGTTTAAAAAAGAGCCTTAAAACAGTTTCATGTAGTGTACATTCATTACTAAGCCCAGTCTAGCACTTGTCACCTCACAGTGGTTTGTACATGGTTACTCATTGGTTGTCAAGCGTCACTGTTTAATTTGCTTGTTGGTGACCACAGAACCATCTTCACACATGGCCAGAACACACGTCATGAACTTGATGGCTGACAGATGTCCTGCAGACAAAATAAAAGCTGAAAAGAAAACTTGTGTGTCATTTTGGACCAGCCATAGACAGCGAAAGAAAGGTGATGCCCAGGAATAGACTTAGACACCTCTAGTAACACGATTTACAAAAGATTAGGATCAATAAAGCTGCAAGGCTTTTGGCAAACCAGGATGATCTTTTTCTTTGTTTAGTGCGAACAGCATGTCCTTGACAACTATTTTTCTGTGTCTGTAATAAAGAATGCCAGCCCATACAAAGGTTTAAATGGGGCTAAGCCACTTAGCTACTTTTCTGTTGCCCTCTGTATTACTGAAAATTGACAAATTAGCTCCGCTTCGGGACAGGATTACAACTTGAATGCAGTTACAACTAAAAGAGGAGCTAAAATCTGATTTCAGCCCATTGAAATCCGAGAGATGGAAACCAATGAGAAGGGACTTTAGGACAACATTCTTGAGGAAAAAAAACAAAAACAAAAAATAACAGGAATTAAGGTTATTCTGATGTCCCTAGACCAGTGGTTTTCAACCCACTGTGTCTGCAGGTTTTTATTCCAGCTGAACTCTCAGTTACTTAACTAGACCCTTAATTGAAATGATAATTTGCTTAGTTTAACTTTTTTAATTGTTTTCAGGTCTTAAACAATTGCAGTGTTCAAGTTAATGTTGGCGCTAACTTGAAATCTGCAAGTGTTTAAGAGCTGAAAACAATTAAAAAGGTTAATTAAGCAAATCATCAATCCAATTAAGTGTCTAGTTAAGTAATTGAGAGCTCAGTTGGAATGAAAACCAGCAGACACGGTGGGTCCCCAGGAAGACGGTTTTTAGAAACACAGCCTTAGACACACGGATCCATTTCTAAATCAACAGACAAAACAACTGCCGTTATATGTGCTTATACAATAGGGAAGCCCTTCGTATAGGAATGAAGGGAAATAAACACTCAACATCATATAGCATCTCACAAGAAGCTCTGAATACAATGCAGTGTCCCATAACCTTTCTAATTTTATTCAGTTTATTCCTCACAAATTTCTGTGCAGTTTATTTAATCAGAAAGCATACCTGGTGGACTGTCACGTTTGTTCACAAGCCACAAACATAGAGTTAGATGTAGAAAAACAGTAAGCCCAGAGAAAATCTGCCTGCCCACTTATCACTGCGAATGAAATAGCAGGCTCTCTTAGGTAGGATGGTACCCTCTTTTATACTTAATCTTTTTGTTACTATCATAACGTTTGGCAAAAAATACTACACCTGCAAGCAGCTTTAAAATTATTTGGAAAACTATACAGGGCGCTACACAAAATAATTACTATGTATGGCAAACATGGTTTTATCTTTCCAGAATACTACAGCTACATAATGTAGACCTTTAATTTGCAGTTACAGTGCAGTTAAACTTCCCAGTATTCTGTCCTAGTTTAACATGCTTTGACTATGGCAATTTCTTCATAGGACTGCGCCTTTCTGATTTTTTCTTTTTTGTACTTTCTTTTTTTGAATGAACGATTGATTGCAGCCTGTAGCCGTGCTGTTCTGCCAGCCAGCCTCTCTCTCAGAGCTGATAACAGCAAGCACAATTGCAAGTGGCACCAGATCGTTCTCTTGTGTCTTTCAGGGATCCCACACAAAGCCAATTGTGTTTAAGAAAACTTCTTACGGGCTATTACACAGATTCTAAGAGAGCAAGCCGAGTAAGTGTCGCTCTTTGAGGGGGCCTCGGTTACTGTCGCTATGGTTGAACGGCAGCAATGGCAACACAACAATGGAAACTGTCTGGTATTCAAGTAAAGGAAACGTGGGAGCAAGCAACAGACAACCACATTCTATATTGCTCCATGTTCTCCTAATCCTACGCAGGTGAAGATTTTGAGTCCTGTAAATGTGGCATTCAATACCCTGTTTCTCAGGTATGCAACATGACATACTTTTGTCCAGAAGTAGGGTTTGACTTGCATCATTCCAATTATTCTTTGGAGTTAGTCCATACAGTACGTCATAAACTGCACTGTCATCCATATGAAAAGTCTGTAACACAAAACTGAAATAAAAACACAAAATGCTGCTGATTAATCATTAGCATACCAGTAAACGAACAGGACAGTATAACACACGTATTGGCACATTCCAACATCAGTTGCAGTTTTTCAGGTTCGGTAAAATATAATTCATGTCCATGGAACTATCCAGCTATGCATTTGCCATTCACCAAAATGTGCCAGCATGCACTGCAGTATCAGCCATATTTGCAGTTATGTATGTCGCCCCCGTCCCCCCAGTCCCGTCCCATATGTCTGTGCTGTCAACACCTACTTAGATCTCTTAAATAAAAGCTGTTTTTAATAGGTTTGTTTTCTGGAAGATTATTACAAATCTTACTGGTTTGGGTGTGGGCAGTCTGTTGCAAAAACATTAAGCTTTTCAATTAAAGACCTTAAACTCTTCAAGTCTGTAAAAGAGAAACATCTCCCTCATAAGCCACATTATGCATGCAAACATTTTGCACATTTACAAGAATGTTAAACCGCCTTAAGAACTTGAAACCACTTTTATAGAACTTCAGAAATGCTTTTTTTTTTTTTTTTCCATGGCATCAAAGTATGCAGGCCAAGCTAAGCCAAGCAGTTTTGGAAGCACCCTTACATCTTTAAGCCAACAGACTACATTAATAAACATACTTTTATTACCAGAGTTTACAAACCAGTTCTGCTTTCAGAAAGGACTGACATTTATACTGTAGGGCTGTAAATTTGTACAGTAATACAAATACTGTAAGTGACGTCTCAATTGAAAAAATGTAATTGCTGTTATTATTCATAAATGCATCTATATAATATTCCTTTTGGTATTTGGTATGGACATAATATCACAAGTTGTTTTTCTGACAAGTAGTGCCAGTTGGCATTGCTAGACTATGTATGTTTAGTTTACAGGGGTAGCATCGCTGTTTATTTTCAGCTTAAACATCGATCCTTCAGAATTTCCTCATTTTGATTTTTATATGGTCTGTTCAGAAATGAGACATCCACAAGATTTGAAATTAACAATTCTTTACTGTATTTTCCAGATGACCATGTCCATAATGAAACGTAATATAATTTGGCCCGTGGCCTTGTCCATTGGAGCTCGATAGACACCCCTATACACTGGCCGAACTATGATATAATGTATATTGATTGAATGATAACTAATGCCAGTGGGCAGGACAAGTGGCACTCTGTGCCACCTTCCCCCTACACAAGGCACGCTACAAGAAAAAAATGACAAGGAGACATAGACGAGGGGGCTACTTAAGGGGACAGTTTGATTATGTACGTGATTAGCGAGTGGATTCCCCTTTTAGAAACATAGTTTGCAATAAGACAATGGCAATGTAATTACTCAGTACAACTTACATAAAAAAAATAAATAGTGAAAGTTACATCTTACTGTAAAAGGCTTTCTAAAATTCCCACAGCTTTTCAAGCATACAGTGGTACAACAAACATTATTCTCGTTCAATTTCTCATTTTGAGGACCCCTGGACAGCACACATTTTTGGGAAGCCAAGACTTTCTAACAGAGGCTGTGGGAGCCAGATAAGAGATTATTTCAATGTCAAGTATATGTTTATGAATACAACTACTGTCGGGATCAGTTTCAGAGTATCAATCTGGGGACTGGGTGGAGGGTGTTGTAGGAAATTAATACTTTCTCCCAGAGGCTAGTGAGTTCCAACCAGTTTTTGTTAACAATACTCACATTGTCCAGGCACATATTTCAGCGTTAGAAAACCAGCTTGGTGGTTTTTAAAAACAATGAAGATTTCACAACACCTTTAAGCATAACTCCCTTACCTACATGTGTGTGTAAAAATGCAATGTGTACTTAGTGTAGTAACTGCAGTTTATTTTTACTACAACAATATTTGCTCACTACTGCAGACACAACCTCGTACTGTATACAGCTATAATCAAAAATGTTGCATCACCCTATAGAATTAACCAATTATGCTTCATAAAGACAAATGAAACCTGCTGAATAATGTTACATTAACATATTGAACTATATTACTATATTGAAAAGACAATAAGGCAATTTTTGTATGCAGAATTCAGTTCTTGCAGTTATGGTTTTC
Organism: Polyodon spathula; assembly: GCF_017654505.1. Classification (NCBI taxonomy): domain Eukaryota; kingdom Metazoa; phylum Chordata; class Actinopteri; order Acipenseriformes; family Polyodontidae; genus Polyodon; species Polyodon spathula. Next base: position 66,900,386 of record NC_054537.1, read on the forward strand.
ATTAGTGGGTGTTCTTGCAACATATATTCCCACAGGTCATCTGCACTGTCAGTGAATTTCATTTGGCCAGGTGCAACTATAAAAGGTAGAATGTTTCATGCAGGTTGTTTCACAGAGCAACCAGCACTGGTTTCAGACTAAAGGATTTTCACTATTTGGGGCTATAAAAATGAATTTAAAAAAGGTCTTTGGGTTTATAAAGCTGTGGACCACAAAATTGTTATTATTTTTTGTTTTAATTCCATTTCAAATCATTACCAACACAATGCTTTTTCTGCAGCTTGGTTAAAAAAATGTTGATACCTGCAGTTATTTCACTGTAGGCTCATAGTAATATCACCCCTACATTGTCATAGAATACACTGTAATGGAGTGCAATGGATGAACAATACCCTTTTTCATTACCAAAATATTTAGGGACATACCCCTTTCAGTCACTGAGTGTACAATTCTACCTTGTTACATTTCCTATCTATGTATCTACAGCTATGGCCAAAAGCTTTTCATTACCTAGAAATTTAGGATAGACATCATTAAAAAAATAAACAGAACTGTGATCCTTTATTTAACGGCACATAAACAAACTACAAAATGATATCGCAAAAGTCTACCAGAAGTCATAATTGTAGTACAGTATTTCATGTTTGATTTCGTAATGTCATACTTTTCAGCTTTGTCTGTTTATGTATATGGTAAACTACAAAGTGGTATGTAATTCAATATGTTACCATTATTCAACAGGTTTAATTCAACTTTATGTAGCAAAATTAGTTAATTCTATAGGGTGATGCAAAACTTTGTTATAATGCATAATGGTTTGTATTTTTTTAAAACTTTTGGCAGGGCAACTTCTAGAACTCTAGAGTTCACACAAAATGTAATTAAAAAATTGTGACCAAAAGGGATGTTCTCCAAATATTTACTCCAGTCTTTGAATAACTCCACTTTTAATATAGAGTAAACACCGCAGACAGGTACTTTCTTAGTTGCATGAAGAATGAGCTCTTTCTTACCCAGTGTCCTCCTGAAAGCCTTCCAGATCATCCTTCTGTTCAGCCAGTGTAGACTCCAGATCCAAATAGGTTCCATTGTGAGACAGCTGCAGGGTACAGTCATCAAGCTGAAACCAAAGCAACCACATATCACAAAAAAAGCCAGTTCTAATGAAAGAAGAAACTGATTAATTATTTCAAGTGATCATAATGCAAAAATGTGAATGCAACTATTTAAAGTAATTCACTAAGCTTTTTAGTGCCACGGTTAATTTTCTAGGTAAGTTACTGTAGTGCCTTTATACCTTTTGGCCATAGACTAGAAAACATTACTATATTATACAATATTTGGCATTTGGCCACACCTTTCGAGGTACCCCTGCCCATAAATTAACTTGCGGATAAGTGGAGAGGTTGACCGTACAGAAGCAATGAGCAGGGGGTTAGGTTAGCTTCCCTATCCCATTAGACAAAGCCAAAAAGCATGTGGAGGCTGGGGAGGAGGAGGCAAACACTGGCATACAGCGGGGATGTAATGGAGTGAGTTAAAATATAAATCCTTTCCTTGCCGATCACTGGAGGTATTGATTATCGAAGGACAAGTAAGATACAAGCTATTCGATTGACGACGTGATCTGATCTTGGAAGCGCTTAAAATATGCTTGATGTTTATGTAATTTGATCTAAGGTTAAAGCGAGTTCCCTCCCAGAACCACCGCTTTGCTTAATTCATGTAAAACAACGTGTGTATAAAAAGCACTTGTATATGAACAGCACTTTCAGTACTTTAAGTGGCTGTAATATCAGGTTTCATTTCACTGATTTGAATTGATCCAAATTCAATTTCAATTAGTTCTTGAACTGTTTGAATTTTCTAATCATATGACTCAAACAATGTGGTAGTGAAGTGGTTCATTATATATCTGTAATATATCTATTTTTGTATGTTACAAAAACTTTATCCACACTACATAAATCATGTGTGATTGATCAACATGCATTAAAACCACATACAGTAATTGCCATTCACTTCAGTTACAAAAGGTATGATTGCTCATTATAAAAGGCAGTTTGAATAGGGTATCAATGTTCTGACTCCAATAAATAGACATTACTCTTGTTAAGGAGGGGACTTTGGGCCTTTAACAGAACCCCCCACCCCACCCCCCTACAAGCCCCTCCCCCTTTGCGTGAATCAAAGGAAAAGGTAATTAGATTAAATGTTGCTCTAGTGGCAGGACTTCCTCTCTACTCATAATGTGCATTAGAAAGTTAGAAAACAAACAAAAAACAATAGTGTGTTTTATAAGGGTTAGAACAATTAAGTACTTTTTTTTTTTATTTTACGTACATTTTTGTCACAATAGCTCTGGGTTTTACTGGTGTCTTTGAGTGAGTTTTATTGTGGAATCATTGAGCTAAGCATCCAACATCAGTGTGGTTAAAGCCAAAGTACAAAAGCAGTCAGAGCCTCTGAGACACTCAATTGAGAACTGCCCCACCCCCTTTCCCATAAAAGACTAATCTGGCCTTGTTTAGCAACTGTAAACTTGTGGTTTTTGAGTGAAGTACAGGCCTGCACTATGCTCATCGAAAAACTCATTAAAATAAGTTAAAAAGCAACAGTGGCAGACAAAAAAAGAATACAGAACAAAACATATGGTTTGCATGTCTAGACTTCATTATATTTTAAAATAAAGATTTGTTTACTTATTTATAGAAATGTTTGAGCATTGTTTTAACCAGAACAATGTTTTCTCTATTTGTATATGCAGAATTAGACCAATGGTACAGTACACAATAATCATGTGAGACTAACATGGTAAAACCACAGAGCAACTAATTTCACAAAAACGAGTTTAATGCACTAAACACCAGAATGTGGCATTAAACCAGAAAAATCAGCATAAGGAAGTTGTCAAAAAAAAAGTTACCATTCAATTTATGAAATGCAAATATTCAACACAATATAATTAAACAAAACATATAATTACTTTCATTTTTTATTTTTATTTTTTTAAAGGACTGTATTCTTGTTTGGTAACTTTACTGGACTTTTCTTTTTATTTATTTTATTTCTTAAAAAAAAAAACATTCTAAAGAAGATTTGGAAGAAAAGAGCACTGCAATCCATTATCTATTCATGATGTAGCAGTTACCATGAAAAAACAAACCTTAAAGCTTTCATATAAATTACTGAAATCTTACTATTTTTGCAAGTAATTTAGTGTTGTTTGACTAGTCTAAAATCATATCCAGTAATGCTACTAAGACCTAAAAATACACATTAATTTCAAGTTATTTCCATATAATACTTAAAAAAATTATAATTGATACATTTTTATCATATTTTTTCAACCCAACTCGAAATTCATATGTCGCCCCACTGCTGCAACACTTACAGATCAGGAGCACTGGAGGTCAATGCACGACCTCTGTTCCTGCTGTATTGTCTTTTTTCTCCCAATGAAACTAAGCAATGAAGGTTAACAAGCTACTGAGCCCTGGAGGTAAAGGGCCAAGCCTTGGAACTCTCTATCTGGAGTAATAGGGAGCCTGAGCTGAAGTGGTCGCTGAAGCGAGGCAAACTATCTGTAACTGATTGACTTTGCTAACCGAGCAGGAACGCAAAGGACAATGCAACAATCACTGTGTTTTAAGCCAAATTTGCATATCTGGGATTCAAACCATGCTTGCACAACTCACCCAGCACTCCGAACAGCAATATTTTTAATATGTGAAACAAGTGGGGGCATCTGTGACCCCACAAACAAGCTACTGAGCCCTGGAGGTAAAGGGCCAAGCCTTGGAACTCTCTATCTGGAGTAATAGGGAGCCTGAGCTGAAGTGGTCGCTGAAGCGAGGCAAACTATCTGTAACTGATTGACTTTGCTAACCGAGCAGGAACGCAAAGGACAATGCAACAATCACTGTGTTTGTAAGCCAAAAAAAAAAAAAAAAAATTAAAAAAAGAATTTTAAAAAAAAGAAAAAAGAAAGCCAAATTTTGCTATCTGTGATTCAAACCCATTGCTTGCAACAACTCACCCGCACTACAAAAATGATTTTCTACTAACACGATTAAAGTTATCACAGGATGCGCAAGATATATATATATATATATATATATATATATATATATATATATATATATATATATATATATATAATATATATATATATATAATTATTACTGACTGTAACTGTATAACACAGAACTGTTCAAAATTAAACCTTTAGTGGGAATTAATTATTTAGGGTTTTTACTAAGAAATTTTGTAACTTTTATTAAAAAAAGATCGAATCCCTATAATGAAAAAGTGAATTGCAGTACACAAAGTTTTATTGGGGCAGAAAGGTTCCATGTCCTCACCTAATTAAAGTGCAACCAGATAATTGTAAAAAAAAAAAACACATTAAAACACCAATAAATTTGATCTAGAATACTAGTCAAACTATTTTCAGTTCTGTTGTGTGGTTTAATGTTTAAATACTGTAAAAAAAAAAACATATGACCTTGTGGCAGAGCAAAGCTCTGCCCTTTTAAATTGGCAGGGATGGGGTTAACTTCCCCTGCCTGCCTGGGTTTATTATGTTCAGGTGGCTGGGGTTGATTAGTTGATTAGGTTGATTAACGATCAATCAGCGCCCAGCCACCTGATATAAAAGGAGGCCTCTGCTTCTCATTTGGGGAGAGGGAGCTGAGGAAGCAGGTTGGGGTTTTTTTGGTTGTTTGGAAAACTTGAATCCAGTGAAGGCATTGCCCAGCCTGGAAACTGTTATTTTTGTAAATTTTGCTTTTTGTCTTTCTTTGTGTTTAAATTGTTTTGTTTTTGGCCCTTGTGCCCTTTCATTTTGTGTTTATTTATAATAAAATAGTTATTTTTTTGAACTGCAGTCTGTCTCTGGGCCTCTATCCACTCGCCAGCCTGCCACAGACCTATAACACAGTTACAGAATTGTCGTATCATTTATTTTAGGTAGCAAACATTAAGTGATGCAATGTCTGATCTTAACAATATCATCTATAAACCGCATTTGCTCATTCCCAGCCCTGTATACAAAGAGATCCAACTTTATTTTACTGTACTGTGCCAAAACACAAAACCTAAATCTAAACTGACCTCAAAGGGGCTTACAAACCAGGAATCCACATGCTAGTTAGCAATTCTAACAGTACCAAAAATGTAGAGATTGAAAAGATTATACCCCTGTCTATTTGGTTCACCAAGAAATGTGTTTATGGGGATTTGGGATTTGTATAAGCAACCCATGTTAAAACAAAAACACTTTTAATAAGAAGACTTGGCAACCCTGGCATCTACCTCTTGGTTGTAAAGCAGTCCAGTTTATTGCAAAATCCCAACGCTCTGAACCTGGTGAGCTGATAACTGCCCAATCCTTTATAGCTGCTTGCATATTTGCAATTTGCAGCACACCTCAGGGTTCTGGAGACTGAACCCCATTCAATACAACTAGTGGCTGCCTGGTTACTGACTAGTTTATCCTTCACTTATCTTGGGAATCTCAGCAAGCAGACCTTACCATGTTTATCTGATTTATCTATGCTATGTGGTGGGAATCAATGCAAATTAGATATATTTACTTTACTCTGCCTCTTCTTGTGTCATCAGATTAAGGCTTCAATAATGCTGGCAAACACTGATCCAAGTGTACATCACCAAAGCAGAACAAACATATTATGGTACCATTATTCACAGGACTGTGTATGGAAATGTATATCAGCAGAAACCTTATTTTGTGTACATGTAATCTATTGCAGAGAATATTACACCAGAGATCCCTGGACTGAACTTGAGCTGTGCACTGACCATGAAGATGTTCAAACCACTAACTTTAATGCAACCAAACTGAAAAGATGTATTGCAATCATTATAATCTGCATGTTTCTTCAAAGAAATAAACCTGACTGCTTCCCAGCCAATAACCGCTTCACCCAAACAGTTGTTATTGCCTCTGTTTTTTGTCTATGCAAATCCCATATTCAACCAAATAACCCTTGAACCTATGAATCTAAAGAGGCATATATTGGAATGCAATCAGTTTTATAGCCAAGATTTTTATCCAAAAAGATTAACCCTAAAAATGGCCAGTTAAACTGGATTCGGCACAACCCAAGTGGAAAATGGGCTAACAAAACAGCAGGGCTCCATTTCTAATGTTAACACAGACACTTTGCAAGGGTTTTAATTAATGTGCATATAAGTAGGTAGCTTAAAACCTTAAGATTCAATAACAGAGTAATACAGACTATCGCTAGGAATTGTTTTCTGCCAGTTATGCCTTACCTTATACTGTACGTGTCCCTTGCCAACAGATTTGTTCTATATTCCTCTTTTCTTTCAAAATCTTTTATTATCCTGCATAGTTAAGGGCAAACCATTCTATTATGCCAACAGGGGCAAACCAGATGCTTTGCATTATTGAAAGCTATGCGATGCTGTTCATTTACAATTAACTTGAGCTGGATGATAAACAGCTGCTTTCTGACTTGCATCAACCTTGGACGGCCTACCAAGATGTGCATTTTAAGATTACATCATCAACATCTCAGCAGGTTTACACCATCAAAAAGACAAGACAAGCAATTGATAAGCACTGAAAGAATGTTGATCTGACAGACAGTTTTTGACCTACGAATCCTGACTTTTGGGGTGCATTTTCTCGGTACGACCAGATCATCAGGTCATCTGGTTGTGTGTTTTTCGCGATGCGGTCACTGGACCTAGCAGTTATGGGTCCACTGAACCAGTGAACCCAGTTTGTGGCACAGTTCATGGTTGTAACCAGAGGTATTGTGGGACAGAGGTTTCCTGTCAAGATGGCGTTTTACAACTTGTTTCTGTAACCTTTTCTGATTATGTATATTATTTTTGTTTTTCTGTAAATAATAAAAACGTCACGATTGTGTGAATGTGTTTAATATTGTAATAGTTTAATGCAAGATGGTTTGTGTAGATTATAAAGGCTGATTAATCAAGAGAAAAGGGGTGGTAAGAGCAAGGTACTGTGTAAACCTTTTGTGTGTGAAATAATATGTAAAAAGTGTTTTGTGATTGTAAAACGGTTTAGCCGTCTGATGTAGTGAGAAACGGGAAAGAAAGTAGATGCTGATCACAAATTTTTAAAAAAAGGTTTCAAGTTACTTGCGTGAAATACATACTTGGAACAAACCATATACATAGCAATTCAGTCTAACATGTTTGCCTAGAGGCACCTAGAGATATAGTTTGCATTATGTACTGGTATAGAACTTCCATCATTTTCAACGATCGGGTCCGTTCTTGCGTTGTGGTCACGTTCGCGGGTTCTTGGTCAAAGGTCGCTTAAGCCGGTTCTGTTGCGGTCAAAACGAGAAAACACACCCTTGGTTCTGCCAATTTCAACGATCAGCCATTTACCGAAAGGTTTCAGCAGGACATTAACTTTCAGATAGGTTCTTTGAAAAACTACTGCATATGCCAGGAAGCTTGTAGAGCAACTGCAATACTAAAAAAGTAAGTAAGTAAGTAAGTAAAAGTAGGCATATATGTCATAAAACTTTGGTCTACTACCAGTTAATATAGCAGAGCTGGCCTATTGCAAATCTCCGATAGCTTATTCATTTACATCTCAGATGAAGTAATACTTAATTATGAGGAGAGTCTTGTCATAATATTGAACAAGGGATAAGCATACTATTAATCACTCACCAAATGTCAGTAAGATGGGTTACCATGACATATACAGTATACATAAAACTAAGGATTGTAAAATGCTTAACATTTTTTGCACCTTTAAACATCTGTATACCATTAAAACAAAAAAAAAAATAACCAGCTATAATGAAGTTTTTGCAATTTAACACATACCTGATGAATATTTACCACGACGGAAAAAAGCTGAAAGAATATTTCATTTATTTAAACCTAAAGCTTGAAATCCATGCAGACAGAAGGTGTAGCAGCAAGCAATAATATTTGGTGACATTTCCAAACAATCACAGATCTGTCCATGGTAGTGTTTGCTGTGTCTTACAGGCACACATCAATGGCTCCCTGCAAGGTAACCTTCCGATCATCTCCTGAAAGATTATTTTTTATTTTCTTCATACCAGCAACAAAACTACAGTCATTACAGAATGAGGTGGTAATTACAATGCAAACCAAAACTACAGTTCCTAGCTAGTGGACACACGGATATCCGTTAGAAGCCAGGGGCAGAAAAGAGCAGTGGTCAATCACTTGGCTTCAACGCGTTGTACCACTAGGGTCAGAAGTTGAAGACACTTCATTTGGCCAACCCATCTCAACCAACCCAACTGTATCCTACACTAAAGTTCCTCGACAAGATAATGCATACATTACAAGTAATATTCCTCATCCAGCCTAACACAGAATTGTCACAAAACAAAACTATTTTCGGTTATAAAAGGAACTCACTAAGATTCATATTTTGTATGACAGAGTGTTAAAGTTAAACACAAAAATCTATATTCTGCAGTAAAAAAAAAAAAAAAAAATGCATTACGTGGTGTTTAATCGTGATGAAATCAGTACAAATTTCACTGCGGGGGTCTTTAAATATTACTGCATCATTTATATGAAGATGGAGTCAGGTTAGGGTTAGCAGTAACTATTCCATTTAAAGTTCACTTTCACACACAACCTCATCCCTTTTTAAGCTTACTATCACAGATGGTCCTTGTAAAGTTACAACAAAGAAAATGTAAGCCCCATGGGTGCATTAGCAATTCTCAATGCCTTCTCCATGCTGATAGACACAGAGTGTACATTACTTTAAAATAGTAGAGATGAGTTTTATTAAGCAATTAATAACAAAGACAAGCAGTGTGTCCTGAACGTAGCTAGCGTACCAGCTTTACAAATGTTAAATTTCTGTCTTATTGAGTGATATCGAGACAGATCATACAGCCCACATCGAACAGCAATCTATTAACTCTGTATAAATGCAGGCACTGTAGAACAGCAAATGGTCTATAAACACTCAATCATAAATTAGGTAAACTTGCAGGAAAATATATAATGCCTGCGAAAAATGTACATAAAGAATACATGAAGCAAAAATTATAGTCTAGCATGAATGTATCAAATCTTTGCTGCATTGCTGAATGAGGTCAAACTCAGTCTCATAAAATGTATATTTACCTGCTCTGAACAGGTAAGTGGAAGAAAAAAATAGATGTAGGAGGAAGAGCCACTTTACATGCCATGCAAGGGTCACCGAAACCTGACAGGAGGAAAATGCCTTCCCTTATCCTTGAGGCAATGAGAGAAAGCTTTTAATGAGAAAAAAAAAAAACGATATATTAAAAATACAAAACAAAAAAGATCATAATTGGATAAGTCTCCACCACCCCTGAGTTAATACTTGGTGGAAGCACCTTTGGTAGCAATTACAGCTATGAGTCTGTTGGGAAAGATCTCTACCAACTTTGCACACCTAGATTTGGAAATATTTGACCATTCTTCTTTACAAAACTGTTCAAGCTCTGGGGAGCATCAGTGGATTTAGATTTAGATTTAGGTCGGGGCTCTGACTGGGCCACTCAAGGACATTTACCTCTTTATTCCTTAACCACTCCAGTGTAGCTTTGGCTATGTGCTTTGAGACGTAGTCATGCTGAAAGGTGAACTTCCAGTTTCAGCTTTCTTGCACTGCAGCAGGTTTTCCTCAAGGACATCTCTGTGCTTTGCTCCATTCATTTTCCCTTCCATCCTGACAAATGCCCCAGTCCCTGCCGATGAGAAACATCCCCATAACATGATGCTGCCACCACCATGCTTCACAGTAGGGATGGTGTTCATTGGGTAATGCGCTCTGTTGGGTTTGCACCAAACTTAATGCTTTGCATTTAGGCCAAAAAGTTCCATTCTAGTTTTATCAGACCAAAAAACTTTTTGCCACATGGCTACAGAATCTCCCGAGTGTTTTTTTTTTTTTTTTTTGCATACTTCAAACAGAATTCAAGGTGGGCTTTCTTGAGTAATGGCTTCCTTCTTCCCACCCTACCATACAGGCCAGATTTGTGGAGTGCTTAGGATATTGTTGTCACATGCACACTTTGACCAGTCTTGGCCATAAAAGCCTGTAGCTTTTGGCCTCGTGGTAGCCTCTCTGATCAGTCTCCTTCTTGCTCAGTCATCCAGTTTGGAGGGACAGCCTGATCAAGGCAGGGTCTTGGTGGTGCCATACACCTTTCACTTCTTAATAATCGTCTTGACCATGCTCCAAAGGATATTCAAGCCTTTGATATTTTTTTAACAACTTTGTCCCGGAGTTCTTTTGAAAGCGCCTTGGTGCTCATGGTTGAGTCTTTGCTTTGAAATCCACTACCCAGCAGAGGGAACCTACAGAAACTGATGAATTTATCCTGAAATCATGCGAATCACTATTATTTAACACAGGTGGAGGCCACTTAACTTGGTGTGTTATTTTGGAGGCGATTGGTTATACCTGAGCTAATTAAGGATTGCTATTACAAGGGGGGTGGACACTTATCCAGCCAAGCTATTTCAGTTTTTATTTTTAAATAATTTTCTACAAATTTATAGAATATATTTTTCACTTGAAAGTTGTGGGGTAGGATGTGTAGATGAATGAAAAAAAAAATTATGCATTTTAATTCCAGGCTATAAGGCAACAAAAGGTGAACATTTTGAAAGGGGGTGTAGACTTTCTATAGGCACTAATATATATATATATATATATATATATATATATATATATATATATATATATATATATATATATATATATATATATATATATATATGTGATGTTGCCTTTAGAAAATAAAACAATTGGCATATTTTCAACTCTAAATCATGACATATAGAACTTGCCAGTAACTCCTGTCATATTATAGTAGTGCAGACGGGTACTGCATTGTGACCACAAAGTACAAAGTCTTCTTACTTCTCCCAGCGACAGCTAGTTGGAAACCACCAGACTGGAAGCAGCATTCTCTAGGTGCCAGACCATGTCTGAGCAAAGGCTATTTATATCGGCATGATCCATGGATCAGCATTACAAATTGCATCACCAGCTTAGATTAAAGAGAAGGAGCATTATGATATACAGAACAGTTCACATTAACAACATGGGTATACAAGTTCTTCACGGAACTATGCTACAGCAATTATATTTTACATTAGAGAATGCATTCATACACAAAGATACTATATCCTGTAAATACCATAAAATTACAGGTGTCCGTACCATGAAAATGTTGGTCACCATGACCTACATCATCAGTAGCTTATTAAAAACAAATAAGTGGTTCCCAAAATATAACCTGCAATAGCTCATCGAATTAGGTGTCAGCAAATTGTACAGTCATAATATCTCAAATAAAAAAGACAACAGTTCCATCAGATGCGTCTTCAATAGCTCAGGCAACCAGATGTCTGCAGTAAGAAAAATACATTATCATCAGGCCACAAAACTACCTGCCTAAGAGAACTAAAGTTTAGAGCACAAACTTAATGACAACTTCACTTTTTACCCCCCACTGCTTGCAAAAGTAGTTCTTTCTATGTGCTTTATTAATATCCAGCCCAACTCTTTGAATTCTTCAAAGTACTTTTGGTTCTTAAAAATGTCACAGAATTGCCAGGGCTTAGAATGGAATAAAACTTTGCCGGAGATGGGTGAACATGAAAATGTTACATTTACGGAAGATTAAGAGGCAGAAGGTCGCAGGGGTCAGACAAGGGATGATGAAATCAATCCAGTGTGTCCACTCACTCCAAAGGATTTCCTTTTTACAGTTTTTGTCATGGTCTTAAAGCCTTAGACTGATGCAAAGAACAACACTGTTAATAAATCATCCCTCCCCAAACGGGGCCATGTGTTTAAGTAAGTTTCAAATGTAACTGCTACATTTTTTCCTGAAATATTGACATTTTAAAACTAGAACTCAAGGAAAATTAGTAACGACAAAAAAAGAATAATAAAAAATCTAAAATTAAAATATAGTGAAAAATAACATTATTCAGCATTTGCATCGTGAGATGCAACAGTAAACAACCTATAGAAGCAGCTGATAGGGAGCCCATATCCTGAAGAGCATTTCTAACCCTGTCCTCTGGATAACAGCCTATTCAAATCACATCAGATTCTTTTGTGTTGGGATTCTCCCTTCTCTCTCCTGCAGTAAACGGGTCTCTGCACGTAACTGATATGGTGTGTTTTTTTACAGCAATATGACACACTGGGCTCTGTTCATTATTAGTTGTTTTGCTATGCAATCATTAAACAAAATAACTCTTTGGAGAATCGTATATATTTCTTCGTGGGAATGACCTTTCATTGATATTAATGTTCTAATTAATATTGCATTCTGATAATTTTGTTGATCACACACACCTTTATAAATGTTAATCTGCTCTTCCATCTGTCAATTTTGAGATGGATGAAAACGATTGTTCACATAGTGAGACAAAAATGAAAATCTGCCACAGAAAAGCTCAGGCCAGATCAAATGAAAATGGTCTTTTAATAAAAGTGGTGGTTAAACACTGTTCCTCTTTATTTGGATCAAAAGCTTTATTGCCTTTGGGGGGAAAAAAATAAAATAAAATAGGAATAAATAACAAAAAAACTCTACTTTAGGAGTATACCACTGTAGTGTCCCCGATGTACACAAGCGTTGGCAGGACTTGAGAGGTTCTGTAAAAAAATTGGTTCATATTTACCAGATTCTTATTTTTTTATGTTTCTGTTTATTTATATGAGACTATGTGATCTCATCAAATACACTATGTCCATATTTATTAGAACCACAGGAGTCTACCAACGTAACCTTTACTTTCTAAAACTGAATCACACAAAACTGACTACAGAAACCAGTTTGAGAACATGATTAACTCTCTAAAAATATAGATTTTTTTTACTTGCACAAAGCTGCAAATAAAATAAAAAAAAAACACAAAATATTGCAGGTAACCCAAGCAGAATGGTATATGTCGACTCGATCTGACAAACAGTTAGTAAAGAAAAGGCCAATTAAATATACTGGTTTATAACATAGAACAGAAACAAAAAAGGCAGACATGCATAAAAAATACTGGAAAATTATGTAAAGTACAGCTTTATAGACAAATAGGCACTGTAATAGAAGTTTAAAAGGTATTTTTCCTCTAGGCTGCATTTTGGAAGAATGTGTGAATAAATAGCAGTGTCTTGTCTGGAAAATAAAATTCCAGAAATATGTTTGCATGTGCCTTTTTGTTAATCTGACCTTCAGTTTTATCTCTTCATCTGGTACAGTCATAAAATACATTTTCTATCCATAGATTTTTTTCTACCAGACTGCATTCAGGGCAGCCTTTTCTCATACGTGAACGTTCCAAAAAAGAAAAGGTAGCCCAGGGCTGGCCTAGATTTAGGCCGCCGTTTCGATGTGGCCCAGGGCCTGCAATTGCGAGACCAGGGATGGCCTTTAGATATATTTGGATGAAAAGCAGACTTAGGGCTGCCTTTTTGTATCACATGACCAATTTGGTTACGTAGCTCAGTAGACACTCCCATGCCCGTGAAAGTTAAATAGCAAGCTGAATGCTCAGCTAGCCCAGACGGCAGTGGATCAATATTGAATGGTAATTCCTTCTACATCATATAACTTTAATTATAAAAATATTAAATGAAATAAATATATAACGGGTTAACATTCAGGTTGTTTCTTTCACATAATATATGAGCTGCAGTGCATTCATAATTAAGCTTAATTTGTCACAATTACCTTTTCTTCCTGTTATTTAGTAACTAAGTGACAAATATAAAAACTGCAGGATTGTGGATCTCAATAATGATCAGTAATGCTGGTGACTAGGCATATTCAGCCGCCACTGTTTATTTTGCACGCAACGATATACACAGCTACAGAAGTGTGCGTCTTTACATTAAAATGCTGATCATTTCTTTTAGCTGCTTGCTTTTACACACACATAAAATACTGTTCTCATCCACAAATATTAAGAACGTTGATGCATCATAACATTAAGTCAGAATAGTCAATTATATATAGTTGTTTCATATATAATATATGCCATAAAATTGTGCTGCATTGAAAAAAATATATATTAATGAGAAACATCTGCTACAAATCAAGGATTACTGTATATCCTGGTAGCTCTTCCATTCTGAGTGCAGCCTATTGTTCCATAAAAAAACAAAAAAACAAGCAATTCACCACATTTTAGGCCAGCTTTTCAGTTACATATGTGAACGTGCAAGGCATCTTAAACCACAAATGTGAATGGGGTTGCAAACCTATATATGCGGCGGCCCCAGGCCAACCCAGTTAGTTCTTGTTCCTTGTTGTTCATTACAGCAGTAGAGTCACAGCCCTTTTTCAACGTAGCAAAATGTGTCAATCAAATGCATGTACAGAAAATGAAAAGGACAGCTGTAATTAAGAGGTGGTTTCCAAATACGATCTCTTCTGTTTGGAAGATAGAATGAACCGATCTGAAACAATCAAAGTAGGGCGTGTCACATTTAAATTAAGTACACGTTGTTTATTGAAGGAAAACTTGAGGTAACTAATGTTCCACGTCAGCACAAATTTGCAAACAAACAAAACAAAACACGATAATGAATAATTTTAGATTGTTAATCTCCTACTTAGAAAATGAGCGTTAGTGTAACCTGAAAACCAGCGACAGTGAACAGAGGCCATTAATAGCAAAACGTGATGGATCACGGAAGCATGGCAATAGTAAACCATGGTAAACAAGGCAAACATGTAGTACTGCACTGCATTTGAAAAGCACAATAATTGTAACATATTAATACAATTATCATTATACAGTATTCCCACAATAGTATAAAATACATTTTAAAACAAAATGTAATTGTCATCTTATAAAATAATAATAATAATACATAATAAATAAAATGATAAAATATGGATTTTCTGCATTAAGATACTGATGAGTTTAACCCTTTGAGGGCAATAATTTATAAAATAGCCCTAGTAAGGCATCCTAAAATGTAAATATCAGTTACAAATCTGAAAACATACAGTAAGGGATTAGTCAGATATAATTATGAACATTATAGTGCCAGATGAAACACTATAGTGGTAAACAATGAATAATGTGCGGTTTCAGTTAGGGTGACCAGATGTCCGAATAAAATTGGGATCGGCCCTATATTAGGGGCTTTGTCCCACATCCCAATCGGGGTACTGTCGGGATGCCAATTGTCCCGATATTTAGAGTAAATGTTGAAAACCCAGGAGTAAAATGTGAAATTTGTAATTTCCTGTTAGGAAATTTCGTACATGTGGCTGCTGTACTGTCTCGTGGTGTAACAGCAAACTCTACTGGATTAGGACGTGTTGTTTGAGTGAGTTTCTTGCATTGCATCTATGCGGCTACCCAATCAGGTTAACCTGCAGTCATATGATGCGGTATGCGTTTTTCTTGGTGCGTGCGACCGTGCGTCCGGTTTTACTGACAAAGTGTCATGATGGCAGGTGTTGTTGATGGGCCGGCCTGTCACTAAAAAGCAAAAAAGACAGTGCAGGTACCAAACACAGTAGGGGGAAAAAATTGATTCAAATCGTATGTCCTTGGTCAAGTCATCCAATTAGGATTAGGATTATAATTAAGATTTCACAGACATTTCGCGGACCTGTTTAAACATTAAATATACCTAATATTTCAGAGCACTATAAAAGCTTAAAAACAGTGATACTTGCTTCTTTACTAAAACAGAGTGCTGTCATTTGTTAAAAGGCAAGCATGCAGCATCTGCCAACAGCTGCTGCCGAAATTCTCTGTCTGGTGTGGATTTGCCCATACATTGAGACTGCACGCCTGCATCCACTGAATTGGTTGGAAGTGTAAGGCAAAGCTTTGCCAATTATACAGTGGGCATCAATTAGAAATAGTCCCAAAACTTGGTTACCCAAAGGTATCTGGCATTCTTTAATAAAGTCCATACATGCAGCACGTTCACTGTCATGTTATTTGTCCCATCCAGGAATTTATTTTATCACTACCGAGTCAAAACAAAGAAAGCATGCCTATTGGGGTCTAAAATTCTAACTGTGTTTAAAAAGTAAACAGCAGGTTGTTTGAACCAATGTAGCTGTGCTTGACTGTAACTGTAGTGTTGTTTTAACTTGGGTACAACCAACACAGGAATGCTTTTTTGCCTGCGCTTACTTCAGTTCGTTTTTTGAAAGACCTTGTTTGTTTTACGTTCTGTTTAGCAGCCTCTGCAGTTTAACATGTGATTCTGAAGTTATAGCAATTGATTGTATTTTCTTTTAGTCACATTACAAGACCTGCAAAACAATTACCTCCATCTACATGTACAGTTTCTTTGGGAGATGTCTTGACACAATCCTCAAAATTTGTTTGCTTGTCCATTTTTGGTATTTTACATCTAATGCTGAAAACTTGATTTTAGAGACCTAAATCAAAACAATGCAGCACTGACTTTGTCCCACCTGCTATGTACAGTACAGCAGGTCACAGAAAAGCCAGTACAGACATTCAAACATCATTGTCATCTGAACAGTACACAAGTTAACCACTTTGGAGGGTTTTTTTTGGTGTTGTTGTTTTTTTGTTTTTTTTTAATTATACAGTATTTCTCTAAGTTTTTGTTTTTGTCTAAGTGCAGTGCACAAAGGAAGGCAAATGAATTAAAAAAAAACTTGCGTTGTGCAGTAGTTCACAAGGTTTCTTACCTCCCTGCCCCAACTGTGTGTCCCCATTTTTCACTCTTCCTATCTGGTCACCCTCGTTTCATTATGTCTTTTGACGCCACATGCGAGGTCCGACTAGTACACATTTATTTCAATCAGAGTGAACACACGTTGACAAAAAATAACGTTGCAGAAAAGTGTTGCAGCGGCAGAAACCGTGAGCGATATTTTGCCGCTCAAACATTCTGGGTCTAGCCAATCAGGTCCATTGTGTGGGAAACGTCATGTCTTGATGAACTCGAATATCCATCAACATGGAGGAGCTATAGATTGCTGAAGTTTCTAAGCGCCCCGAGCTATTTGATTATAAAAATAAGAATTTCAAGGACGTTAATATTGTAGCTTGCACAGGGGAACGCTGCAGCAGGGCTGGTAGGTGACGTAATCACATACAAAGACATAAGCCCGATATACAGCAGCGATGTACAGAAGTATCTCCGATACGCTTCAGTGCAAAAGTTCCCGGTTTCGCGCCCGCCCCTCCGCCTGTGTGTGGGAATTGAAATCGCTACAGTATGAAAAATAACATCTGTTACACAGTTTGTAGGGATGCCACGTCTTACTTTATATAGCCTAGTTTAAGCAGCACATGTACAATTAAAGCATATTATACCTGCAAACAATAGAAACTTCCAGGTTGTAAAGGTACATGGGCTTACCCTGAAAGGGGTTATGCTAGGAGAAAATTAAGAGTGGGCGGTTTTTTCTTTCTTTTTTTTTTTTTTTTCGCCTCTTCAAACCAGCTGATCTGTGTCCACCAAGCAAAGCCGTATTGCTGAGCGCTGCCCCGCTTCGCTCCCTGGGTGCCGCACCGCTAATGTGTCTCCTCGGCTAATAGGGGGGGGGGGGGGGGCTTGGGCAGCAATCAGGTCTTGACAAGCTTGAGACAGTACTGGGAAACCAGATTCCGTTCACATACAACAAAAAAGGTGTCCCCTTCGGCTAATGCACACATGAACTACTAAGATTTATTAAAAAGGAAGTAATTGCTGATTGAGCTATAAATAATAGTCGTTTCCTCTTCATAAAAAAATATTAAGTTGTAAATAGCAAGACAAATGAATTATGCTTGAACGTCCGGGTTCAAATTTCACTAGTCAAGGCTTTATAACATTGTAAAAACGATTTATAAACCCTGCCTGTGCAGTTAAATAAATAGAACATGTGGTTTAAGCAACAAGTATACATTGTAACTTTATACTTTGTAAGCTCTTCTATTTTAATATGGCTTCTTTTTATCTCAATTCTAGTAGCCATTGGTAATCGAGAAAGGGCTAAGCAACGTAAAATCTACACAATTATGACCATTATTCAGCAGACACCACCTAGTACCTTCAAAAATTTCGCCCTATTAATTTCCAACAGTGCAGTCTCTAAATAATTTATTAATTCATGGCTAATGAACGAAAAACTTTGTTAATCTCAAATAACTTTGCTGTTGCATTGTACTTCTGACGTTATTATTATTATTATTATTATTATTATTATTATTATTAGGTAGACTGTCATCCAGTGTTTGGTAGACTGACCTTCAGTGTACTCTGGCACAGACTGTTTTAGTCTGCCATGGAATCACCATGACACTGCAGTAGTGTTCTTGCGCAGCAAACATCGGTGCTGAGCTGCAACCTGTCAATCCTCCCCCCCATCACTGTTTTTAACCAAATGACCTAGCTGAGCCCCAGGACAAATCTCCACAGCTGAAATATTACATTTTAAGGTCTGACACCTCTGTCTGTTTTGCCTTGGCTTGATTTGCATTCCAATACAAAGAACGATTTTTTTTTTTTTGCAGAACTAAAAGTAGAATGGTAAAATAAATAAATAAATAAATAAATAAATAATAAAAGTGTGTACCAAACATAAAATAGAATTATAACATACGAGTCTTAAAGACGTTAACAACTACAAGGCTAGCAAGAGGGTGACTTTCACTCTAACATCCTTGCCATTTTAAATTGCCGTGCTATGTGTACTGTACTGTTACTTAGCCCACTGTAGTTTATTTTTACATCCTCAAAGTATAATGCCTACACCCATGCAAATGTGATCTAAACTGGGATGTTATTTATTGTACAGTACTAAAATAAATTACAACACAGCTATACATCAATCTGTATTTATTTATTTAATAATATTTACTGTATTCATGCTTTAAGTATCAATATACCTTATGAGGTGCTTTGAGCAGCCTGTGGACTCCAGCAATCTGGTTGACGAGAGGAATATCTTCCCTGAATGTATATAAAGGTGGTCTCGTTGGTTCAGGGAAATTAGTGCTGTTAAAAGGATCGGTGTCATCTAAAAACTGAACCCTGCAAACTAAAGTAGCCATGATGTATCCATGCAGAGGTGGATTACAAAAGTAACCCGGCGAGAGATCCCCCGCAACACTGTAGACTAAGCACACCGACAACAAGCAAGCAGCAGGTTGCAAAGTTTCAGCAGTATGCGCCTCTGTTACGTTGCAAAGTTATCCGTTCATTCACTTTTTACACACTTCCCATAGATGGCTGTAAATAAATCAAAATAATAGTGGTGCATTAGATCCAGGATGTTGTTGTTAGCTGTCGTTTCTATAGAAAACCCCTTCATTCAAGGAGGACAGCTATTTCCAAGGACATTAGGAGCAAGGTGCTGCCAGACTAAAGCCAGGAATACGACCGTCTCGGGGCCTGTAGGAGAATTCGAGAAAGAGCTCCCCCCTCACCATCATCCGCAAACTCAATCAATGCATCCTGCGTACAGGCTGGGGAACTTTCTCAAGAATGATATTACATGCTTCAGCAAGAAAACTGGCGACATCGTGTGGAGCAAAGCAAAATCAGTAGCTACTTTATCCTCTACAGAAAGATAACGGTGTTGCACTTTAATGCACAAAACGGGCAGTCCGTGCAAAATATTTATTTATTTATTTATTTAAAATATTCAATACAACCACTGTTTGGTTATCTGAAACGTGGTCTTTGTTTAATCAAAAATAATAATTCATTTTGCGAGTTTTATTTTTCTTTTACTGGTAGTTAATAATTGTGATCATGTAATGACGAAAATGTAAGGACGAAGGAATACTTTTTTGTTTGCCCAGTCACTCCTTCAACATCCAGTCGAGTAATTTGCCTTCTTTAAATGCTATTTCTTGTTCTTTTTTCTTTTTCTTTTTCTTTTTTTTTTTTTTTTTTTTTTTTTTGGAAAACTTAAAATAAAAATACAGGGCACCAAATTATCAAATACGCTGCTCGGGAAGAGAACGCTTGCAGTAAAATATTAGTTACTGCTCAAGCAGTGTCCCATGTAGGATTCTCATTATTATTATTATTATTATTATTATTATTATTATTATTATTATTATTATTATTATTGTTGTTGTTGTTGTTGTTGTTGTTGTTGTTGCCACCTGTCCCTGTTTTTCTAGATCGCCCCTATTTTGACAAAGGTGTCCCCGATATACCTTCCCAGGACACTTTCCCACGTGTGTTTTTTTTTTTCTTTTTATCGTATGCTTCCACTTAGTAGTAGTAGAAGTCGAGCACAGGTTAGACAAAGACCCAATATTATTGTAATAGACACACAATATTAATTGGTAGTCAAGACAATATTAGCACTGTAATAGTATATTAATGTTACCTTTTGGTGAATATAATATTTCTAAAGAGAGTTTCTGTTTGATGTCCCTTTTTTTTTGTACATCATAGGTAACCAGTGGAGTACCACAGGGATCAGTGTTAGGTCCTCTGCTATTCCTAATCAACATTAATGACTTAGATTCTGGTACAGTGAGCAAACTTGTTAAAATTGCAGAAGACACAAAAATAGGATGGGAAACACTGTTGCAGCAGAAAAGGTCATTCAAAATGATCTAGACAGCATTCAGAACTGGGCAGACACATGGCAAATTACATTTAATAGAGAAAAATGTAAGGTACTGCACACAGGCAATAAAAATGTCCATTATAAATATAATATGGGAGACAGTGAAATTGATGAAGGAATCTATGAAAAAGGAGTTCATATTAACTCAAAAATGTCTTCATCTATTTTTGCATGTGGGGAAGCTATAAAAAAGGCCAACAAGATGCTCAGATATATAATGAAAAGTGTTGAATTTAAATCAAGGGAAGTAATGTTAAAACTTTACAATGCATTAGTAAGACAACATTTAGAATATTGTGTTCAGTTCTGGTCACCTCGCTACAAAAAGGATATTTCTGCTCTAGAAAGAGTGCAAAGAAGGTGACCAGAATTTGAAAGGCATTTCATATGCAGGCAAACTTAAAGAATTGAATCTATTCAGTCTTGAACAAAGAAGACTACATGATGATTTTATTCAGGCATTAAAAATTCTAAAAGGTATTGACAATGTCGACCCAAGGGACTTTTTCGACCTGAACAAAAGAAACAAGGACCAGGGGTCACAAATGGAGATTAGATAAAAGGGCATTCAGAACAAAGAATTGTGAGGGTCTGGAACCAACTCCCCAGTAATGTTGTTGAAGCTGACATCCTGGGATCCTTCAAGAAGCTGCTTGTTGAGATTCTGTGATCAATAAGCTACTAACAACCAAACAAGCAAGATGGGCTGAATGGCCTCCTCTCATTTGTAAACTTTCTTATGTTCTTATTATTTTTTCAAGCTGCCTACCTAATCATATGTCTAATGTAAATGTCCTTTCCCAGAACTTCTGTATATGCTTATCCCAATTCATATTCCTAATATAAAGAGAAATCTTAACAACAGATGCATGCCATTTGAGCTGTTGCCTTTGTCTTGTAAACGTGGAGTTAGAATAGACAACAGCCTTGATGTCAAAACATTGTGATTGTTGGTTGCCACAGGAACCACAAGTTGGTTTTCAGTCAGTCTTCAAGACATCACTACAGAAAGAATACAATGCCCCGATACAACATATTATCCCACTGCAGTTTATCACTTAGGAGCCTAATGTTCCCTCTGCTGGGTATGGATTACTGGTGTGTTTTGTTGATGTCCAGGGTTGTCAAGGCAGTGGTGACATAATCTAACTTGCTGGATGGATGACCCCAGCTTTGGGGTGACCTGTCCTTTCCCAACCACCTTGGGTAAATATTGTTTCATTTATTTATTTATTTTTGCAGTCACATGATTCCCTGGACAGTTACATTTTCCTGGTCACACTCACACTTGGAAAATAAAATGGTGTTTTTTTTTTTTTTTTTTTTGTGTAACCATTATGTTAAGTTGGGACAATAGACTTTGAAGTTATTTTAATTTAAAAAGGCTCACTTTGAGTTATTTAACACCAGAAACACCCTAGTAACAAATGCTTTTATTTCTTACTAAAAAGCGTTACATTGATGTTTGTGTGCATTCATATTACCAGTTTATACTCCCTTGTTCCCTAAGCAACTACTTTTCTGTCCAAGATTTTTATTTATTTATTTATTTTTTTCCAGTGCGCTGTAATATATGAACAATGTCACACCTTTATCTAAGCATGTACAGTTCTTATTCTTGAGATTCAAACCAAGTACTGTCCAGGAGAATGCCAAAATTTATCAGTGAGGAACTCCTTTATATATCATAATTCAAAATAGTCAATAATATATATATATATATATATATATATATATATATATATATATATATATATATATATATATATATATATATATATATATATATCATAAGAATTTGTGTTGAAGCTTTCACAGTGGCAAGTAATGATAATAAAGTGTCACTAACTAATTATTTGCCATTTTATTAGATTCCCTAACTATTTCATGATGTTTGCTACCATACTGAGTGTTTCTGGGTTATGTTGCTCCAGTATTTAATTATAAAACATTTTCACTGAATCTCCCTTTACCTGGCTTAGATCATTGTTTGACTTTCCTTGGAGATCCAAAGTACCTGTCCTGAACAGTCTTCTCATTCCATTCAATATCACCTTTCAACTTACTCCCCATGTACTCTACATCTGTATTAAACTAGCTGAATATAAACTTGTTTCTTGCTAGTTGCAAATGTTACAGTTGTTTTATTCCTCTTAGGATATTGCCCATTGCCTTATTTGCAACTGTTTCACAATAGAAATTTCCAAAGATTAGAAGAATCATCGGTTACTTCAACAAACAGTAATTCGAAGTGATATTGCCATTGGAGTGCACCCAGGTAATGAGTGGGATGTTCACTTGTTACCAATTGTACAGAGGGAAGATGATTTCAGAGAGCAATTGCTCATGTTAGAGTATTTTTGGTGTATTTGGAAAGCCAAACAAATCAATTGTATTTGATTTCTTTACTGTACATTCGTGACATTAGATTCTGGAACTAAAGGTGCTGATTAGTTGCATAGTTCAACCCATGTCCTGTTGACTGCCCCGGTAGTCTGTATGAGGTTGGAACCTTTACATGAAGGGCTGCAGCTGTTCAGTAGCGAAGGTCTGTGAACTATAGTAACTATAGTTCCTAAAGCTTAAAAACACTGTCCCAACAGAGAGGAGAAACAAGCAAATGACAGAGTCTGCAGGGTCAACAAATTGTACAGATTTCAGCATGAATGTGAATATCTAAAGAGGATGTATCATCTGTAATACTCAGCAGTAGAATCTGATTGAAATAACAGAAGGGTACTACTAAAACAATAATAATGCATACAAAAAGATATTACCAAATGCGTATAGTATCTGCATGTATTGTTAAAATAAAAGCAAATCTAAAACATTTGTCAAACCACATACTCTACCATTACAAAGTACAGTACCAATCAGACATCTTTACTGAAGCATTTTATAAATGGTATACTGGGCCATCTAGTGGTGAAATAGAGGGGTTACATTTTTTTTATCAAGTGTTTTGTTTTGTTGGGCATTATTACAGTGATCCAGATGGAGAGTCATGTAAAAATGATATATGCACAAAAATAATATGAATAAAAAGTAATATTACTATATTGTTTTAATTGTATTATTGTAAGATGTTTTGTAATCATAATCATGCTTAGTGAAAATATTTACTTTGTCTTTTGTATGTTATTTAGGTACAGCACACTCTCTCCGTGTGACCAGCTGAACATTGAGAGAACCCTGTCAGTGTCTTTCCATTTGAAGACCTCATTTTATCAGGGCCAACAGAGGGACAGACAAGGTTGTGTATGGTCTTAGTATTTAATATTGTTAAATTACTCTCTTAGAAATGTCTTCAAATGTGTTTCACTAGAAGCTGGAAATAATACCACATGTGTTTCAGTTTCCATTTGGTACAATTTAAACTTGGAAATGAAAGTTATACAAAAGGGAAATTATGGGATAAATGCTATTATTAAATTATACTAAATGCACCCAAGCATTCCCACAGCTGGAATAGCCTATTTAAAAACAGTTTGGAGAGCAGTATTAAAGCATAGCTATGAAAAAAGGGAACTCCAGATTCTCTCTACCATATTCATACTCTGCAGGGGCTTAATAAGCCAATCAATGATCCAGCTGCAGACATTCTTCAGCAATACCTGTTAAATAGATGGGAACAGTTATCAAGTAACTCATTACATGAAATACAATATAGGCACCTGACCTAGCTCAGAGATTTAGTTTTCCCATGCAAGCAACAATTGTTGCTACCTTAGTCCTTAGTGCTTAGAAAAGATGCACATTAATTTTGGTATCTGCAATGCAGAGCATTTTTTATGATTTCGATATAGGTGGTGTTGTGTTTGAAATAACTACTTACCAAATAGTAAAAAATTGAAGAAAAAAATATTTTCAACAAAAGAAAAAGAGGCAGTGATAATGAGGGGTCCATGTGCTGCTACTTGTAATAGCTTTTAAGAGATATTTATTGGCAGGTATTAACTAGATCCATTCATTAATGAGTTGGTTTCAAAACAAGAAAAGCTGCACCCTCCATCACCTTGAGTGGCAGTTAACTTCCTCTCATCCAGACCACTGGCGTTTTTATGGCCATACTCGTGAACCATGGAATCCTTGGATAAGAGTAACACCGTTCCATGCATCAAAATGCATCTAATTCAGGGGACATATTGAAGAATCATCATCTTAATGAGACAGATACCCTTCCTTATCTCGCGAAATCCCATTGCAAGTCTTGTGTTAAATGTTTATCGCACAACTTCAGAACAATTAATGCAAGCGCCAATGAAACTTTTTATAAAAATGCCAACCAGCAAAAAGGCAGAGAGTTACATTAGTGCTTCAGCATGACTGTCAAAAGCCCATTGAAAGTAATTCCACAACAGACCTCTCTGAATAATCTCAAAACAGGTACATTTGTAAATATAAATTACAAATACAATATAGAAGTTGATATATATACCTCCAGATTGTGGCTATTAAATCACTGAAATCTCAGCAACAAGTTGAGATCTCCATTTAGATCAATCAGTAAACCCTTATGGTCTGTAAAATCATAGCATTGAATTTGTTGAGAAACATTTTTAATACAAAACAATTATCTTATACCAATTATAGTAGTTATAGCCATTCTTTGAAAATGAATTGGTTTGAAGTTAAGAATTGTACATCTTTTACGAGACACATTTTTGGTGAATTTCAATACATTTTAAAGGCAATTACGAGTGTCAGCATACCCCTAGTGATAATGCTGTTGTGCTAGTAAAACAAAAAATATATATATTTTAAAACCTTGGTTTGCATCCTTTAAGATTGTCCTATGGGACACTTCTAGGAAAGCAGTTCAGGTGCTAACCAAACTTTTATTGAGAATTTCTAGTAGATAAGATACGAAAGCAGTTGTAATATTGACCATTTGAAAGAAGGCAAACTTTTACTGATAAGAAAAAGGGAATTGCTTGATCTGAACATGTGGACATATAATGGAGTCTGATATGAATAAATACGAACATAACTAACTGTTGATAATAACTGGAATGTGTTCTTAACCAATTGTGTTTAGTATGTGTGTGTATATATATATATATATATATATATATATATATATATATATATATATATACAGTGTGAAACAAGTACGTTCACGCAGTTTTGGACCTGGCTAAGGTGTCTGTAGTGTAGTGCAGATGAATGTGATCCAGACCGTAATTGCAAAAAATAATTTATTTAATAATTCCAAAATTAAATAAACTAAACACACAAAAGTTCTTCACAGTTAATAACTCATTAAATGAACACAGTACAGTTCTTCCGTAATGGACTCTTTCTGGAGGCAACCCTCTGCACCGGGACTCAGGTGAGTACTTGGTGGTTGTCTTCAATTCCCTTTTCCTTTTGTGGGTTTGTTGCTGTGTCCCCTTTTATCTCTTTCCAGGTACTGGGGAGCTTCAAACAGATGGTGCTGTGGAGTCAGGTTCCTCTGGCTCCACTACACCCATGTTTGTATTTACTATTGCCCTGGTGGTCCTTTGCAGAACTGCACGGCACAGCCAACCTTTTGTGAAGGTAAAAACGGTCAAATCTTAATAAAATTAAATAATATCAACTGTATTGTAACCACAGTCAGAGTTCTGTTCGTACTTATGTACTTACAGGGTTCCTTCTCTATGGATATAAAATCCTGTGGTGGGAAGCCCCACTTAAAAGGCCTGTATGCTATGAGCTTTTTGTTACTGTCCTGCTACCCCCTTGGCTTCAACCAAGGTTTTTATAAAACACGCACCAGTCCCATACCACAACACATCCAGGATCAAAACACAACGGATGTACTCACTGTGACCGAATCCGTGCTGTATGCATTGTTCTACCGCGTTGGTCTTCTGTCTGGTGGTATTTGTAATCCTCTCAAGGTTAAGGTTTCCCGCTCTAATCTGATATTTTATTTGTAATCCTTAATGTTAATCACTTTACCAGGTTGAAAATTCGAACCAAGTGCAGCGTCCCGTTCTCGTTTAATATTCTGTTTATAATCCATAGTGCTCACCACTCTTCAATATAGCAGACTCAAGCAGAGTGCAGTCTCCTGTTCTCATCTGTTATTTTAATTTTGCCCGCCGTATTATGGATTGCTCCACCTGTTCTCTCTCCCCCGTCTCTCCTACCTCACAGCCTTTTAAAGTCACTGCCTTTCCCCATCATGCACTGCCTGGTTTCCTGATGGTCATTGGTAACTGTAGTTTCTGGTCTCTCTATGCAGGTATTTAGCCCCTTACAAGCCTCTCATTACAATACACAGTGGTTAGCAGAAATATTCACATTTTGTTGGCACCTGAGCTTATTCCACGATGCTTTCAAATTAGACTACATGTAGAATCTACTCCACATTGACAAAGTTAAAAAAAATGCATATAGAATATAAATAAGTAAGATTTACAGAGAAAAACAGATTAATCTCAGTTGCATAAGTATTCAACCCCTTTGCTACTGCAGCCCTAAAGCAGATCAGGTGATTCGGGATGTTACTCTGAAGACAATAATGACCTTGAGAGATCTGAGAGATCTGCAAAGTTCTGTGTCTGAGATGGGAATCAGTGTTCACACATCAACAATAAGCCGGTCCCTACACAAAGCTGGCCTGTATGGACGGGTGGCAAGAAATAAGCCATTATTCAAAAAGCATGTAGATGATACTACAGACATGTGGAAAAAGGTTTTGTGGTTAGATGAGACAAAAATGTAACTTTTCAGTTAAATTCCAAGCGTTACATCTGGAGCAAGCCCAACACTGCACATCACCCAGTCAACACCATCCCGTCAAGCATGATGGTGGCAGCACCATGTTATGGGGATGCTTCTCTTCAGCAGGGATTGGGAAGCTTGTCCGGATAGAGGAGACTGAAACTGGGGAGGAAATTGACATCTCAGAAGGACAATGACCCGGAGCATGAAGCAAAAACCACACTGGAGTAGTTGAACAAGAAGAGAATTAACGTTGTTGAGTGCTCCAGTCAAAGTCCTGACTTGAATCCAATCATAAATTTATGGCAAGAGATTGCTGTCCATCGACGATCCCCAACAAACTTATCAGAATTGGAACAATTTTCCCATGAAGAGTGGGCAAAAATGTCACCGTCCTACTGTGCAAAGCTAGTAGATACCTATCCAAAAAGACTCATAGCAGTAATTGCTCAAAAAGGTACTTCTACCAAGTACTGATTTAAGGGGCTGAATACTTGTGCAACCAGTAAATTTTGTTTTGTCCATTTTCTTTACAAGTTTTTTTGACATTTAACCTCCTCCTCATATAAAAGTGTTCAGTTAAACCACTACAGCTTTAAATTGGAATTTGTTTGAAAAACTGTGCATAGATTATTTGAAATTCAATAAAATGTGACATTATTGGTAGGGGGTGAATACTTCTGCAAACTATTTTGTATATGTATTAGTCATCTGTTGGAGGCTTAACTCTAACCACTTGACCAAACCACTTTATACATGTAAAACTAAATGTGAACAGCATCATCACCTGGTGGACACTTACTGTACATATCAGCTCACAACTGAAAAAAGACTACACCCCAAAAAATGGGTTATATTATTGTATTCATTCAAAAGGTAATTTTGGCAGGTACTGCACATCTCTAACAGTTTCCACAGTACATAAATGTGTAAGTACTGTTATCACAATGCAAATTGTTACTTTTGTAGGAGATGACATTCTGCATAAAGTATTATGTATTTGATTATAAATTTCTTTACTTCTATGTTAAAGTTTTATTTTCATATTTTGATACAGCTTAAAGCAAACTAGCTAAGCAATCATTTGCAGTCTCTCGTATCTTGGAGTCTGGGCAGAGAGCCAAAGTTAGCAGATGTCTAATCAAGATGTGTGAAGGCGTGGAGACACAGTGTGAAAACAGAACACCACAAACAAAGGATTAGTTTGAAACAGTTTCTAACAGATTAGGTTAAGATAGTTTTAAAATGCTTAAATGTGACGCACTATAAAATGTTATGGGGGTGAGTTTCCTCCCATACCAGGAGGTGTGATAGCAGGGTGGGTCCATACTGATTGGAAGAGGGTATAAGAAATGGGGTGGAAATGCAAACAGATTCATAGTATTTAATGTAATGTTTTTGTTTGAATCATCAGTCAATTCTTTAATTTGACTCCACAGACGTCTCTGTTATGATACAAACGTATACATTTGCTTGAGTGGGATTTATGCATCTGACTTTTTTCTGCGATCATTTCGGACTGCTGTAATAAAGCAAAATACCTTGTGCCTGGTTGGTTAGTAATGTGTTTTACTACTCTTGTCCAAAATATTTTTCAAATGTCATTAGTGGTTAGTAATGAATGCTCTTTCAACTAATTTATCTTATGACTCATTAATTAAAAATAAACTCGGAGGTATAAAATGAAACTGACCAACAGGTATTACAGATCACCATGGCTGAAAACCATATATATATACTACTATAGATACTAATGAGAGCAAACCAAATACAAAAGAAAAACAAGGGAACCGCAGATGTTTTCAACCAATACTCTATTGGTATAAGAAAAGTATGTTTTTAAACAAGCTTTAAACATGTTACTGTGTATAGATAAGAAGTCAACTTTATCATGAATATTGTGTTACTATGTTTTAAGCAACATACTACGATAGTGTTCATTATGGTAATTGTTTGTTTATTACTTTTAAAATGTTTAGTAAAACGTGACCTATTGTTGACCTTGTTAGTACAACCGGCCCCCTTTGCTAATGACATCTTCAGTCAGGGTCGTAACCAAGTATAAATCTCCACATTTTTGTAAAATGACGTTACACTTACTTCAAAAGATGCAACGCATTTCACTAAATTAAAACAATAAACTTTGCATCCCGAGCAGAGGGAGAACACAAATGTAAAACACTATGAAGTAGGGTTGGCATTGCAAGGGAGGTGAAGGGATTTTTCACAGTTCCGATCGAGTGACAGTTTTCTCAGCATTATTTGTGAATGCTTATTCACAATTGATACACCCCGTTAGAATATTGACTTTGTTGCATTTTTTTTTTAATTAAAATTTTCATAAATTCACAATTTACAAGATTAAATATTCTACTATACCTTCTGGGAACTGCCAACAGGGTCACATGACTACGATACTGCACGATTGACTTAGTAGATATGTCAGATTTTGCTGTATTAGAAGCCTGGTGTATGGCACGTTATGGAAAGAAACGATCATTTGAGTTGTATTTTACGTGGTGTATATCATGTTTTGATGACAAAGAACATTGAACATCAGAAAGTAGGCACTGTGAAATGAATGATCCTGCTTTTAGCACAGTTTTGGTGCAAATGGCGTATATTGCCATTTACATCTAAACTCTGCATATATATATATATTTCCGATTGTGGACCTGCATTTGTGCCATATAAAAATGTGAGAAACGTCATCCGTGTGTCTGTGTCCATCTGTCTGCGGTTATTGTTCTTATACAGTTCTACGGTTATGCACCATACAGCGCTGTGAACGCGGTTTATATTTTCTGTACTCTAAAGGATAGTTCATACGCTAGTACAGGGTGGTCCGTCATCCCTGTCGACTCACATATATGTGTTTGTGGGTTGCTTTGAGCTCCCTATGAGATATTTGGATACAAAAATGCCCAAATGCTAATTTGATATGTATCATAAGCAAAGTTTGAAATGTACGCATTTGTTCAGTAGGAAACAATAATAATGAGAAAGCATCCTCGAATTCAATTAGATAATTTCTCTGAGCACTGTATGTCAACTCTGCTCTCACCAAGATAAGCACCAACTAAGACGTAGCTTTACAGTAAACTAATGTGGTCGATCTGCATCTCTATCCATTTGCGTTTCTTTCCATCTGATGATGTAGATATCCTTCTGTCTGGTGTTCATGGCTGTAGTGTAATGCTGGCTCCAGGGATCAGCTTATTTGCCTCCCCAGAGAATCAGCACACACAACGGCTGCGATGCTGGCTCCGGGGGTCAACCAGAGTGTGGTCTCCCCAGCGCCTTAGCATATCAGCCATCTGGATTGAGCTAAGTAGGGCACATCTCTGGAGTCTTCAAGTGGGCACTCTTGGTTACAGAACCCGACATCTCTGAGAAACCGGGTTGCAGAGTGTACCACAAATCCTAGACAACTCACTTCCACTGGGTAAATCCAGACTTTCCATCCTCGCTTTTCTGATTCAGCTTTAATTAATTTGTTATACCCAATTGGCCTATTAGACCATTGCCTTCTGGGAGATATAGTTTTATGTCTCTCTGAACTACATCTCTCTCTCTCCACTGCACCTGCTGTGATAAATGGGGTATATGCTCCTAGCGATACAGGGGCCAATATAACTTATTGCCTGTTCTTTGCTATGCTTTTATTCCTTGCTACACTGCTGCTTATAGGAATGCATATATTCACTGTCATTTTTCAGTTACCTATACTCTGGTGTGACAACAGCATGGCATTTTCACCACCCCTATCCAATCCACACTCAAAAGATATATTTTCCCTATCATTTGCAGCATAGCTATAGAAGGAATTTGTTTCTTGTAAATTCTACAAACACCCCACTTACGGTTTTTGACAAAGCCCTTTAGAGATTCGAGAAGTACAATTTTGTCTTTGCCAAACACATTATTTTAAGAGACAATTTGCCACACAGTCAGCAAGTAAGTCCTGCCATGG
This sequence comes from Polyodon spathula, assembly GCF_017654505.1. Classification (NCBI taxonomy): domain Eukaryota; kingdom Metazoa; phylum Chordata; class Actinopteri; order Acipenseriformes; family Polyodontidae; genus Polyodon; species Polyodon spathula. Next base: position 66,931,685 of record NC_054537.1, read on the forward strand.
AACTATCCGAAGACAAACACTCTGCTGGGCATATTTTGTTATAATAAGAGCTTGGCATGACATGGCCAAGAACACTTCTTTGGCAAAGACACCACACCGTCAGCAAATAGCTGCTAACACTGTGCCCTTTAGCCACTGCAAAGACTTCACAAGTCTCTTCCAAAGCCATGGTTAGTTCATAAAAAGCAGATGTTGTTGATTTAGAATCTTTTTATTTTCCAAACAGCAACTAACTTCAAAGAGTTTATTTTAACATATTTGTATGATGTTCGCAATCAGGGGTCGGCAGCATATCGAGTAGTGATGGACATTAAAAGAAAACAATGTCCATGGACAAACAAAATTGAAGTTACATATAATTACATGCATGCGTGTGTTAGACATATTTACCGCCATGGACACTGATAACTCTTGCCACGGACATGCGTGTCTGTGGATGGACAAGTTGCCGACACCTGTTTGCAATTATTCAGAGTAGCTTTTTGTAATGACTCTTACTGTAATGAGTTCTGGAGCTCCTCTTCTGTTCTAGTTGCATGCCATAGACATATGTCAATCAGTCAGTGTCTTTATATAAGTACACAACAGTACCCTCAAAACAAAAGGAAACTCAATTAAAAGTGAGCTCAAATGAAAGCACCTAACACAGACATTGAAATGTTAAAAAAAAAACAACAAAAAAAACCTCATTTGTGTAATTGCAATAAGAACCACTCAGAATGGCCTTGTCACCGGAGAGACCTCCAAGGGAAAACGTTTACTGCATGGTGTTGGTGATTCAGTTAAAGGGTCCTCCTGCCTACTTTTAAAGACAAAACAGGGCTTTTTTTATTTCCAAAGAAGATTATGTGTTAAATCCTTGTTCCCTTTTTAACTAGACAAATGATTGGACTAGTGCCATCAAGTGATTTTGTTAACAGGAGTGTCAGAGAGAGATACAGTTGAATATGCAGCAGTGAAAATAAGTCACACAGTCAATGTAAGTAGTTTGCAGTAAAGTCAATACACTAGAGGGCAGACTTCAGTTTAGTGATTCGCTGATGTACAATAACTACACTACAGTAAATCCTTCTGCTCTTCATTCTTGCTCATGACTGCTCCTAGAAAATTTTTGTGAAAGCTTTAGAAATTAGGCATGTTGAAAAAAAGAAGATGAGGAATCAATTAATCGTTACTGCAATAGTAAACAAATATACAAATGAACACCATTAAAAAAACCTATGAAACAGTTTGACAACCCTGGTTTACACCATATTATACATTTGACTACATATTTGTCTCATATTTACAGCTGATTCTAATAATGCCAATTTCCCACACAGTCACCATGAAGCATATACAATATGTCACAGTCAACTCACAGAATATGTATTTTTTGTAAGCCAGTCAGTTTGTTTACATTGACTACATTAATGGTGTTAAAAAAGAGGTACGGGGGTCCCCAAGTGTCTCTCCTGGTAGAATTGCAGCCATGTGGTGCTCATTGTGAGTCATACAATGTAGGTTCACGTCCTGGCTGTGTGAAGTAGGGCGGTATTCACTGGGGACTCCGAAAGGAGCTTCACATTGGCTCTGGTGCTCCTCTGGGTTAGGGAAGCAAACCTGGCGGATCTTCTCATCACGCTACAGCGAGCCCTACTGGCTGCTGTTGTGAGGGGAAAAGTGACTGGGCATTCCAAGTTGGGAGAAAATTGGTGGTAAAATAATAATTGGATACACTAAATACAAAAAGAGAAGTAGTGCAATAATAGTTTAGGTCATCCTGTAATTTATATCTTCCGATGTTTCACCACTAAGTGGACTATTTCTTATAATCCAGTGCTGCCAGTTGGTAAAGCTGTGTGCGGTATACTATTTGAGGTTCAAGCACTTGCTGAATCAGCAACTGGTAAACACCTTTAAGACATGGTACCAAAGATACAGCACAGGTAATGTTTAACTCTGTTATCAAAATGTGCAAATAAAACAAAATGTACTATGAGATATAGATCTGGCAAGCAAGAATCCAGATAATGTACATTACACAAGTTTTTAGTCAGTAAGGAACATGGCGGTGAGGGGTGATTACACTATTTCTTAATGTATAATGTGACTTTGAAATAAACTAATCTGCAGTAATTACAATGTAGAAATAGAGACACTGCCGACATGCACAGAGCCAAAACCAGATTCCTGAATTTAGATTCAGTGAATTTGGCACAAATCTAAGTCACTTTAACCGTGTCTGAGCTTATTGTGTCCCGATATGTACAATATGTACATACAATATATAACACTAGCATAGTCTGTCTAGAATGTAGACATATATATATATATATATATATATATATATATATATATATATATATATATATATATTTACAACTGGTTTGATCGGTAATTTTGCCACTTTCGGGACCTTTACCACTGTCTTATGTAAGCCACTGGGCAGAACAGGTCTAGCTCTGTCGCTGACACCAATGGAAAATCTATTCAATTTGAAGGCATAGGAACTGGTTTGTCGACTGCTTCAGAGAGGCCTGATAATATTCTTTTTCCCCTTTAATTCACTGATGGCAAATCTGACTTTAGCCCGGCCCACTTTTCACACCTTAGATACTGTTGCTGCATTGGACAAGTGTTCCACTTTCTGAATTAAAACTAAATGTTACAGTGTCCTTTCGGAAAACTAACAAAATCACCTGAAGGATTTGGGAACTGCTATGTAGGTTTCCCATCAATACGTGCTAAAAACTAAAATAAAACATATACCATGCCAAACAGTAATCAGGCAAGTCATACATGGGGTGGGAAATCAGATCACTGTGAAAAGCACTTAGTTGTGATAACTTTTTTTTTTAATAATTAAAAATAATTACTAGGCACTTCTCAAATCGAGGCAAGAGCATTCCCGAAGTTATTACATAAAGCAGGGGTGTTAAATATATGGCCTACATGTTAAAAGTTAATGGTTGTTGTGCTTTGCTCTAATGTTTTTTGTTTGTTTGTTTGTTTGTTTTTTAATTAATAACGTTACATTACGGAACTAGTAATATCCCTGTTGCAGCGTTTAAAATTTCTCTAAAACTTTTTTAACAAATTAACAAATATCTGTGAGTAACATGCAAAATAACATTATATATAAATATATATATCTATACACACACACAAAATAAGAACACACAAAGAGATAGCCAGTTACCACAGGGATGTAAACTCATTTAGGTCTTAATAGAGAATATAGAAAGAAAGTACTTGGTTGGAGTGTTTGCTGAATTATAAAAAAAAAAGTAGTGCCGTTGTCAATGTTATAGTTGTTGGGCAACAGCGGATTTATTTATTTGGTATTTTAACAAATTAACCCTAATCTACAGTCTTGAAGCAAGTGCGACAGACTGTTCGAAAAATGTTTTGCATTTTTATTTCCGAGAGACAAATCTGCTGTTGGTTCGTAGTGTCTAAAAGAACCAGAACGACGTAGAAGTTGGTTGCATGACTTAACAGCGAGTCCAAAACCACGGTAACATCACCGCGAAGGACATTCCCACTTCGAAACGTTCTGGGTACCTTGTATCGCTGTTGTAAATCCCCCAGGCACACATTTTCAACATTTTCCACCGCTAACTAACAAAAAGTATACGGTAACATCGCGAAACTATGTCAATATGGCATTTGTTTGTTCAAGTTTATGGTGGTTGGATACCGCAACGAAGCATAGCTTTCTAGGTACGTGGATAAGGTACAATATCCACATTTCTAGCAGTTTTCTGGGATCATAGGTTAGAGGCACATACCCACTATTTAGCAAAAAGAGACTGCAGAACCAAGTCTGCAAGACAAGCATCCCAGCGTAACTCAACAGGTACAGGTGTGTGCTGCCTTCAGGTAGCAGCCCTGCAGATTTCTCCATAGGAATGTCCCTGAAAGCAATCATTGCAGCAACAGTATATCTGGTGGAATAAGCCTTAAGCCTTGTAGCAGGCTCCCTACCAGACAACTTATATGGTTATTTGAATGCTTTGAAATGCTAGGAAACGGTAATGGTGCATTGAGACATGTCAGTTACTATCCTATTTGCATTGAGATCAAAAGTGCATGCAAATATAGTTATATTTTTGTAAAGATAACATGGTTCTGCAGCCTGAAGTGGGTGTGTGTGTGTGTTGAAGTGTACATGTCTATCCATTGCTACTGCACCGGTGGACCATGAGGGTGGATGTCTCTTGTGTCATCTGGAAAGAGTTGTATGTTCCATGTCTTACCTGATAATGGCAGTCTGAGGTTGCTTGTGTTGTCTGGTTCCTTTGGCTGCTTATGTGGGGATGGGAATGGCAAGTTAGGATTAAAAACACTAATGCCACTGTGACAGGGTAGATGGAATACCTGCACTGAAAAGTTCACCTTCCACTAGCAGGGGGAAGAGGAGGGACTTGTCCATCCAGCCGGCTCTGGCAACTACGGGGTTAACATTCCGTAGGGGTCAGGCTACTAGGAGATTGGTGGAGGGGAATAAGGTACACCTGGTTCCATTCCCAGGTAATGGGATAAGAGGCAGAGCCAAGGTGTACAAAAGGGACAGCCTCTCCACTGGTCGGGACAGTATTCCAGGAATCGGGGAAGCACCGCCACGTATGTCTAAAATAGTGAAATAAACTTTCCTGTTTTCTGTTTCCTGCAGCCTAATCAGATACCTATTGCTTCAGAACATCACAGAGCAATAACTTTGGGGAGCAAGAATCCTGCATCTTACCACTGAACAGAAATCGGTTCAAGAAACTCTTTGCTACATACATGCACTTCCATCGGGGACCTGTATAAATAATTTGTAAATAGTTGTCTGTATTTAAAGGCGCAGTACCCATTTCATTTTGACCAGTTTTGTTGTTTGTGTTGTTGTAAATAAACCTTGTTTGCTATTTAATCTGAATACCTGCACTCTCTGTGTGTCATTTCGAAGCCTTCTGTGGTGTCAGAGGTTGATATAAAGCACCCCCTAGTGACCATGGAGCATTCTTTCAACTTCTAGCTGAAATGGAACAGAGATGTCAAGAGGACAATCACCTCCAGTATGAAAGGGAGCAACAGCACCAGATGCAGATGGCCCAAGTCTTTGCCAGGCTGGTTGATTGTTTGCCCCAGTTGCAGAACACGGAGATGAGTGGCCCCTCACAACCCAACATAAAACTGGCTAAAATGACCACTGACGACGATCCCTAGGAGTTACTCACCAGTTTTGAGCAGATGGCTTGCGTTGCGGGGTGGTCGGAAGCCACGTGTGCAGCCAGACTGGCTCCCTTCCACACTGGGACGGCTCAGGCTGCCTACCTACTGGGCTCTAGAAGATGACGACCCATCCAACTACCCTCAAGTTAGAGCGGCTAACCAGGACCGCCTCGATATTAGAACAGAGACCCTTAGAAGGTGCTTTAGATCCCTGAAGATGGTTCCGGGAGAAAGACTGCAGCTGGTAGCCCAACGCTTGAAGGACCTTGGCCGGAAGTGGCTCCAACCCGAGGCCCACAGTGTGACGACTTAATGTAAACTTTATACGTTAAATTGTTTGTATTTGTGGTTTGCGAAACATATCTGTTACACACTGCCAGCGTATATTTGAAAATGCACTGTATAAAACATGAATAAAACATTTAGATTTCAAGACCACGTCACTAGCATACTTTGCATAAAATATTTTTTAAACAAAGTTGTTAAGGCAGGAGAACGGCAGACAAAAATCAAGCACATCCTATCGACTAAATTTGCTAAACTTAAATAATTGACCAACAAAATAATTATATACCATTCTGTAGAAGTGGCAACTGGTGACTTTAGTCAGGTATCTGTTAGAGGAGTCTATCTTTGTATGAAGGTGTTACAGTGCAGCCTAGAAGCAATATCAAAAAGGAGCTTCATTCTTTTTTTTATCTCTTGTCTCTAGAGCAGTAAAGGAAATGGATGGTTTTTGACATCCTAGTAAATACGTTGCATGTTCATTGTGAGCAGCAAGTACCTCGTCATAGAAAGCAATTATTTTTTTAAGTTCTCTGTAGTTTCCCCTGTTAGGTGAATCTGGTGTTTCATCATGGCCACGGAATGCTAGTGTATTCTAACATGGCAAACAGTCTTCATCCGTCGATCAGTTATGTTATCCTCCATTCAATCCATAAAACAGCTGTGTTTAATTTTTTTTTCCTACTGTTATGATGGATGTTTTTTTTCTTCTGGTCACTTTTTAAAATCTCCTGCAGAAAATTAGATGCAAAACCAAATGATGCAATTTTCATTATTTGACACGTCACTCATAATCACACATATTCAGTACAGCAGTGCTTCAGCAGGGGGCAGAATTGTGTGAGTTGGGTAGTGCATTCAAAGCAAAGATACTACCATGAAGACCAAGCAGCTTTCAAAACAACTCAGGGATAAAGTTATGGAAAGGCATAGATCAGGGGAAGAGTATAAAAGGATTGAATATCCCTTGGAGCACAGTCAAGTCGATCATTAAGAAGTGGAAGGTATACAGTGCCACGCACAATCTGCTTAGAGCAGGCCATCTTCCCAAACTGAGCAGCCGGGTAAGATGGGCATTGGTCAGAGAAGCCACCAAGAGGCCAGTGACAACTCTAAAAGACCTACAGCGTTCCATGGCTGAGATGCAAGAAACTGTCCATGTGTCAACAATAGCTGAGGTACTCCACAAATCTGGCCTGTGTGGAAGAGTGGCAAGAAGGAAGCCATTTCTGAAGAAAGCCCATGTAAAATCCCACTTGGAATTTGCAAAAAGGCATGTGGGAGACTCTGAAAAGATGTGGCAAAAGTTACTATGGTCCTATGAAACAAAACCTGAAATATTTGGCCTAAATGCAAAGTGTTATGTCTGGTGCAAACCCAACCCAGCACATCACCCAGGTGACACCATCCATACTGTGAAGCATGGTGGTGGCAGCATCATGCTATAGCGAGGCTTTTCATCGGCAGGGAATGGAAAGCTTGTCAGGGTAGCGGGCAAAATAGATAGAGATAAATACAGGCAAGTACTTGAGGAAAATCTGATTCAGTCTGCAAAAGACCTAAGACTGGGACGGAGATTCACCTTTCAGCAGGACAATGACCCCAAGCACGCAGCCAAAGCGACACTGGAGTGGCTTAAAAACAAAAAAGTGAATATCCGAGAGTGGCCTAGTCAAAACCTGGACTTGAATCCAATTGAGAATCTGTGCCAAGATTTGAAGATTTCTGTCCACCAATGATCCCCATCCAACTTGACAGAGCTTGAACAATTTTGCCAAGAAGAATAGACGAATTTTGCACGATCCAGATGTGCAAATCTGGTAGAGACTTACCCAAAAAACTCACAGCTGTAATTACTGCCAAAGGTGGTTCTACCAAGTATTGACTCATGGGGGTGAATACTTATCTAACCAAGACATTTCAGTTTTTTATTTTTCTGTTGTTTCAGGTGACTTACAGGTGTTACAAGGCAGTATGGTACAGTGTTACAGTGCAAGATTAATATTTAAATACAGTATAGTTTACAGTAAGTGCAAATAATACTACTAAAATACAATATGAACTAGGATGCCTTATGTTAGCTTTTACCATTGTAAATAGTACATGGTACTGTGTAAGCATGGGAAAAGCATAGTAAACAACCCTGAAAATTTACTGTGGTCCATCACAGATTGAATGTACAATATTGTATGTTCATTGTGTAGGTGTCTTTGCAGTTAGAACAGGTGAACTTGGTATATTGTTATTGTGATCAGGATTGTACATTTACTAAAGTGAAGGGAGAGCAGAGTTGTGAATTGTGCTGTAGTACTGGATTTTGAAGAATGGTACCCATTTACCTTTATGTACATCAAGCTTTAGCAGTCCCACCACCAAAATAAGTTATGACTAATTTTGAATACTGTACAACATTATATGACATTTGGCTGACCCTGTGAAATGTGTGCAGTTTCTTTATCACGCTAGGGTCTTATCATTACACAATCTTATGGTACTGATAAATGAAAGCTTGCCCTCCAATAAAACTGAACAAAGTTAAGACATATGTTGAGTTGTGTGATAAACACATCAAAATGAAGTCTCTTTACTGCAGAATTGTTTATCACATATCACATGCCCACATTAGTACATGCCACTAATGAGTGGGGAACTGTTTCTAACCACTCAAACGGCTTTGCTGTCACCACTTCCACAGAACTGTGTCTGTTAGGGTTTTATAGAATAAGTGTGCTATTAATTTGGGTACTTTTTTTTTTTTTTTTTTTTTTTTTTTACCAGCGTTTTACTGATTAAAGAGATTAAAGATTACCACACAAAGTTGTGCCACACAGAGCTGTATTATTTTTTGGTGGAAATTTACTGTATCTCACCATAGCAAAGTGACCTAAATGCGTAGGCTACTTTATATTTTGTTGACCAGGATTCTATCACATACAGTCGCAGACAAAAGTATTGGCTCTGTATGCTTATTATACAATAATTCAAGGTAACAAATTAAGGATAAGCATTGAGTAAACTTTAACCACTTTTCAATAAAACAAAAAGCAAAATACTCAATTTGTAGTAATTAAAACAATTCTCTATCAACAAACAAACAAACTTCTTTAATTTAAAGAATTAGTTCATGACAAAAGTACTGCCACCCCTGCTTTAGTATTTCATGTGTCATCCTTTTTTAGTTTTCGGTCGTTGATAATAATTCTTAACCAGTATGTTACATCTTGTTGGTGAAATCTGGGCCCATTCTGTCTTGCATATTTCCTTCAACTCAAACAGACTGGATATGCAATGCTTAGCTACAACTTTTTTAAGAGTAGTTCAAACCATTCCTAGTCAATTGAGATCTGATGATTGCAAAGGCCATTTCAGAACTTTTGTCTTTCCTTCCCTTCAGGAATTCAACAGTTGACTTAGCTGTATGCTTTGGGTCATTGTCGTGTTGGAAGATAAACTGTCTGTCAATCAGCCTACAAGCAGATTGTATGATTATATTTTGTAGAATATTTGATAAATGGCTGTATTAATACAACCTTCAATCACATGAATGTCTCCCGTCCCTGAACTGCTAAAACACCCATATGTGATGATCAAACCACCTCCATGTTTAACTGTAGGTGCAAGCTTTTCTTTATTGAAGGCTTTCCCCTTTTTCTCCAAACATAAGTGATCCAAAAATTATATTTTAGTCTGATTGGATCAAAGAATTCTGTTGAAGAATGGTTCCAGTTCCTGTTCTTATTTCTTGTGTTCAGGTGCCTTTGTACAGTTTTCATCCAATGTTATGCCTGATGCTTCTAAATCTTTGTTTAAGTTCTTGGCTGTCTTTTCTCCTACTTGCTGTACCAATAATTGTCTTCAGATGTCACTTCCACTTCTTTCAAGCATTTCAGTTGAACTTATTTTATGATATTTTCTTGATTATTGCTCTGATCGTGGATTTTGATATTCCATATTTCTTTGATACTGTTCTATAGCCATTTCCTTTGTTGTAACTTGTAGCATATTACGAGTGTTTTTCTAACACATAAATCCAACTTCTTTGTCTTGACCATCAGCTGCTGTTTTGCCAACTTTTGCCTGCAGTCAGATGTACTAAAATATTACAAAAGGAAAAGGGATGCAAGTAATGACAATAATCATCTCCTAATCACCACAGGCTTCCTTCTTTCTGCAGGGAGCCAAGTCTGGTGGTGAGACATTATAAGGTGAGTTCCTATAACTGTGTCAAGCCTTTGTAAAGTGAGGTGTAGCCTACCATAAAACAAGGAAACCACATAAAACTATATACTTTTGTATCTTTGTTAGACTTTGACAGTAACTTATCTTGAGCACATCTTGAAACAGTTAAAAGTCGACATGCTGTTATTAACTATGGAAAATGTGTCTGTATAGTTTGTGTGATGGAGAAATGGACTTGCCCAGTCCCAACATCCCAAAGTACGGTGCTATTTGGCGCAGAAGTCTATACTTTATTTCCATACATGCTACACAAATGCAATGTCTTGCACAGTTATATAAATACATAAGATGTTTAAAAAAACTGCTGTTATCAGCAGCTGTTAACCATGTACAAAGATGACTAATCCGCTTGCCTTCTGCAATTCAAAAAACATACTAATTACAAGAAATAAGTTACTTTATATTGATGGTTAACTGACTACAGCTCTTTGTTGTTGATGGTTGCACAGCATGTCACTTTATGGGCTTTACTCACAATTATTAAGTAGTATTTTAAGATTTTTTCTAATTGTGTTTATAAAGATTGTCTTAGGGTTGAAAAGTGCTTTGGAAATGAGGATTAACATCTAACCCCTCTCTAAAACAGTTTAAAATTGTTTCATGAACAGATAACTTAATTTAATTAACAAAGCCTCCCTTAAATTTGAAGTTTTGTGTATAGGACCCAATGGGGCCGATTAATGGTTGTTGGTTTTACAGTCTCCTGTCTACGCCTTGAAGTATTACATGCCATTTAGTGGTAAACAAGGCTTCTGTTCCCACCTGTTCCAATATTGCAATCACTTGTTCAAGGGCTAAGGAATGGCTTTGAAGATTCTTAGAGCAGCTCTATCGCCAAGGTAACTGATAGGACTGTATATTACCCAAGATAATCATGTATCACACTGTGGCAGGAAACACTGTGGCTCTTTCCCCCATGTCTTCCTGGCTGGTAGCTTCCTCTTCCGGGGCTCCAGCCAAACTGTAGCAGGGGGAACTAGTGTCCTGACCTCCCTCCCCTTCTTTGTAGCTGGCAGCCCCCTTTTCTGAGGCCCTAGCCCCGGTGCTTCCTGTGGTCCTGCAGGACTAGTAGCGGCCCTAGGCGGCGCAGAGCCAAGCAACGGCCCCAGGTGAAGCAGAGCCCTCAGCGACCCCAGGTGAAGCAGGGTCCTCAGCGACCCCTGATAAAGCAGAGCCCTCAGCGACCCCTCAGTGACCCCAGGCGAAACAGAGCCCTCAGCGACCCCAGGCGAAGCAGAGCCCTCAGTGACCGCAGGCGAAGCAGAGCCCTCAGCAACCCCAGGCGAAGCAGAGCCCTCAGCGACCCCAAGTGAAGCAGGACCAGCAGCAACCCAAGGAGAAGCAGAGGAGAGATGGGCAACCCCAGGTGAAGCGGGACCCTCGGCAACCCCAGGAGAAGCAGGACCCTTGGCAACCCCAGGCAAAGCGGGACCCTCAGCTACCCCAGGTAAAGCGGGACCTTCGGCAACCCTAGGGGATAAAAGAGAGACACAAGCAGCCCCAGGCGATGCGGAGCACCAGGCAGCCCCAAGCTATACTGACGTGGCATCCTTGGGTGGTGCGAGGCAGGCATCCTTGGGCGGGTTGAGGCAGGGCAGCAGCTGACCCTCAGGAGGCGACGGTGGGAGGAGAGCCAGGCCTAGCAGTGGTGCGGGGGTTGGACCTCTTTGCAGCCACTGCAGCCGGGCGTTTTTCCCCCATGCTCCTCTCAACAACCTATGCAGGGGCTGCTGAGGTCCGGCAGCATCCTGCACTGGTCCCTCTAATGCTGAAGGGAGAGGCAGCTCTGCTGGTGGACGTCTGAGTGGCACGCATTCCTCCCACTGGGGTGGAACCAGCAGGTATTCACCCTCTGCTGGTGGTTGTGGGAGTGACAAGCAGTCTTCCCATGGCGGTGGAGGTGGAACCAGCAGGTATTCTCCCTCTGCTGGTGGAGGTGGGAGTGACAAGCAGTCCTACCACGGAGGTGGAAGTGGAACCAACAGGGATTCTCCCTCTGCTGGTGGGTACCTGGGCTGTGGACACACCGTCTCCCCCCTCTTGGGCTGTGGATGCACTGTCTCCCCCCTCTTGGGTTCAGGATGTTCGGGCTCCTCCCACTCAGACGCTGGAAGTTCGGGATCCTCCCACAGACACATGACATTCGGGCTCCTCCCACTCCAGGTCCATTTCCCCTCTGTCCCGCACCATCCTTCCTCTTCTTCCTCCCACCTTTCTTCCTCTTCCTCCCATCTTTCCTCTTCTTCCTCACTCCAAAAAATTATAACAAAAAACCCCCCAAAAAAAACAAAAAAAAAACTGCAGTACCTCTTCTTCTCTGGCCTGAGTTGGAGGCTGTGGTCGATCCCACAATGGACACCACGTGTGACAGGAAATGGCTGAGCGGTGACGTCAGACCAGAAGAAGGAAGCACACAACAAAGGTATCTGCAGTTCAAAAAGCCGTTTATTAAATAACAAAAAAATAAAATATTTAAACAAAAAATAAAAACTTGCTCACAGAGCATAAAAATAAATAAACAAAAATCACAGTTAAGGTCTGGCTGGGCAGTAGCCTTCACGGATCCTTTAAATGATTTTAAGTTAATCTCTCCTCTCGCTCTCCCATTCTCCACTTCTGAACACCCCACCTAGAGCAGAGAGAGCTGCAGGCTTAAATACCGTGGCCGAGGGGTTTAACTAGTTCGTAATTATTCTATTACCCCTTGGCCACAATATGCACGAGTTTATTAATTTGTGTGACTGCCAGCTAGTTTAACAAATGCACTAGCCAACAGCCACACATTAACACAAGGTTTATAAACATTCCTGGCAGAGGACAACTTTACTAATCTTGCCTCTGCCAGAACACGCTTTAAGAAATGAAACACATGGCGCTTCGCCGTCATATATTAATAAACACAATAAATAAATAATACAAAACACACAATAGCATGATACAGGGGCAGAGATGGAAACCTGTTCTAAAAATACAACGTACAGGGCTGCTCGCCATGTTACACATTTTTATTTACAGCGTCAGGTTTTTGGAATTGCCCCTATAAATAACTTGTCTTGAAAATGTATATAATGTATTGAAAATGATTCACAATACAGTACCTCAAAGTACCCAAACAGCACACTTACTTGCCAACTGAACACACCACTTACTATTTCTCATATCAAATGTGTACATGTTTCAGGAAATTCAGGCATTCACATTTCTGAACACTCTCCACACTTTACAAAAGTTTACCATAGCAGAAGCATAGCAAAGTGTACTTAAACATAGGGAAAGCATGCTAAACTATGGGCAAGTACTGTAAAGCCCAAGGTATTGTAAAGCATTTAAAAAAAAAAAAAAAAAAAAAAAAGCATACCAAACCAAACCAGGGCATTCTCAATATGTTTGTTATTTTGAGCTTCTGCTGTACTTGAATTGCATCATCATGTTTAGTAGCCCATATTATAATGTATTTTAGCTGGTCGAGTAACATAAGATAGAGAAACCTTGTAATTTACAGTATCTTTTCGATCAGACACATCAGTGAACAACATTGGGTAATTGCAAGGCCCTCTGTGGCAGTGTGGGAGGGTAGTGGGTGGAGCTTTTGGGAAGGACCAGAAATGACAGCACACAGGAGCCGGAAATGGAGATTAGTCCTTAGAGCCCTGTATCATCAATGGTATCAGGGCAGGGTTTTATTTTACAAAAACAATAAAAATAGAACAGCCCAGTATTGCAAAAAATAAACAAGAAAACCACCTGGAATACCAGCAATGGTAAACTCAGGTTTGAAATAAAAAGAGTAAACAAAAATGTCATGGTTACAAAATAAATAACAACAAAGGAAGCACTGGGTTTCGTTGTGCTACTGCGGTGGGTTTCCTCTCACCGCTTCTTAGCTCCCTTTCACAGATTAATGGCCAGTCCTCGGTTCCTCACTCCAGTAATCCAACAGTGTCCAAGATTTTCAAGCTTCTGTGAATAACAGCAGTGAATGAAAGCAACAAAGCAAGCACAGCATGTGTTTTCAGTTCAGCCCAGCGAGCGCGAATGGCAAAACCATACTGCTTAAATACTGCCAAGTCCCACCCCTGCAATCAGCACGCTGCCCCACGTCAGCCAATCAACGAGAACAGCACAGCTGATTGCAATGATGGGACCCGACGGCCGCATGGTTCTACCTTGGGCCAAGATGGCTGCCTGACCCGGAACTTCCTGCATGGTCAGAGTTCAGCCTCCTGATCCAATCACGGTCAACCCTACACAGCGCTGCCGGTGGTCGGGAGGGCAAATTACGACAGGGACTCCTTCCAGTCCTGTCACAGGCAGTATATATTATTATAACATTGAACACCTGTAAGTCTGATAGAGGTTTGAGCAGTCATGATGTGCTCAACTACAGCGTGTTAGTAACTCAGACAATCCTTATTACATGGATTATATAGATATTACTTCGAAAGATTTTATATAGGGGAGGAGTGTGAGGCAAGATTAGTGGTACCATTCCCAGATGAATTACAATTATTTCTAGGGGTTTAACGATACACTAGGGTCACAGTGCCATCTATATCCTATATGTTATGGTCCTGATAGCCTACCTTGTAAAAAGAATAGTAAGATTATTAATGTTGTACTTTTGAATGAATCACGACAGACACAAAGGATACATATGATACACACTGCAGTATGATATATTCTGACATATTGTTAATTATTTCCCTCAACAGGCATTGAGGCCACAAAAACTATCCCATCCCTGTATGCCTGGGTGGCACTCTAACATGAGCTCCCTTGGTCTGGCATCACTGCCAACTGTGACGTTAAACTGTCTCAGCAAGTTTCACCTGGGTTGCCCCTCTGCTGATGAATGTGCAAGAACATAAATACTGCCCCGTCCACTATAACGGTTTATTATTATTTTCTTCTCGTCTGCAATTAGCACAGAGGGCTGCGATGTCGTTAGCCTGTCTAATCGTTTGATCTAAACGTTCTTCTGATTCTCATCCCTCCCCCAAATAACATATTAATTATTATCAAGAATGGACTCTGATTTTTGCTGATACTTCGATCTGTGTTCGGTGCACTTTCAGGTTGAGTGCTAAAGGTTCACTATAAATATTACCTGGCAGCTTCAGACACATCCACTTGGAAGAGGCCCCTGCACACTTTGCCTTGACTTCTCTGTTATCTCCACTTCTGAATCTCAGTCATGAAGTTCAAGCTGCCAAACCCAGGCTTGGAGGACAGGATACCTTCCCATGAGGGACTGGAAATTCTAGAGAAGGAAGAAGCGGATGACAGACCTAAATGGGACAACAAGACTCAATATATGTTAACTTGTGTCGGCTTCTGTGTGGGATTGGGAAACGTATGGCGCTTCCCTTACCTTTGTCAAAAATATGGAGGAGGTATGTGCCACAACCATAGCACTTTATAAGGCAAAAAAAAAATACCGATTTACACTACTATAATTGTTTTTTATTTTTTATTTTTATTTTGTTTAAATTTCAAGAACAACTACATTTTGGGCTTCTTGCTCAAATATATATATATATAGTCTTTTGCATAAGGTCATCTGATTCAAAGGGGGTCTGAACTAAAACATGTTTGAGAGCCCTGCTTTGCACCTGTTGTAGTTTACTATATGATAATGATAGAATATAACAGGTTTAAATAATTGCATATTACTGAAGGCAAAGTGGGTAGGGAAAATAAAGCTATATAACACTATTAATATGCTATTCGCATGGGAAGTCTTACTATCAATTTAACTATCTTTAGAAAATATATACAAGTACACATATATTAAATGCTATTTAAGAGCTGAGATGCTTTTTAGTGTTGGGCAAAACTGCTGAATTTAGGCAGCACACCACTGTTAACATATTGGTTTAATGTCTCCAATGAAAAACACTGTTAGTGATTGAATTCCATTGACCACCCTATTTTAGTGATATCTATTTAAAACAAAAGCCAAGGCATTATACAGAAATTCATCAGGCCAAAAACAAATTTAATAATACACATTATGTAATTTGAAAGCTTGAAAATTATACTAACCGGGTCATGGTATACATTTATCACTTCCATGATAATGTTTGAATCTGGTCCTAGCCCCATCTTTATGACAGCAATAAAAAACAAGATACTTTGGAAGAAATATGTTGTTAAATAAAAAAAAAAACTTTATGTATTTAGAGGTCGGTTAAAGCAAAGTGGGATTAGTTTAGTTTAGTTTATTCACTTGGTGCCCACAGGGCCAGCACAGGTACACGATTATTAGCCATAAGTGTATCAATCAAGTTCCTCAAGTGTTTCTAGCAATAATATTAATATATATATATATATATATATTATAGATTAGTATATATAATATATATATAATCTACGATAACTAATATTGTTTTCTGTTGCTATTAACATTGGACGCTGACTATATATTGGATTAAAATTTGTGATCGTTAATTTTTGGGCATTAGTTGCTAATCGGTAGATCCATCCCTGCACATTTTTAATAAAGGTAACACTCTTATGGCGGACCTGCATAATAATACTTAAAAAAATCAATAGAATTTAAAATAACATAAGCCCAATGGGAATTTGGTTGTTTTAAAAATATTTTTATTTCAGCAAATGTAACACATTTTCACAGAACAAGTCAATCCATGAGTGATTTTAATAGCAAAATATAATGCACAAGAACTGAGAATGTTTTTTTTCTGTCTTTGATGCAAACATACTGTATATAACACTTATGGCTCCTTATGAACGACCTTTATTTTATTTATTATTTACATTATATTTAGGAATTCCGGGTTTTCGGCATAAAAAAACCCAATATTGACGTTGTCTCAGATTTTATATTTCCTTGTACGTTCTTTGCACCCTTCAGTTACCGCTTAAATACGTGTGTAAAGGAAATAGTAATTAGGGTTACTATATGCAATATAAGACAAGGCTCCATGACCACAATATTTCAGCCTAGCTGTAAGATTCATGTTATTTAAATTTAAAGAAAATAATTTCCTTTGGAAAGAAATGTATGACACTGCTTACTGGTTTTAGATAACCAAAAAAAAAAAAAAAAAAAAACAAGCAGTGCCATGTGTCCCATTTGAGCAATGCCACTACAAGGAAACAGAGACTCTGACTGTTTCTATATAACCTGAACTACTTGTATAAAACAAAACAGACTGCACAAGGAGGGGAGGTCCTGGAAAAACAATGTAATTTTCTTTAAATCACCTGACCTTGCTTCCTCCTGTCAACTATTTTTTTTTTAAATGGAAATGACTGGTAATTAAGTTTAAAAGGCATAATGAATCTAAAATTGTGGGATATGAAGATTTTATCCAGGACGCCGCTCCTATAATGCCATCATAGGAAAACATAAAACACCATGAATGAAATTCACTCTTCATTTATTGTGGTGTACTATTTTGCAGTCATTAAACAACAGGCCATCAACAGCTGTTAAACATCTCGAGTAGATGAACCTCCTACTTTCTCTCTTCCCAGTTGGTTCTCATGGATATGGTTGAGTGGGTCTTGTTTTGCATGAGGGGTTGTGAAGCAGTCTTAGCTAATCTTTTGCCATATAACTACATCAATAATGAGCTTGTAAACAGGCTTTATGAGCAGCACATTGTTGCATTTTATTGAGTATACCACAGAAGACCATTTTCTGAGATTCATCACCTTAAAGTGCATTATTTAATTGTCACAGTGAATAATGTAGGGGCTGCATCTTTACTCTGGAGTGTGGCCAGAGTGATATTCAAGCATTGCCTTTTTCTTGTAATAAAAAAAAAAAAAATTATGCAGTGTGTAATAAAATAGCACTTTACTACACTGTTTGCTACAGTAGCTTTTGCATATTTATTGCAATTTTTTGTGTGCAATATTTACAACATCTATCAACGTTTTAGTGCCATGTTCCAGGTGCTGTCATGTTCAGAGATAAAATACGCCCTTATTGTCGAACACTATTTCCATTAGGGAGTCCATAAAGACTTTGTTATACAATCAACACACAGAATGCTGGTGCCTGCATAAAAGAGCTTTTTTTGGTTTGCCTTAGAGGGCTATTCATTTAAATGACTTAGCTGAGACCGATATAAATGGACTGATACCAGTGACATTATTGTTTCCCCTGGAAATTGTGGATATATATTTATTCTCCTGTTATATACAGAATAATTAATGTCATGAGTACCTTTCATTGCACTGTGAGGACACTGCACACAATGAATCAAGATAATACGGACATGTCTTATCTTTTGTTTAAATGCTATATTGGGGATAGTAAGGATGTCAGGGTGGACTTTCAACTTCTGCTCATAGCACTCATATTATTCTTATCATTTATTGAATGATTAAATAAATAAAGCTAGTTACTGTGGGCATGCACTGGTTGCCATGTTTGATAGATAACTACATTTTATTTTGCATGTTATTAGTGAAACACTGCAGCATGTAATGTAGACATTAATGCCACATAGACATTACAAGTTATTGCCACACTAATGTAATGGTATATCATTTGTTTGATATATTTTTGGTCAACATTGGGATAGCAAATAATTTGAATTAATGCTGTACAAAACTGCTCCACAGATAACTTTTATTTGTTGTGAATCTGGTGCTCTTAATATATGAAGTCCTGGAAGCACACTCCAATGCTCAACTGACCACCGCCTGCCATTCATTACATATGCTACTGATTGCTGTAGTGCCCTAGCACTGTGCTTGGCTTCATTCAGATTTGATCCTGCCTGGTATGGAGGCAAGAGTGCTTTGATGATCCCCATGACCATTTTATGATACTTAGAGCCAGTGCTCCAGATAAGTTGTGTACCTGCCGTTTTTACACATTAAAAAAATCCAAAATATGCATTATTTAAATTTAATGCATACAAATATGCATAGCAATCTTGTCTGCCTCCTCTCCCACCTCCCTTAAAACTTACATTAAAAACTACATCTCCCAGAATACAATGTCTTCAGTTACTAGGAAACTATAACCCAAGAAACATCGTACAATCTGCAGCTAATCACAGTAAGTATAAGA
Source organism: Polyodon spathula (assembly GCF_017654505.1). Taxonomy (NCBI): domain Eukaryota; kingdom Metazoa; phylum Chordata; class Actinopteri; order Acipenseriformes; family Polyodontidae; genus Polyodon; species Polyodon spathula. Next base: position 66,950,466 of record NC_054537.1, read on the forward strand.
AAAATTTGAAGCTACAGGTTGAAGGCAGCGTAAACACCCCAGTCCAGCTACAAATCCAACTGGAACCACTGTCAGGCAATCGCTAAAAAAAAGATGACTATAATATTAAGCTGTTTTATTACTTCTTTATTTTATTTATCAGTATGGCTTTATGTTGAAATTTTAACATGGTCACTGGGTTTAATGTTTAAATAAGTTTAATGTTAAAATAAGTAACGTAATTCATTTGCAGTCAGTGTGATACCTTGAAAAAATGTACCGAGCTGATAAAAACACCTGCGTGGTTGTACAGTAGTTCAAAGTAACATTGCCGTTAAAATGGAAGGCTCTTTTTTTAATACTTACCCCATTACTATTAAAGATTGTACAGTATTTATCGGGAATACTCATGACTTCAAGATAATGTTGCATACCCCCTGAAAATACATTTTCCTCTCTCTGTTAAGAGAGCAAGTTACTTGCAGACACAAAACCTTATCTGGAGTGCCCCCTAGAGCTTTATTTACCTTCTAGGCTTTTTATGAAACAGTCCAACCATATTCAAAAGATAGATGCTGCATATGTTTTACTAAAACACACACACAGATTATAGATATATATATATATAGATATAATATATATATATATATAATATATATATATATAATATATATATATATTCACCATTTGATCCTGCCTGGTAATGGAGGCAAGAGTGTGGTATATATATAATATATATATATATATATATATATATAATATATATATATATATATATATCTATAATGACCTTTTGGAAAACCTTTATGTAGTACTGTGACAAGGTAGCTGAGTGGATGCAGGTGCAGGGGAAACAGAAGGAGGTTTAATCCAGTTGGAAAAGAAATGTTTTTATTGCTTTGTATCTAGGTCTGGCGACCGAAACAATAATAACAAATAATACTGGGTTTTGCAGACCCAAGCAATAACAGTAACCCGACAATGTACCCGCCCCACAATTACACACACATGTTCACATGTCCTGGATGAGTGCAGTGGTGCTATTGGTGGATAATACAGATTAAAGCTGTGACTTTTGCAGTGCTATTCCAGCTTCAGTGCTGGCCCTCAACGACAGCTCTGGAATTGTGTTAGCTGTCTAATGTGGAGTAACAAAAAAGACGATTACACACAGATAAACAAACAAAAACACTCCTGAACGCAGCTTTCTTGTAACAGGTGTCTCTCAGTATCTTGCTTAGGTCTAAATAAACATATAAACCAAAGCGAAGGAACAGATTATAATTCTCCTCCCCTTTTATTTATTTAATTTTTATTTATTTATTTTATTTTTTTAATTTAGTAGTCGCCAATTATTACTTTTTATTATTTTCTCCCCTGTCAGACTAGCCAGTCCAAATAATTCTGTTCTTGCTACTTGGTGCCTTCACAGGTCGGGTGGGAAATTTATAACCAACAATCACTGTATTTCTGTCACAAGTACTCATCTCCGCAACTATAAAATGTATCCAGCACCAAACTTCAGTAATGCTCATTAGTTGACTTTCTCTGTCCCAGTCTAGTTTCAGGATAAATACTTAAACTTACATGGAATTTCAAAAGAATGGGATGGCCAGACTGAGAAATAAAACATAATTCTACTGTCTTTCTTTTCATTTCAGGAGCCTTTATGATTCCTTTTCTCATTTTGCTTGTCGTGCAAGGCATCCCATTGCTGCATATGGAGTTTGCAATTGGCCAACGTCTGAGGAAAGGCAGTGTGGGGGTCTGGACTGCAATTCACCCTTACCTGGGGGGAGTAGGTAAGTCTGTTGCTTCAATGTTAGCAAGGATGTCACTGGGTTTGATGGTCATGGCCTTCATCACTGGTTGACATTGAGATGGAAGTCTGCATTTAGGATGGATAGAATGCTGATAGAGAGATGTTAGTCATCAAATACAATAAAGTAAAAAGGGAGTAACACACATCATCCATTCAAAGGCCTTCTAACAATGAAATATCTATTTTTCTGTAGGTATAGCATCAATGTGTGTCTCCTTCCTGGTGGGTTTGTACTACAATACCATCATTGCATGGGTGATGTGGTATTTCTTCAATTCCTTCCAAGACCCTCTTCCTTGGAGCCAGTGTCCAATCAATGGCAACAGAACAGGTATTTCTTACATTACATTATTACATTAGGTTATGCCAATGTGTAACCTGTCCACCTGCAACAGTGGATAAACATGATTCCGAGAGCTCTATCTGAGTTTTAAAAGTCACCTGAATATGATGACCAAAACTGAGACACAGTGATTCTAAACAACAACAAATGTATACACATACCTGTGCTTTCAAGTATAAATTAAACGTTAAGGGTCATTCAAAGCATTCACTCCAGTCTTTAAAAAATACCTATTGGCTGTAACTGGAGGTATCTTAAGAACTGTCAAGTTTTTTGTTTCTCAGTTGTATACATAACTGCTAAGTTTCCATCTTACAAAAAATAGGAGTTAAGACTAGAGGAGATGCTTCAAAAATATGACAATACAATGGTGTTGTAGTTATTTAACTACATGTTCAATTACAGGGTTATTTCTGTGCACAGATTACCAATGTAATAATACTAAAACAGTTATAATTACGTATAATTGTATTTAATATCTAAATGCAAAATATTTAAATAAATAAAAAGTATAACATTTAAAATGTAGTGCATCCCTTATAGATAAAACAAAATATGCTTTCCTTAGTGCAGTACTATAAATGCACCTTTGTTTCCTGAATAGGTAGAGTAATTACATTAGAGTACACTAACATCCGAATTGGTCCTGCTCAGGTTATGTTGAAGAGTGTGCCAAGAGCTCTCCTGTTGACTATTTCTGGTACAGAAGTACATTGAACTCCTCCACAAACATTGATGATTCTGGCAGTATTCAGTGGTGGCTGCTGCTCTGCCTTGTGTGCGCCTGGGCTGTCTTGTATGTGTGTTGTATTAGAGGCATTGAAACTACTGGAAAGGTATTTATTGTGCAGCTGTTTAGTTAACTTTAATGAAAGCTTGTCTTTAACATAAACAATGTTTTTGGACACTATTTCCTACAGACAAAGTTGCTTCAAATTACATTATTTTTTACTGTTACTTACCTCACTTACACAGTCAGGAGCTGCTCTTCAGTCCTAATTCCCTGCCATAGACATGTGTAATGAAGGATTGCTCAGCCAAAAGTGGCTTTACATTAGTAAGCGCTAGCATCATCTAGTGCACAGCAGCATATTGCAAGCAAAACTACAGGTAATTTGTTTTCAAAGTGGCAGATTACATGCTGAGCCTTCTTTACAGGTCTATGGCTGGTTTAGCCAGTTACATGTATATATGGCAGGCAACTAGAATACAGACTTATCAAAAAATATATAATGTGTTTGAGTAATTACAATTAGAGCCATTCAGAATAATTGAAAACATCATACATCATTAGAAGCTATTTACTCTTTAAGTGAAATGTTGGATATTTACATAATCTTTTTGACCCCTCTGTCCCACCAAATGAGATCATTTATGACACTATATGGGTCAGCTACTGTAATAGTAATTCACACCTTTGGCTTGCCTGAATCCACAGTGTCTCTACTTGTTGCCCAAGTTATAGCAATACAGTATTCGATGGAACAGGGCACAAGGTTACCTTTTATTCAAGAATGGAAAAGAAAAACAGCGGTTCAGTATTACCTTATTAATAAAGTCTTTTTTTTTTTTTAGGCTGTGTATGTAACGTCTACCCTTCCTTACGTTGTGCTCACAATATTTTTGATACGAGGTTTAACCCTAAAAGGGTCTGTTAATGGAATTGTTTTTCTGTTCACACCAAATGTAAGTATTGTACTATGTTTCTACATCATCTTATGCATGTATGTGTGTTATTATAAATCTCATTATTATTTATTCAAAATGTAAAAAAATAGTACATTTTTTAAATGTATTAATTTGTGTTAGATTGCAGAACTGGCAAACCCAGACACGTGGTTAAATGCAGGTGCTCAGGTGTTCTATTCTTTCTCCCTGGCGTTTGGGGGCCTCATATCCTTCTCCAGCTACAACTCGGTCCAGTGAGTAGTGACTGCTACTAGTGATCAAACTGCATAGGTTGGATTTTAATGTTGCAATGAACTAAACTGAACAGAAAATATATAAACGTGTGTCTCTATTTGTAATATTACATTCAGGATTAGTTTTTGATGGAATTCATTGCTTTGTGCATTTTGGAGACTACATTTTGTAGTATTGTTAGGCCAACAGTGTTAGTTTCTCAAAAAAAAAAAAAAAAGCAAAAGCAATGCAGCATAGATTGTTTAAACTATGATATTGTTAGGTTACTTACCGTAACCCTGTATCCATGAAAGAGAAGATGACCACCATAACATTATGTATGGGATATGGCTGCCTATTTGTAGGTATTTTCTGAGCTCTCTATATCAGAGCTGCCGATAGGCCCCTTCCTGGGCTGACGCCCTCGGTCCCGCCTACCAAGGGGTTAAAGCCGCCATTTCACGGAAGCCATTTCTCCTTTTGCACTGAAGCCATGAGGGCGACCGATGCAACCTCGCTGGTTGGTGGTCGTCTTCTCTTTCAGTAAACCAGGGTTGTGGTAAGTAACCTAACATTCCCTTTCAATTCGAAGATGACCACCAAAACATTGTATATGGGAAATGTACCCTTTTGTCTATTGAAGGCAAAGAAGGATCTACCACATTCAAGCGGTAGAACTTAGCGTAAGTATGTGGTGTGGCCCACCTAGCCGTCGTACATATATGGGACAGTGAGGCCCCTCTAAAGAGGGCCCAAGATGTAGCCAATTCTCTAGTGGAGTGAGCAGGTGGGGGTAAGCCAGCACTGTCATAAGCCACAAAGACTGTATCCACAATCCAGTGGGACAGTCGCTGTTTTGAGAGGGACTGTCCTAGAGTCTGTAAACCGTGATAAACAAAGAGCTGGTCAGAATGATGCAGAGCTCTTGTTCTGTCCACGTAACATCTCAGTTCAATCTCCTATCCTCCTCTGAAGAAAACAGAGGTGGATGGAAAGACTACAGTTTCACAGACTAATTCACATGGAAGGCTGTGATTACCTTGGGGAGGAAAGCACGGTTTGCACACAGTCACACCCTGTTGCCATTGTCCCAAATCCGCAGACAATGCCTGTAGCTCCGCTTTGCGTAGTGATAACCAAGAGAAAGGCTGACCTCATAGACAGATGCTTCAACTCTATGGAGTGTGTGGGCTCAAACTGGGCCTTCGTGAGAGCATCCAACACAACATCGTGGGAGGGCACAACTGCCGAGCGCCTTTAAGAAACCAGATAGCCAAAAAATGTGCACCCAAAGATACCGAATCTATGGGGGCATAGCATACAAAGATAGCAGCTAAATAAACCTTCAGTGTGGAAGGTGACCTACCAGCATCAAGCAGTTCTTGCAGAAACTGCATGATAACTGGCTGGGGCAAGAAACTGGGTCATGACTTCTAGTCAGACACCAATTCTGAAAATATTTCCACTTAAAGGCGTACAGCGACCTAGTGGAGTCTGCCCTAGAGCTCTGCAGAGTACTCACAACTGCGTCTGATAGCCCTAGGGCTGTCTCGTGGTCCCATTAAGGGGCCAGACCCATAATTGAAACCTGCCCGGTTCCGGATAGCTGAGATTGCCTCTACCCTGACTGAGGAGATCCAGGCAAAGCAGGATCTCCCAGGGCTGGCTATCACGTCTGCTGCGTTCACAGATTTTCACATACTCTTTTTTATTTACTCTGCACACACTCTCAACTTCAGGGGAGACGTTAGGAGGACAGAGATGATATAAACTCCTAGTGGTTTATGGTCGAGCACTGGACGAGCTTGTATGTATGTCCATATAACCCATATTTTTAATCAAGAAAAACACTAAAGACTCATTCATCTGAAGTTTTACGAATCAGAGCAATGCTCCTTTGCTTTACTAAAATGCTTTAATATTGGAAAGGTAGTTCGCGAATACCACCAAAATCCATAAACATGCAATAACAATTAGCGTTTCTAAGTTAGTTGCAAGTTCAGCATTAATACTTCAATTGGCATGATACATCTGCGTGCATCAGTGCAGCCACCGGGCCAGCTATACACACGCCAATGACCTAATACACTTATATGTATTTGTGCAGCCACCGGGCCAGCTATACACGCGGTCTAAAAAAGCACCCACTTCTATATTTTAGTTCATTCAATATAACACTCTCTCAAAAACTAAAACATAGTTTCAATACCTTATAGCAGTACAACCAATAAATGTGAGATATAATAATGTCGATAATATGCTTACCTCCTATTATAAGGAAAAATAGTGTGAACAAAGGAATCAGAATTGTCTTGTGGAGATCTGCAAATGATGGACCACGTCACTCTGCCAAGCTGAGTCTTGATTGTGGTACCTCATTGTAAAAGACATGAGGCTTTATAGGTTTTGGTCTCCATTGGAATACATGGAGAGACTTAAGTCCAATTATTAATTTGTTTAGACACTTCTTATTTTTCTTTGGCACGCAACAACCTACAATTTTAGGGCCATATGCCAATAACTTTCCAATATATGACACCTGCTCCAAACACTTAACCATGATCTCATCCGCTCATTTCTCGACCCCTCCTTTATCTAAAAAGTTAGGTGAAACACAGTTCACAAGATTCTTGCTATCCCTCTATTTTATATGTGTATACAAAAAGAATAATGATACTTTGAGTATATGAGTGTTGTTTAAAATATATACAACACTATTAGTTATGATTATACTGATTATATGTATTAATGTCTAAGTATATATTCCCTCATGCCATTCTATTCTTCAAATTCGTTTTCCTTCTCTCTTTACAGGAGTGTGCTTAACAGATATTATAGGGAACTTCCATCTTATGTTTTTCCAATATAGAGTTTCTCTTCATGGATAATCTATTTGTTTTTTTCTTAAGGGTAAGACTATAATGTCTCTGTCCTATGAGTTTCTTGACAGCATGAACTCAGCTGAACTACTGACGACCTCCTATTTTTTTCAGCAGCACACAAGCCAGCTAAAACCGGTTCACTAGTGGTACATCAATCTTCCTAATTTCCAGCGATGAGCAGTGTTCCCCCTTCTAGGGTGAGAAGATAAACTCCCTTGTTAAATTCTAACCTTGACGCTATAATCTTTTTGATAAAAGAATTCTCGCTCTGCGTGCCAACTATGACCCCCTTTACCAGGCATGTTTTTTTCTTAAAAACAGGCTCACAGAAAATTCAGGAAAAAAGTTCACATAAGGTTTACCTTTTTCAAAACCTATCCTCTACTTTAAAATTACTTTTTATTATTTGTTTAAGCTTCTTATTTTATATTTCAAACAACATCTCTTTATGTTGCATCATCTTTTAACTCAGAGTCAAACTAGACAGTTTATTCCCTATGGCACACGATTACTAACTATTTTAAATGTAAACTTATCTTGATGAGAAACAATTTCATGTATATTATTATAACAGGCAGTGTTAAGCATATGGTCTTACACACACAAATAGTTTTATAATAGAAGCAGGCATATTAAACCTTATTTCAACATTTAACAACATTTTCTTAGGCTAAAAAGGGTGCTGTAGAAAATTAGCCTTCAATTCTGGGAATCAAGCCCATCTTGATAAGAAACTGCCCAAAACTAGCCACTCGTATCAAACTATACCAGTTTCTACTGCATGATTTTATATAAAGAGAATACATAAGTTTCACAATTACTGATTAAAACAGCATTAAGCATTACTTTTGATTACACACTTACATAATTTTCCAAACTAAAGATTATACAAACACTATTTTTTCCAAACTAAAGATTATACAAACACTACAAAGGATTATAACACATATTATTGCATTAATACATTTCATTGTAAATCATCCAGTCCATGTCCAGGGTTTCAGCTCACTCCCAGCAGGATTCCACTTCGGTCTCAGGTTCAGCTTGGGTTGGCTCAGTGAACACGACAATAGGCTCTCGAATCCATCGCCTCGCATCACAGGTGTGAGTCGCCATGGCCTTGACTTTGTACCTACAAGACACTTGTACACGCTTAGCAGGGACACCTTCCTCACATTCTAATTTTCCCAGATGTGCCCATTTCACTAAGTGACCTTCCTTCACAACTCATGCATTCAATCCTCTTAATATCTTTTGTGTTTACATTTAAATGAGAGAAAGAAACTCCTACAGAATCATTGCATTCAAACAAGATTCTACAGTGTTTAGCCAAATGACTGCATGCCGGACAAAGTCTGGGCCCAGTCACTGATGACTTGCTTTGGCACATATTACATGCACAATTAACAAGAGGATTATGTTTTAATTTATGTGTCAGGGTTACTTCTGCACCATGTACAATAGTTCTGGATCTGTACACATTGTTACTATACATTTCTTTCTTCTCACACAAGGTCACTTTGTGAGGTATGCCTTCCATTCAGAATCCAATAGGGGGCCAAAACTCACTGTTATTCATATTTTCTGGTATCCAATTACTGTTCTGCCTCACATCGTCAGTTGGCAGACACAACACAACTGAATCTGAATCAGTTGATGAACCATGAGCCTTAGCTGCTGAGATTCTCCATACAAAAGGATTCACTGTTTTACTGACCAGCCTAGCTGATTCAACGTTACTTGCGACATGGCCTTGTGTGAGCTGGCATGGGGTCAAGAACCAGATTCTCCTGGGCCACCAAGGGGCCACTAGGAGAACTGTCACTTTCTTTAACCGGACCGTCTCCAAGAGGACTGGGAGCAAATCGGCGGGAACGCGTAAAGGAGCGACCTGGGCCACTCATGGGCTATGGAGTGGATGCCTACTGGACAGCCTAAGCGTTGTAGGGAATACCACAGGGGGCAATGTGTCATCTTCGCCGAGCGAAGAGATCGACTTGCACCTTCCCAATCCGTTCCCAAATGTGTGCCACCACAGGTGATCGCTACTCTGACGGATACACATCCTCCTTGGACAGGAGGTCCACTGCTCAGTTCGCCACTCCAGGAAGATGCGGGACACACAGGCTGAAGATGCAGCGGGAGAATCTGTGGACAGAGTACAATAAAAACAATAGGAGTGGGGAACACACTGCTGTTGTTGTTGGTTGTTCGATTTTTTTTTACCTAGCTTTAGCACAACACAGGCAAGTGGATGTTTAGTCAACAATAACAACCATATATATATATATATATATATATATATATATAATATATATATATATATATATATATATATATATGCCACACCGCAGCTAGTTTTTTAAATTATTATTCTGATTGTCTTTATAAAAAAGAAACTTACCAAGTTATTTGGCATAGTAAAATACAAAATACAAAATCATTCCATGAAAGGAAGTGTGTTTTGTTGGTTTTATTTTTGTGAGTTATGGTAATTTAAGTGATTTACAATAGTCTTTCTTCTTTTGAGCCTTTATTTGATAACTTGCATGATGTACTGTATATCGTGACATTAAGGTTAACACAGTATTTCTTTTTAACGGTTATCATACCGTGAAAATTTCATACCATCCTATCCCTAATGGCAAAGCCTAGCCCTGTTGGAGGATGTGCTCAAACACGTGTGAAGGCTGGAAAAAGACAACAACACTCACTCCTTTAAATCAATGCTGCACAGGCAGTGGACTCATGTACCACAGATAGGAATGCAGCTGAGGAATGCGCGTAGGTTGCTGAGGAAAGATAGAAAGAAAAAGGCTGAATCAGGAGTCACTGATTCCGTGAAAGCGGCAAGCCAGCTTTTAGCCTGAGGTACGGTAACAGCAGTAGACTCAAAGCTCTTTTTTACAATATGCTCAGATACCAACACAGAGGGTCTTACCTTACCATCTTGAGAGGAAAAAAGAGAAATGGCTTCCGTGAAATGACGGCTTTAATCCCTCAGTAGGTAGGACCGAGGATGTCATCCAGGAAGGGGCCTATCGGCAGCTCTGGTATAGAGATCTCAGTGAATACCTACCAATAGGCAGGCATATCCCATACGTAAATGTTTTGGTGGCCGTCTTTGAATTGAAAGGGAACTAAAAGACATAGAAAATGTGCAAATATAATACTGTATTTGCAATTACAATTGAAAATGATAATTGTCCTTTAAAAATATCGGTTATGTTGGTGTTTCCTGTGAAATGTTACAACAAAAATACCGTAGAATGTAGTAAATTCACACTTAGGAATTCTACTTTACTGTAAAATGAACCATGCTCACGGGACACTGAAGCTTAAATGTCTGTCTTTTTCTGTTTTCCAGCAACCACTGCGAGCAGGATGCTGTGACAATTTCTGTCATTAATGGTATTACCTCTGTTTATGCTGCCACAGTAATCTACTCCATCATCGGTTTCCGCGCAACGGAGAGATATGACGATTGCACGGATAGGTAATTAACTTTGACACTGGCAAATCAAAACATTTCCATTTTAATAAAACACTGTACCAATGATATTTGTATTATTTTTCGGGCAATTTGACCTGTCCCTAATTAAACTGATGGACGACAACACATCTTGATTGCTTTGTGAATAAAGCAAAGTTAGGTTAAGACTGCACTGGTGAAAGATTGGAGTCCAAGGTCATACCTCCCAACAATATTGATAACTAGGTAGCAGTGTCTGCTGAGGGGCACCAAGCTTGAAGCTGTCATATAGACAAAATCAGTGTATTTTGGCAGTATCTGGAAAAAAAAAATCTATATACTATGTTTTCTTATGCTGTGACCAACATCTTTTTCCAGAAAGATGCTGGCCACAGCACAGAAAACGTTAGGTTATTATCATAACCATGGTTCCCTGAAATAGAAATGTAACCATTACCAAATGGGTATTTACTTCCTAAAGACCCAAACCCTGTATACATTATATCAAAGCTGCTCTTTGAGTCTGACACAGTCGTGACCCCGCCCCCGAGGCAGAAAAGCACTGCAGTCACAGATCTCAGTGTAATTCTTCCTTCAAGTCTGTTGCGAATAATGGATGCAGCGACCTTGAAGGTTAATGGTTACATTTCCATTTCTGGGAATCAGGGTTTGATAATAACCTAATTTTCTCTTTCAAGTACGAAATATAACCATTACCCTATGGGTTAGTATACCCAAGCCGTCACAAGGGCATGATTGCAAATGCTAAACCGAGAGTCTGCCTTCTGTGTTACCATTAGGCACCAAGACAGTTACGCTGCAATTTTTCCAGGACCTTTTATTATCCAGTTTTGGTATGAAGTATTCAGGATTGGAGTCTTTAGGAGGTAAATACACATTCAGTAATGGTTACATTTCATACTTGAACAACATCTCTGGCATAGCCTTTTTTTTTTTATTATTCTGCATCTGGCACTGGGTGAAAAGCAGCTAGAGAATTTGGGATAATCCACCAGAATGGAAGTGTTGGGGATTCTGTAAAGTGTCAGACGGTTTAATATGCATGAGAAATGGAAGACTGATACAATTTCTTTTTTTTGTTTGTTTGTAGAAATATCCTGTCTCTTATGAATACTTTTGAACTATCTGAAAGAAATATCACTGGAGATAATTATGATGAGGTTCTTCAGAACCTGAACCTCACATACCCTGAGATCATTAAAAACCTTAATCTGGAAACCTGCAACCTGGATGCGTTCCTTAGTGAGGTGTGCCTGCTTTACATTCTGTCAGATAACAATTGTCTCTGTGTGGCACTGTGATTGAGTAACCAACTGGTCACACAGGCAGGCGGGTATCACAAGAAATAAGGAATGCAGCTCAGTACACTTTTATTCTTAGCTGAAAGAAAATAAATAAAGTGTGGTTTGGACTTCTTAAAGCCGATACAGGCATACATATAGATCTTCTCTCTGATTTTCAGCAGCTATTACTTTTATTAGCCACAAATATGCCTTTTCCACCTCAATACAGTAAAAACAGCATAGCTTTCCAAATGATTTCAGTAGCTGCAATGGGATTACTGTGGCTATGCATTGCAGTAACCACATCACTGGTTGCTATCACTGGAATTGGTTCTGCTAGGGCTTCTCGGTCCTGGGGACCACCTGTGTCTTCTATGTTTTCATTCAACTAAGCGCTCAATTACTTAACTATACCCTTAATTGAACTGATAATTTGCTTAATTAGACCTTTTTACTTGTTTTAAGTTCTTAAACAGTTGCAAATTTCAAGTCAGCTATAACACTGTATAAGTAACTTGAACTCTGTAAATGTTTAAGATCTGAAAACAATTAAAAAGGTCCAATTAAGCATTTTATTAGTTCAATTAAGGGTTTAGTTAAGTGATTGAGAGCTCAGCTGGAATGAAAACCAGAAGACATTTTGTGTTCTTAGGATCAGGTTTGTGAACCCCTGTGCTAGGGTTTCATGCACCATTGTAAATTAAATGTCTCAAAGACACTCTGACACATTTTGGTTAAGTTGACAGTTCTGCACAACATTTTCATCTGATAGCAGGGCTACATTGAGGGCAATTCCTGTACTGTATATTTGTGATTGTGAACTTTTGTTTCCCTGCAGGGTGTTGAAGGGACTGGATTGGCGTTCATTGTGTTCACAGAAGCTATTACCAAGATGCCAGTATCCCCCTTGTGGTCCATCCTGTTCTTCATCATGTTGTTCTGTCTGGGTTTGTCCTCCATGTTTGGTAATATAGAAGGGGTCTTGGTGCCTTTGCAAGATCTGAAGGTTTTCCCCAAATCATGGCCCAAGGAAGTCCTCACTGGTAACTATGTTCATTACTATGTTCAGTATTATTGTTATTTTTTGTTTACCAATTGCATTCCCAGTCGTTCATTGTAAAAAGAGATTGATTTCATTTTTTATTTTGTTTCAGGTATAATATGTTTGGTGTCATTTCTGATTGCCTTGATCTTTGTACAAGAATCTGGGAACTACTGGTTGGCACTGTTTGATGAATTTGCTGGTTCCATCCCGCTGTTGATTATTGGTTTTTGTGAAATGGTGGGTGTTGTCTACATTTATGGAATTGACAGGTAAGACAACACAGAACTAAACCAATGACAAATCAGTCTAGCTGGAAGAATGTAGTGTATTATACTCTATTGGCATACTGTGCCCATTGCAGAATTCAGCCCCAGTAGCCTGTTATTGTGAATATTATATATATGTTATATATGAATATATATATATATATATATATATATATATATATATATATATATATATATATATATATATATATAAAACAACTTAGAAACTTCAATATGTTCATTGGGTATTGCTATGCTTACACAGTTCAATTACTTGAAAGCATGTTCATTTCTTTTCTCAGAAACAAATCTGCATTACAAGTTTATAATTAAATGTTTTATTGAAGTATATTTACAATCCTAAACCCTTGTAGAATACTGTGGCCAAGTGGATTCCCATATTATATACTGCTTCCACCTAATTCCCCTGTAAATGTGATTCATGTGTCTCTGCACCACATAAAAGCACAGGAAAACAATATCAGTCTGGTGGATTTTCAATGTTCAGTACAGTGCTCCCTCGCTATAAGGCTCTCCGTTATAACACACCTCAGATATAACGCTCTTACAGCATGTCCCCCAATTCTCTATAATACTGATTCATGCAATATTTCTACAGTAAATACAGTACTGGTGTTATTCAAACTGTAAACAACGTCTCAATCTAACTGTTTCTGTCTCTCCCTTTTGATACAGTATCTGAACTGAAGAAAAGCTGCGCTGGCACTTTATAATACAGACATCTTACTCAGCATTCGTTTTATAACTAAATAAATATTAGGCCTATTACGTGGTTATCTTTCCTAGTGTATTTACTTTTTTTGCTGCAAGAGTAGCTGGGGCTTTCTCTGGCTTTCTCTCTTCAGCTTCACTTCAGCCCTGCTCCAGCAGCCAAACCTGGGGCGAACACATTCCCTCTTCCCCTCTCCTGACTCACTCTCCTCCTCACACTTGGTTTGCTTGTCTGTCACTTCGAACTGAACTCCCGACTGCGGTTTAGCCAGGCTATTTATAGTTTAAAAAGTGCTAATTAAAATGATCCACGAGTGGATTCATTTTAATATAGCGTGGATTACATGGTGCTTTATGCATGGTTAATTCATGGAAAGTTACATTTTTGCTTCACTATACATGCATTGTAGAGAGGGAGTTATTTTATTTTGTATTTTAGTCAATAACACGCGGCGCCTCCCACCGCCTCCCCGGTTTATAACACTCTTTGATTATAACGCTCATATTGTGTGTCCCCCGAGACCCGCATTATAACGAGGAAGCACTGTATTTCATTTTGAACAACCTTGCTGGATTAAGAACAGACCGACATTTTATCTGTGGTTTTACTGTACGACAGGTTTAATGACGACATTGAATTTATGATCGGACATAAACCCAACATCTTCTGGCAAGCCACGTGGAGAGTGATCAGCCCTCTTGTCATGCTCGTTATCTTACTGTTTTACTTTGTCACGAAAGTCAATAAAGAGCTCTACTACATTGCCTGGAACCCAGATTATGTAAGTAGATGCAGTTTTATGTACCTATATTTAGTACACATCAGTGCACTGAAGAAAGCACAAGCCAGAACAACATTTGTCTACTTGACTTAGTTTCTTATAGTTTGGCGGTTCATATGTTTGTAAGACATTTTTGGCACAGGAAAAAAAGGACTTTGGTTTTAGCCCAAGAAACCTACCCTTTTTGGTTTTCTTATTGCTCCTTTACCGTTTTTCACCTTAATAAAATCTGTTTTTAAATATTTCATATTCACATTTACAGATATTTTGCAAATAAAGTGATAATCGGCATTAGCCAATATTTACACTGTTTTTAATCCATTTTAAATTATTTCAGTGACAGGCACAAGCTCACACTGTCACCACAGTACCATATGCTTGTTTTCATGCAAAAAAACTACTCATTCTACATACTGATACTAGCTTTATAAAGTAAGTCTAAAATATAGCCTGACATCATAAACATGTATTTAATAAGAAATACATTGTTAAGTTTGTACAGTGGCTGGCTTATAATACTGATTTTTCTGTCAAAAGCCTTCTGATTGTTTCCACAAGCAACTGGGCTCTCTCATTGGCTCAGGTCTTGAGAATACTTTTTATTTCTGATACCCGCTCTCTAATGTTTCAAAGCGGGATCCCAAAACTTACTACAGGTACCACAATTTCTTAGTGATGACCACACACTAAAGCCATGTCTATTGCTAAATATAAGTAACGGTTCAGCTTGTGGGAAATTATTCTTGAGCTGAAAGAAAAGTGTTTAATTAGTGTTTCTTTTGCTGTAACAGGCTAATTTCCCCATCCTTGAAAGACTACCCTTCGCCAACTGGATCTATGCTATAATTTTTATCCTGGCTGGAGTGCCAAGTTTAGTCATTCCTGCCACCTTTCTCTTCAAATTCATCCGGAACCGATGTAAAAAGCAAGATGACCTCCAACCTCTCCAGACCGTCTCATCTGCTGTGTCAATGAATGGGCTATCGAACTGAAAATAGATACTTTTTTTATTCCACCCAACTAGACACAATTAAATGAAATGTGAGGCTAATTGGTCAAGGGATTTGTTGACTTTATTATAATGAAAGGAAATGTACTATACACAAGACTGGGACTGTTATGAGACCAAAGAATGAAGATATCAACACAGCAGCATGAACTGAAGACAAAAAAAAAAAACACAGCTTGACAAGGGGAGAGTGAAGGTGAAGAACTGGAAACACTTAATAGTTTATCTGTAGCTAATTACGGTGCAGTTGGAGAGAAGATGTTGCAGCTCTCATGAGGCATGTCTACAGCTTGTGACATTATTATTATTAGTATTTATGCAGTGCAATCAAGTGGATCCCCTCACATTTCTTTTGTTCTTAAACTCAATTTTATTTGCAGTGCGTTATATAATGAATTCTGTCATTGTTCCACGCTTAATTGATATCAAATAGTAAAATGGCTACTACTGCTTTTGGGGGATTCAAATTTCAATTATGTGAAACGTCTACGATTTTTGTTTAACCTCAATTGTATCAATGAATTGTCTGTTTAAAAAATTGCATCAGAAATGCGAACATCAATAATGCAAAGTTACTGCTGTAAAAAGGGACAATCCCAGTAACTGCAACATTTTGAGATTTTTAAAAATGTTTTATATATAGTAACATAAAGGGACATGGTTATAGCAGGTGCTATTTAAATAGTACTGTGTTTAAAGACCTGTACCTTTACATAAATACAATATTTGAAAGAATACATATATGTTACAGGCATATTGTGAAATCAGACATTTCATGAAATGGTTAAAATTTTCAGGCATTTCACGAAATTAGGCGAAGTTGGACATTATGTGAAAGGCCTCATCCCTGGTAATTTGATGTTAACTCAAACATTTTTGCTTCATTTTGTTGTATCTAGTATGGTTTTAAATTTGTTCCCACACCTTCCTGATCCCAAATTTAATTTTAAAATTGTGCTATGCATCCATGATCTCTATTTCCTAAAGTTAAAATATGTTTAAATCACAAAAATGCTTTGTATTGGTAATAAAAACCTTTCGAGAGAGGCTGCCTCACCAGTTCAAGTGAATTTAGGTCTAAGATATAACTAGTGTTACTGTAATGCATAAAATAACTTATTAAAACATTCTGTGCTAAAATATTTGGATTATTATGGTGTTCTTTTATTGAAGTTTACTGCAGTGTCTCTAAGTAAGTTCCTGTGCTCTTCATTGGTTTTAAGAGCAATTAATGCTATATATAATTTCTCATGCAAAAACAAACAAACAAAAAAACAAACAAACAAACATTAATACAAAATATGTATTTGCAGAGAGAGATGTCCCTTATGAACCTTCTGGTATAAGAGACACATTCTGTGAAGTTTGGGACTATAAAGTTCTGGCTGCCCATGGTGCCAGTCACACCATGAGAGACGCATCTCTCATTATAATTAGGGGTTCAGATAACTGGTACGCAGGTATGCATGCGCATCAACAAAAAAACAAATGCAGATTTAAATATTGATTTTAACATACAAGTGCGTACCGTCACCACATTTTTAACAGGAAGGCATTTTTCATTAGGCAGTGAGGGTGCTCACGCTTACAAGGTCAAGCGCTCCTGATTTTCTATTGAGCCTCAAAGTCTCTGGGGCCAGCTAGCGATCTCCAGGTAACTGAGCTTTTTATCACCGACTATAATTAAATACCAGTCCCCATATTTCAAAGTTGGAGGGTTCCAATTCAATAAAAAATCCATCCCTGCTAGCGCTATCATTAGTTGCTTCAAGGTTTTATAAAAGAAAAAAAAAAGAATAGCGATAGGTGGAATCACTACAGTTCATAATCATAATATCAATCAGGTTCTTTTAATTGACACTTGAAACAACTAATGATAGCAGAGATCTTGAATTAGCTGCCCATTCGGAAAAGAGGAATGTAGTTATGGGGAGTGGCATTGTGGAAGCTTACTGACCCTTCGTTTCCCAAGCACGGATGAGAGGAGATGTCGATGTTTGAGAGCCATTACGTTTAAACGTGAATTTAAAAAATACATTTACTGAAGCATTTTACTTAAAATATATATATTTTTTTCAACAGAGAATGCATGATGATTTTTTATACATTGTAATAACCAACAATCTGGACTCCAACTTAAACATTCATAAGCTATTGTTGTGGTCTGTCACACG
This sequence comes from Polyodon spathula, assembly GCF_017654505.1. Lineage (NCBI taxonomy): Eukaryota > Metazoa > Chordata > Actinopteri > Acipenseriformes > Polyodontidae > Polyodon > Polyodon spathula. The sequence continues at coordinate 66,968,178 of NC_054537.1, forward strand.
CCATTAAGCAGTGCTGCTTGTGAGCGTGGGTTTTCACATGTCAATATTTTAATCAGCCTCACATATTTCTGCCCTGATGCATATTCATATGTGCAAGATGACCACTGAAACCTTTGACCCTAAACCCAGCATCCTTGACAGGGGTGAAGATCGTTTTGAAAGTTTAGCACCAGAGAACTTACTAGTAGTAAATTATTAAATACCTCACTAATCAAGCCCCCCTTACAACTTCTCGACACGAACCTTCTCTCCTGTGTATGTGGATGAGTGTGGGTGGGTCACTAGAGTAGTCCAGACCCAATGAGAAACTATAAACATCTATGGTTTAATGAATACAAAAATAAATAACAATAATATCAATAAATTAAACATGTCTTTATGGCACCAGAATTGAATGTAGCTTGTGCTATATCAGGTACCCAGGCTGAACACTGTTATATGAGGAGGAGGTTAAACGTCAGTCAAACTTGCAAAGAAAATGTACAAAATAAAATTTACTGGTTGCATAAGTCTTTTTGGATAGGTCTCTACTAGCTTTGCACAGTAGGATGGTAACATTTTTGCCCATTCTTCAAAGGAAAATTGCTCCAGTTCTGATAACTTTGTTGGGGATAATCATGAATTTTCGATTGGATTCAAGTCAGGACTTTGACTGGGCCACTCAAGAACATTTAATTATCTTCAACCACTCCAGTGTGGCTTTGGCTTTGTGCTTCGGGTCATTGTCCTGCTGAAATGTGAATTTCCTCCCCGGTTTCAGAGTCTTGGCTGGCTCAAATAAGTTTTCCTCAAGGATTCGTCTGTACTTTGCAACATCCATTATCCCCTCTATCTTGACAAGCTTCCCAGTCCCTGATGAAGAGAAGCATCCCCATAACATGATGCTGCCACCACCATGCTTGACAGTTGGGATGGTGTTGACTGGGTGATGTGCAGTGCTGGGCTTGCGCCAGATGTAACGCTTGGAATTAAGACCTAAAAGTTAAATATTTGTCTCGTCTGACCACAAAACCTTTTTCCACATATCTGCAGTATCATCTACATGAACTCTTAAGGTCGTTGTTGGCTTCAGAATGACATCCTGAACCAGTTTCCTGCTTGCTCAGTTTGGGAGGGCCACCTGTTCTGGGTAGTGACTGGGTGGTATGATACATCTTCCAGTTCTTAATGATGAACTTCACTGTGCTGAGAGGGATAATCAGCGCCTTTGAATTTTTCTTGTACCCTTCTCCTGCTCTGTGCCTCTCTACCACTTTATCCCTGACTTGTTTAGAAAGATCCTTGGTCTTCATTGTTGCTTTGTTGGATCTCTGTGTGAGTTTGCAGCTTGAAAGTCTTTATATACCTGAGGCAAATTATCTACAAGTTAAATCACTTTGAGTATACACAGACTGAAACCATTTCACTAATTTTGTGACCTTTCAAACAAATCATTGCACCTGAGCTGATTTAGGGCTGCAGTAGCAAAGGGGTTGAATACTTATGCAACTGAGATAAATCTGTTTTTCTTCGTAAATCTTTCTTATTTATATTCAGTATGCATTTTTTGACTTTATCAACATGGAGTAGTTTGTGTAGATTCTACATGTAAAGTCTAATTTGAAAGCGTCGTGGAGTATGCTCAGGTGCCAACAAAATGTGAAAACTTTGCAGGGGGGTGAATACTTCTACAAACCACTGTATGTGAACCCCTGATTATAATCTCACATTATAGTCATCTCTTATTATAAACCACAAGAAAAGCAGTAAACATTCTGAAAAGTTGACAATTTAATGGAAACTATGTGTGTTTGTGAAAGGTGGATCCACCCCTAATCACATACGCAATCAGACTGTTCCTATACAGAGCCCTTTGCCCATGCCTCCTTGTCATTTCTTTGTTTTGTTATCTGACTTCTCCAAACGATCCTTCCAGCATCATACCCATTATCAGACAAATGTCCCCAGCTCCAGGTTCCAGCAAGCATACTTCCACTAAGGCTTGCTTCTCGTCAGAAATCGGCTTAAAAATATTACATGCTTGAACAATTCTGTGCCTCTTAAAAGCTTTATTTATAAGGAACATTCCTTACAGCACTGGGCTTCCCGAGAAAATCTCATTGCGTTTCTTCTCAAATCTGATCCTTCCACTTCCAAACATGACCCCTCCCCTCGGTGCAGTCCAGACATCGATGCTCACCTATCCCCGTCCCCCCAGTCTCAGAACTCTGTGATCCTGTCCCTAACCCCTCAGTCACTACTAACACCATTTATCAATCCATCGCCGGCTCAGATCATCACCTTTCCTCTTTGGAGAATCACCACAATTCGTTTCCCCAGCCTCTGCTTAGTTTTCCTCCAGCTGCTATGCAATCCCTTATTCCAGCCCAGTTTCCTGTGTTTTCCTCCAGGCCCAGCGTATCTAACCATGTTCTCCATTCTTTTAACCTTTCCACAGCACTCTCTACTTCCGAGGCTACAAACACAGCTACTCCCGTGCCTCACCCTACACTCGTTTCCAGCAAACTCTGGGGCCAGATTCAGGAAGGTAAGCATATTAATTTAGTCCTTTTGCTCCTTTCTTCCTCAGATGTTTATGATAATATGATGATGTATCAGTCATCCTGAAATCCAAGGATGCCTGTCGAAAAAATTAACTTTCCCAGAGTTCGTCACAGCTTTCGGCATATTCACAGATATTCTCTGTGACCCATACCCCATGCACCGCCCATAACTGGACACCTACCTTAGCCTCCAGACAGATTTAGCCATGAGATATGAAAGCACAGCCTTTTATGACTATCACAAATCTTTTTGGGCTAAAGCAGCTGCAACTTTAGAACAATTTTATTTTAGGAATCACTGGGGTATTCTAGACAACAAATAATTTTGTCCCCACTGCGCAGGTCTAAAGGTATTTTCTGCACCATACCCCCCTTTCTTCATCATTCGACCTTATCAACCATTTTTCCCAAACCAAGACTGCATGCACAAAAGTATATATTTCTGTGCACTGGATATTATTATTGTTTATTTTTTAATTTTTTTTTTTTTTATCTCAGTATGATCTCTATAACATGTTTGACAAACAAAGCACAAAAGTCTACAACAGTTAGCCATTAATATATATTACAAGTTTACTGCATAACTTTACTCCATGAAAAGTGTGATGTGAATGTGCTGTTGCATACAGGGATATGTTTGCATTCAGCAGCTGCGTGACGTGTGAGTGTGTGCGCCACCAGTAATTAGGGAGTTGAGAGCTGCGACAGAGTTCATCAAAATTGTTCTTATTATTAAATACAACAGTTACATTAAATACCAGGTTTGTGTCTTTTATTTAAAGAACTGCACACATCCAAGGGATGTATTAAAATGGATGTGCGTGCAGGTGGATATAGGATTCGGATTCGGTTCACCGAATCCTAAGTATTCGGCCAAATCCGAACCCTGCTCAAAAAAGAAGTATTTGGGCTGAATCCAAAAATCAAATCATGGATTCGGTGCATCCCTATATATATATATATATATATATATATATATATAAATTGAACCCGGATAAAGGGTAACCCTCAGCCGTAGATTCTCTAAGGTTTCCTCCTGCCTCCCGTCGGTGCTGAGAGATTTCACCCTGCAAGGTGAGAGGGCGAAGAGGACCAACCAGACTTAAGTACAACAACCCATCTTGTTATCACTAATAATCTAATTGAGCAAGGTTATAGTAGCATAGTTATAGTAGCTGATATGACATGTAGGGCATAATATCACTTTTCAGTCACAAGCCCAAGGTGGCCTTGCCCCTTTTTGGGGGAAGGTGGCCCAGAGTGACAGTTGTCCTGCTCGCTGGCAATAGCTGTTATCAAAAAATAATTAGCATCTCGGTCAGCCAGGACACGGGCAGCTCTAGAGCTCAATGGACAAGGCCATGGCCCAAAAAGTATATTACGTTCTCTGGTCCTTTGTCAAAACACAATAAAGATTCAGTCAAATCTTTGGTGGATATCTCCTTTCTGAATGAACCTTTAATCGGTTAAATAGTGTAATAGTATGCCCTTAACGCCAGTCATTTCATGAAATGCAATTAAACTTTTAGGCATTTTATGTAATGACTGCATGAAACAGACATTTCATAAAATGATGAAAACCTTTAATCAATCAAATAGTGTAATTGAATGCATATATGCAAAATGTCTGAAACTTTTAGCATTTCTCAAAACGCCTCATTTCACAATATGCCTGTAACACATACACACACACACACACACACACACACACATATATATATGAAGTGTCTTAGCTAGTGCTGTGTCGTGAGACTTCAGAAAAGGGGATGCCCAAGTCAACCCTCTGTATACTGCCAGGTAAGGGTCATCGGCAAAAACGAGCAATAAGTGAGGGTGGCGTTATAGTGAGGGTCAAAAAAACACACACAGTCACACAAAAAAAAACCTCTCATGTCTGCAATAAATTCACATGTTTTTTTTTTGTTTTGTTATACAATTAAAGTATCTCAAGGCTATTTTAATAAAACTTTAATCTTTTTTTAAAAACTACAGTACTGTAGTTCTTCAGAACAATAGGTCTAGTGACGTTTTATCATGTTTTCCCATCTCTGTGAAACATACATGGTTACTTTTGAAGAAAAGTTTATACTTAAAAAAAACACTCATTTAGTGTCAAAGCAATTTAAGCTCAAGAGCATTATTTTTTTAAGCAGTTTAAAAAAAAGTCATGTCACAAAGACAGCTGTAGTAGGTGACGTTAGACCAGAAACAGGAACCAACACAGAAAAAACAGAGAGGTGGATTTTGGTGAAGCTGAGCGATTGTTTTCGCTCAGCATTTAATAATCGAACAGGCAGAAAATAAAAGGTTGTAAAGACAAACAAAACACAGGACACAGCACTGGCAGCCAAAACAAAGAGACAAATAAAAACGAACTACACAGACAAACACGGTGAGCTGCTATTATTTACTTTGATTATTATAACCTCCGTCTCAAATCCCGTTCTCCACTCACTGAACACACAACCCAGAGTGAGTGAAAACATGCTGCTTTTATGAGGCTGTACCAAGACTCGATTGCTAATCAATCATTCAATTGGAGTCTCGGTACAACTGCACTTGAATTAATAAAGTGCAATTCCCCTTGCTCACATATTGATTTTACCTGCACGTGAAGTGCTGTTCAATCCTCATGCCTAAATACAAATATACATTTTAAACACTCGTGTTACACAGACCCATTTATATTCCGTGTACCAATGACTATACACCAACGTTAACACACTACATGTAACATACAACATAAATAAATAGCCCTGGGGCGGGGCACTTGCCACAAGGCAACTGCTTTTTTTTTTAAACAAAAAGTAAAAAAAAAAAAAAAAAATTCTGCTGTTTACAAACTGATGCTTTAGTTTAAGTCAGCCTTCATTTGTGCAAAACTTGCACGTAAATCAACAAACTTCTTAAGTCACTTATAAAAGTCACTTCTTTTAGACTGTGTCAAGATTTTTCAGGTTAAACTAATCGACCCGTTCCATCAAGGTAAGCCATTTGTTTTTTATCCATTACAATCTCTACAATTGTCCTTTGATTAACAGTATATGCCTCACTTAGGCGAGAAAACATCTGTGATGTCTTGCTTTCTTATTTTCAAATGCATACATGCAGATTTGTTTCTTTTGCTCTGGTGTTAAATATAGGATCAACTCCCCATTTTGTACTTTCTGTTTTGCTTTGGAAGTGGGATTGTTAATGACATTGGCATGAAAGTTCAGTTAACAACAAATTAGGAAAGCAAGTCAAAGCTTAACTGCATAACTGTTGTTTTAATTGGCCATGATTATTTCTTTGGCTCTACAGTTAGGGAATTTACAATGCTTATACTTATGTTTGCTTGGCTTGGGAAGCTGGCAGGTGGCGAACAGCGGGATGGCGATAATAGCACTGTTTTTATATTGGTGGCATCTGTTCAGGGAGAATAGCTGGCGGTATGCAAGCATGGCATTATAAAGTGGGCACTATAACAGTGGACAGCATATACTGTGTGTGTATGTATATATATATATATATATATATATATATATATATATATATATATATATATATATATATACACACACACACACACACACACACACACACAACAAAATATATATATATATATATATATATATATATATATATATATATATATATATATATATATCTATATATATATATATTAAGATTTCTAAAAAGATACAGACTCTATGAAAATGTTTACCACTCTTAATTTTCAGGTATTTACATAAAGATTCTCTATGTTCCTAATCTTTACTATATTAACATTGGGAGGGTAGATTCAACCATGTTTCTCAGAATGTACAGAACACTCCAGTTCCCCTGATAGTTTAGAAATCACTGTGCATCTTTCAAAAGATTAACTTACAGTTACTAGTTGCTTCACAGGGAATGGGTTATATGAAATGTCTCCCATCTCTTTTGCTGATTCAGAAAGGGAAAGTCTCTTTTTTGACAATTAGTAACTTAAAGTTGAAAGTATTTTCTTAAGATATGATCAGGACTCTTTGTAAAAGAAAGTAAATGCATTTCCTTTTATTATCAAGTGTATAAAATGTTTTCAAAATGTAAAGCTTCTGGCATTTGCTTGATAACAAAACTAAAACACTTCCTCATTGTATAAATAAGGGATTCCACATAAGTTGTTTGAAAGTTGTAATATTACTTGATCATAAAGTTGTGTCACTGGTTACCTAAGCCTAAACCTCTACAGTTTCAATGTAAGACATTAACCCAGCACACCATTTTGGTTTAAGAAGTAAATCATTGTAGCAGTTTCCTGTGCTTACGCATTAAATGTAAACCCATTTTAAATAACATCTCTATATCCACAGTACAGTGGCAGCATGGGATATCATATATACTGTACCATCACTTTACAGGTAATGCTATGTGCTGTGCCGAGTCTCTCATCCCAAAAGAATACTGCCTTTAATAACCACTGCACATTGCAATGAAACAGGCTTGAACATTTTCACCGATATGATTGATTGACCAAGAGTTGACAATCTTCAATTACCTTCCTACAAAAAAAAAAACTTTATGTACATATACTGATTCCAGAAATATTTGTACCCATTAATTTGAATGATCCTGTGTACTTTATTATTGCTTATCTTAAACAATTTGCCAAGGGTGTGTATCAGTGAAGTGTACATTCTTCACTGATCTATACAGTAATCAACTAGGGGTTTATGACTTTACATAATTATAATAACAATACAAATAAAATGTTGCTTTGACCACTTAAGTTAGGCATGTTCACCTACGTGAGGTGTTTACTTAAAATGTTAACAATAGTTGAATAAACTTTCACAAGTTAGCAATTAACCGCATGCTTAAATGCTTTGCAAATAAGGTAGCAAAATGCACAAATGAGTTTTCACACACCTTGGCAAATGGAACTAATGCTCAAACACATAGGCTCCTCCCAAAACAAGTGGTGTTCGTATATTAGGATGATTCTTAAGGAAGGACACCCTTTCAAATCCAGCATATATGCCACAAGAGCAGATATCTGAATATTAACAGACAGAAGTGGGAAGAAAGATTGATAAATACATGATGGCTGAAGAGAAGAACACTAAGGTTGCTGTGCCGGAATTGGGCAAAACAGCTGAGGAAAGGCCCAAATGGGACAACAAGGTTCAATACCTTCTAACATGTATTGGATTTGCTGTGGGATTGGGGAATGTATGGCGCTTTCCATATTTGTGCCAGACATATGGAGGGGGTAAGTACTGACGTGCGTGTAAATGCTAGGTATAATGAAATCAGGTTTTCAAATGTTTTTTTGCCTTATAAGCCCTTATGAAAACCATGTTTTACTTTTAAACTGAAAACAACTGCTGCTGTTTTGTTTTCCTTAGAAAATTAAATTAAAATTACCGTGCATATATGACCAGTCCGATTATTAGACTGATCATTTTCTTACTTCTATTTCTTGTACTTCTATTTTTAAAATTGGTAATACTGTACCTGCCAACCCCCCCCCCCCCCCCCCCCCCCTTCTTACCCAAACCCCAAACCCCTGAAGTTATTTGCTTGTAAACACCGCTGTCAGTAAGGGGGGGGGGGGCACAATTATGATTAAAGGAGCAGTTCTGGAATAATTGAAAGCTTTTTTTTTAAAGCATAGAACATTTTAAAGAAATACATAAATGACAGACAATTAGTCCAAGTTCTTACCTTTCAATTGAACCACTGACAATCACTCTGGGACTGGTAGAACCGGAGACATTCTGTTTGAAGTGGCGAACAAAAAGTGTCAGTTAAACTGCAGCAAACATAGCCGAAATGTATGGGGTGCCAAAAAAAAAAAATACAGGATTTTATCTCGCTAAATTTTGCAGCTATGGGATTCTTGCTTTGTGAGGGTAATTAGTACATATATTTAGGAAAAGTCAGGAAAGCACAGATCCTTACCTTAAACACATGCACAGCAAATGAAATTTAAATTCCAAAAATTGTCAAAATTACTGCATTGGTTGTTCTAGTGTTAAAAACATTACATTTCCCACATCACATTTAAAAAGCTGTTATTTAATGATGTTTCTCCTAACTTACTTGCATTTCATCTTCAGCATGGCACTTGATATTCTTGCCTGCTTTACGCTGCCGCCTACGTCCACCAGAAGACAAACATGGTACACGTTGAAAGACACCGTGCAAAAACACAGCACTACACTGCTCTATGTACAGCTACTGCGTATATTGTATGCGCTGCAGAACACATCTCCCACTACAATTTTCACTGCAGTGAATCACGTAGGGCACTAAGTAGCATAACGGCGCTGATTAAGGTGTTGATGGTGAGCTAATCGTGAACTGCTGGGGTCACACAGTATCATCCAATTTGAGAAACATGTGGCTGCATTTGAGAAATGTTACTCTAAATTAAAAAATAAAAAATTTAAAACACAATGGTTATATTATATATTTTATATACAAAGAAAAAAATTAAGTGGAAATTATCCATTTATAGTGACAGTCTAGTTTCTCTAAGAAACTGCTTGTTATCACTTAATTCATTTGCCTGTGTTTTAGAATTGTTTACAAATGCAGCTCTGAAGTGAACAGGTGTTAGCTATTAATGGTACCTCTAGAAGCATTTACCAAAACACCAATGGTATGTAGGATGTGGACACTTTAATTAACTACTACAGTAGAAACTCTATGAACACCAAACTAATGAACTAACTGGTCTATGGAACACCCCACTTTGAGACAGAAGTATGCAATCAGATAATACATAACTTTAACAGTTAATACCTAGTTTGTAAAAACTTGGCAATGGTTCTCAATTGTTCCTTGAAACAGAAGCCAATGGTCCAACTCTGAAATAATAGAAATATAAGTTACATGTTTACATTTACATTACATTTACATTTTACCTCAAAGCTATTTTTTTTAAATTCGTTGTTGTATTGTTTTTTAAAGCATAACTTAAGTACTTATAAGATCAATATTCAGTGTAATTGATTTAAGAGGACCACCACAACCACTGCACAGATGAAGGCACCAACCACATCATTTGTCTACTTGTAAGTTTCTCACTGTCACCTTGGTTTTGCTACTTCTGCATCACACCATGATGAAATGAAGTTAAAGGAATGAAAAAAAGTCATTTATAAATTGTGGAAATATTAATACAAAAAAAGGCAGATAAGTTAAAATACAGACTAAACATCAGCAAGCATCTTTTCCCTTTCTGCGTTTAAAAAGAAAATCCACTAAAGAGGGTTAAGATCCTTTATAACATGAAATAGAGTTAAATTGTTAAAAAGAGATTATTATTCCTACATCTTTCAAATTAATTCATTTTGTTTCATTGTTTGTTAAATGGGCAATACGTGGATTATATAATATCTAATCATAGGTTACACAAACATTTCCACTGTTATTTTGTGATTCTGGGTTATGTAGCTTTAATATTGAGTTACTATGAATCTTCTCTCTGTTAGTCTTTAAACTTGCTTTAAGTCTGAAAATCCCAAGTGTTGGAACTTAACAGGCTTCCTTGTTTCATTGAAATCATGTGACGATGTCAACCTTCAACTCTTCCAGCCCCACTTACTGTGCATTTATATATACAGAGAGGGTCAGTAGAGTGGGAAGAGTTAAAAGGTCGTGTTGTCACATGATCCGAATGGAATAAAGAAAACTGTTCTGTCCCTTCCCTTCTCCAGACAAGCTCAAAGCATCTCAGGTAAAGGCAGATTTAGAGACAAATAATAGTAACTCTGTATGGGAGTAAAAGATTCACAGCCACTCCCAATGATAATAACTCTGTATGGGAGTAAGAGATTCAGAGCCACTCCCAGTGATAATAACTCTGTATGGGAGTAAGAGATTCAGAGCCACTCCCAGTGATAATAACACAATCAACGATTGTAAGGAAAATGCAAAAAAAAAAAAAAAAAAAAAAAGAAAGAAATGAAAATACATTTGAAGCCAAATACGTTGTTTAAAGCATAAAACAACATTTACCAGTGTTAAGGCAAAACACTAACAGTTTGAATCCCAGGTGTGCCCAAGTGTCCCAATACTTGATGTGAGTTAGTCAATGTATTTCTTTTTTTTTTAACACAATTTACAATCTAATTAGACAACTGGAATGAGTTTTACATAACTATTTACAGAAAATGGAGTCAATCAGTAGCAAACTGTTTCAGAAGTCTAGCGCACAGCTATCTCCTGTTTTTGTCAAGTTATTTAACACTTTGCTTCTTTCTAAAAGTCCTGCATTTCCAATTCCAGGTGCCTTCCTAATCCCTTATATTATTGCGCTGATCTTTGAGGGAATCCCGTTACTGCACATGGAATTGGCAATCGGGCAGCGCTTACGTCAAGGAAGCATTGGGGTTTGGAATTCTATCTCACCTTTCCTGGGAGGAGTGGGTATGTTACCAATCATAACAGCAAAATGGAAGCATGGAGTTTAATATCAAATATAGCACAATATTCACTGACTGGGTCAATACATCAATACAATATGACCCTCTCAGTTTAAAAACCAGAATACATTGTTGTATTTTGACAGGACTTGTACAAAGAAGATTTTGTAAAACCAAGATAAATAATAATAATAATAATAATAATAATAATAATAATAATAATAATAATAATAATAATAATAATAATAATACAAAAACAATCCCCCAAAAAGAACAACATGAAACCTAGTTTTTAAATGGATAATTGAAGATTTTGCTGGTTCCTCCTAATATAACTTGACTTTGTTTGGCTGCAGGTATTGGCTCTCTCATAGTGTCTTTCTTGGTTGGTTTATTCTATAACACTATTCTGGCCTGGGTCCTCTGGTATTTCTTCCATTCCTTCCAAGATCCTCTTCCTTGGAGGGACTGTCCACTCAACCAAAACAAGACAGGTAAAGATGTGGTGCATCAGAAGTCTATCTGTAAGCAATTGTTGTTCCTGGCTATTGCTTTGTGAATCCATCTCATATGTGTATTTGATCTGATTTTTAATTTTTTTTTTAAAGTTATATTTTAGTGTGTAGCCCAATTTAAATGTATGGCCCAAAGAAACCCTTTTATTTCAATAGCTCAAAATGTATCCTTAAATTAGGAATTCAATTCATACAATAGCCCCAATTTATTTACCATTATTGATCAATTGTATTTGTACTAATGTTTATTTTTTTGTATTACAGAAAAAAATAAATCCAACCTGCACAATCCTCTGGTACTGAACAGTGTTTTTTGTTTTCTAGGATACATTGAAGAATGTGCTAAAAGCACGCCTGTGAACTATTTCTGGTATAGAGTGACACTCAATATTACACCTAATATTATTGATAGCGGAGATCTGCAGTGGTGGATGGTTATTTGCCTGGCAAGTGCCTGGGGCATTGTATACATCTGTTTTATCCGAGGCATTGAAACTATTGGAAAGGTGAGGTCTACTTCTTATATGCATGACACTTTTTTTTGTTTTTCAAACTGTACAATTAAAACCACATTTTTTATGTCTTTTTAATTTCTGTTTTATCAAATTCTATATTAGACTGTTTTTAATAGAATGGTTTAATTGTTCTTTTTTGGGGGGGTTTGTGGGTGAAGCACTTTGGGAGCCTTGTGATAAAAGACGCTATGGAACTGTAAATTGTTGTTGTTGTCATTTGGCATCATTGCCTGTTCATGTATATAAACACCTAAACATGATTTTAAACTCAGTACGTTAATCACACATTCATTCTTTTTTGTTTATTGGATGTTGTTTCTAATGAGAACTATTCGTGTGACATGGCCTTTTTCTTGGTCTCCCTTCAAACAAGATTTTAATCTCTGTTAGAATTTCTGATGGTAACACTCTTGTTCCCTGTTTGTTAGGCTGTTTACGTCACTGCCACTTTCCCCTACCTTGTCCTCACCATATTTCTCATCCGTGCGCTGACACTTCCTGGAGCTACTGAAGGGCTAGTGTACCTCTTCACCCCTAAAGTAAGTGCTGTACTCTGTACAATGAACATTGTACTGTACTGTACATTGGTTAAATCCCATACCCCTTTTACCTGAACATTGTAATTTATATTATCAGTTACATATACAAAAAGTGAATTACTTACCTTTGCCTGTAAGTCCCCTTTACTGGAAATGGTCAGTATATTCCTTCGTAAGGAATAAAGAACATTGTTGTTATGTTTTAATGATAAAATAAAATTAGAAAAACACTTTTCATTTGAAGTAAAATTTAGATATTACAAATTGCATTAGATAGACTTTAGAGCACAATGTAATAAAAATAAAAATAAATAATACTGATACAAATAAATGTAGTTACTGTTTTCCTTCTGTAGCATACCAACACTCAATGCTGTAAAACATTCAGCATGTTTTTTTCATCGAAAGTAAAATAAATGCCGGGTGGGGGAAAGGTTGCATATCCATACATGCGATTTCGTTGCATCTTTTATGTAATTAAAGAATTAAACATTGTAAACATCTGGTAATTACTCATGCATTTTCTTTGTTAATCAGCATGTACAATTATCACTTTCATCATTACTGTTTCATTCCAGGTGGAAGTGCTAAAAGATCCTAAAGTATGGCTGGATGCTGCAACCCAGATTTTTTTCTCTTTATCTCTAGCATTTGGAGGTCTCATTGCATTTTCCAGCTACAACCCACAAAAGTTAGTAGCACCTATTTTTAAATTACCAAATTGAGATAACCTGTTTGGTTCCCACAGGGACATGCCCTGAGCCTACCAACGAGAAATATTGATACAGCCACATTTACTGATAATAAAAAAGAGATGATGGAATCAGGAATGACAGCAAACCTTTAACTCTTTAAGAATATCTGGTAGCACTTTAGATTATGGGACAAACATAACCATGCAATTTACCTATGGTTTATGTTTTCAACTGGTTGAATTAGCTATGCAATTACATAGATTTTCATCCACTGTAATCTGGATTCACTTATTTTTTTGGGTCACATTTCAAATTAACCAGACATTAATTACCAGGTACTTAATGAATTAATTACATGTAACTTTCTTTGTTACACAGTACTAATTGTTACTCATGATTAGGTTAAGGCTAGGTTTAGGGAAATAATACAGCATTACTTGGCAGCTTAATAACTGGAAACTGTTGACTGGCTGAAGCATGGTTTCTAAAATGATTTAAAAAAAAAAAGTTTCAATTAGATTGTCTTTGGTGTCTTCCAGAAATAACTGTGAACGAGATGCAGTCATAGTTGGTGTGGTAAATAGCGCAACTTCCATCTATGCATCAATCCCTATTTTCGCTATTCTTGGCTTCAAGGCAACTTCTAATTATAATGACTGTCTGGATGGGTGAGTTTCCTTTTGATCTTACTTGAGGCTATTATAAAACTTACTGATCAGCTTTGTCTACAAACTACAGAATGTAAAATGTTTTATTATTTTTCTGGTAGTTTCATTACTACTCTCTGATAATAACTTAAGATCGTAACTTCAGATCTCTTAATAATTCACCCATAAGCAATGATATTGCTCAGCTACAGTTAAGAAGGGTTAAAGAATAGAAACAGTCTTCATAATGATTGAAACCATCAGCCAGTAGAGCACATTGTTAATGAGTGTGAAAGGATGGCTTGAGTGGACCAGGAACTGAAAACCAAACACAGGTAGTACGACAAAAATGGCACTATTTAATAAATAACCAAATTAAATATTTAAACAAAAACACAAAAAGAAAAAGGCACTCTGGCCAAAGTAAACCAAACACTAACAATTCTAATTATTTTAAGAACACGAGTGCCTTGTTCGCTGGCTGGTAGCATTCGCTGTTATCCTCCTTAACTATTCTAACACTCCTCCCTGCTGTGAGCCCAGAGTGGGTCTTTTATACTGTGGCTGGAGTCTTAATTACCTATTTAAACAATTACCTTATTAAGACTCCAGCCACATTCCCACATGCTTTATTGAGATGGCGATTTAACCCCATCCCCGCCAGCTACACTTTATGAAACGACTTATTCGCCAGTCTCAAACAACAAATGTCGGACAGCACAAAAATACTACAATAATAATAATAATAATAATAATAATAATAATAATAATAATAATAATAATAATAATAAAACACCATAAATAATAAAAAGGGCAGGCACCTTGCCACAATGAGTTATTATTATTTATTTCTTAGCAGAGGACCTTATCCAGGGCGACTTACAGTTGTTACAAAATATCACATTATACAATATCATTACAGATAAGAGTGGTTATAAAGTACAGTAAAATCAGTAGAAAATAAGATCAATTTCAAATAAGAGCAAAATAAGGTATACAGTAAATAATTACATTTAAGAGCGAGTTCAACTAAGAGCAGTTAAACTTAGTAAAAATATTTGCTCTACGAGTAAGGTCCATTAAGAATATGTAGTAAGTACAATAGATAGATAAGAACGTTTTCAAATGAGAGCAATTACAAAAAATGTGAATACGGATACCTATAAGAGTAAAATCAAGTACAAGATACAGGAAAAAGTTACTGTTAATAGTAGAATACAGTAAGGTATGGAGCAGTTCAGTGCAAGTACAAGCTGATGCAAATACTGGTAAAATTGGTTGCCATATAGTCCAGTATAGTCGAGAGACGGTCTCGGATTGATCAGTCCTGATATCCGTGGATAGGTCGTTCCACCACTGAGGGGCAAGGGAGGAGAAGGAGCGGGCTGTGCAGGTGGGAAGCAGAGGGAGGCTACAGCTAATCTGCCAGTAGTGGAGGATGGCAAGTACAAGAGTTTTGAATTGGATGCAAGCAGTGATAGTGAGCCAGTGGAGGGAGCGGAGCAACAGAGTAGCATGGGAGAAACGAGGAAGGAAAAAGACAAGCCAGGCAGCAGAGTTTTGGATGAGCTGGAGAGGACAGATAGCAAAGGCAGGGAGGTCGGCCAGGAGGGAGTTGCAGTAATCAAGGCTGGCCAGTACCAGGGCCTGAACTAGGAGCTGTGTGGAGTCGTCGATAAGGAAGGGGTGAATTCTGCATATGTTGCTGAGGAAAAAGTGACAGGTGCTTACCAGAACAGAGATGTGCTGAGAATAGGAGAGGGAGGGGTCGGGGATGACACAGAGGTTCTTGATGAGGAGGGAGAGAGGGTGGTGGATTCAAGAGGAATAGAAATAGAGAGATCAGTGGTGGGGAATGAAGAGGGGGAAGAAGAGGAGGTCTGATTTGGAGAGGTTGGAAGAGATGGCAGAGATTCAGGTAGAGATACGGGAGGAAATGAGTCAGAGTGAGCAAAGGAGAGGAAGATCTGGGCATCATCAGCATATAAATTATACGAAAAGCCAACTTAGGAGATGAGGTCCCAGGGAGTGGATTTACAGAGAAAACAGGAGGGGTCCCAAGACTGAGCTTTGGGGGACATCTGTTGAAGGTGAGCAAGAGGTAGAAGGTGAGCCATGCCAGGACACCCAGTATGTGCGATCAGAGAACCAGGCAAGAGCAGTGCCGGGGAGTCCCAGGTCAGCGAGGGAGGACAGGAGGATAGAGTGGTCAACTGTGTAAAAGGCAGCAGAGAAGTCATGGAGAATTAGGACAGAGGAAAGGGAAGCAGCATGGGCAGAGAGTAGAGAAAGGGATGGAGAGAAAAGCAGTTTCGGTGGAGTGTGCTGGGCAAAAACCAGATTGGAGGGGGTCAGGGATAATATGTTGACAGGAAAGCAGAGAGCTGGCGATGTACCAATGCCGCTCAAGCATTTTAGAGAGGAAAGGGAGAAGGGAGACAATGGTTGTTCTGGAAGGATGAGTGATCAAGGTAGGGTTTTTTTAAGATGGGGCTGATGCAAGCATGTTTGAAAGCAGAGGAGAAACAGCCAGAGAGCAGAGAGATGTTGAGAAGAAAATAAATAAAAGGGAGTAGAGCAGGGGCAGTAGCCTGGAAAAGGCGAGTAGGGAGGGGGTCCAGAGCTTAGTAGGGGTTGCAGAGGGTGATAGAGTAAGTGAGCAGAGGACAGGAGGTGAGTGGGGAAGGAGACGAGGTATTGAAGAGTTTGCGGATGTCTTGCAGGAGACAGTCATCAGCCAAGAGGAAGGTGGAAGAGGGGGGGAGGAGAAGGTAGATAAAATGTTCATGGACTGCTTAGTTGGTAGATACTATAGATTCACTGCAAATATCAGATCTAACTAGCAGTCCATAAACATTGTAATTTAAAATATCTAGAACAAACAAAACGTATATGTGGCACTCAGAAATATCTGGTGCACATTGTAACTGCTTGTGAGGGTTTGTTTGGTAAGCTGTGAAGGATGCGAAAATGACAAACTACAGCTAATTAAACACAGTTTCTGGTTTGTGTAGGATGTGTCTGTTAGTTAGGTATATAAAGTCATTTATTGCTACTGCAAGTCAACATAATACTTGGTTATGATTGATTATCATTTCACAGATGTATTACGCACACCTTTATAGTTAAAGTATACTCTCAGGCAAGCATCTTAACCACTATGGTTATAGAGCTTTTAGCCACATCTCAATGACTGGGATCATGAATCTGTATTGGCAGTGCATCACACAACACTGTCTGTTACATATACCTACAGGCTATTATAACCCTCACCGATCATCATTTCAATGGTAAATCCCTGAAAAGCTTAAAATCTTGAAAGTTGTCACAATAGCACTGATTTACTTTCAGGCATCCAGTACAGAAAAAAAAAAAAAAATCCTGCTACATAGTTCATCTTTGGGTCTATTTTAATGGTCTAAAGTAAGCAGTCAGTTGTCCCCACAACTCATAGCATCTGATTTTATTGAGTAAATCACACAGTGCAAGCGGTTTTTGTTTTTTGTTTTTTTTTTCAACAGAAATATACTTTCAATCACTAACGCGTTTAACATTGGAGATCAAAATGTGACAAGGGAAAACTACGACAGCTGGTTGAATCACCTGAATACCACCCACTCTCAAGAAATTGAAGATCTGCATCTAAAGCACTGCAGCATTCAAGAATTTCTTGATCAGGTATTTCATTTCTTAATACAGTTTTCTTTATTAAGTCTTCTTAGTTAATTATTATTTTAGTTCAACAGAAGGTGTGAAAGTATGGAGTAAAAATCTAATACTGTACATTATATTATAATGGAAAACTAAACATGATTATGGGCAAATTTAAAGTGCATTTTATTTTATATTATTATTTTTTATTATTATTATTATTATTATTATTATTATTATTATTATTATTATTATTATTATTTAGCCATTTAGTTAGAAGACATTTTTATCCAAAGCAACTCACAAAGACTAGGGAGTGAACTATGTATGAATTGCTGGTGCAGTCACTTACCAAGCTTCAGTTTTACATCTCATCCGAAGGACGGAACACAAGGAGGTTAAGTGACTTGCTTAGGGTCACACACAGTGAGTCAGCTGAAGCAGGATTTGAACTTTAATTTTAAAAACTGCTTTGGTGGATATTAATGTTCCAGTACCTTTCATAATTGTCAGTGAGGATGTAGGAGTTACCCCGGATACTTTGTAAATTCTTGATCACTTTTCTATTGTTCAGAAAAGTCGGCATCCAGCCCGGCAAGTTCTACAGAACTGTACATTATAAATGTAAACTAAAACATCTTCAAGCAAAACTACATTACAGGTATATACTAGTAACACAAATTACTGTAAAGAGTAGTATTGCTTTAAAGTAGTTCTCTTTTCTTTCCCTAGAGTGCTTCAGGCACTGGCCTGGCCTTCATCGTCTTCACAGAGGCTGTGATCAAGATGCCTGGCTCTCAGGTGTGGGCTGTGCTCTTCTTTGTAATGCTCTTCAGCCTGGGTCTATCGTCCATGTTCGGAAACCTTGAGGGAATCCTCACACCTCTATTAGATCTGCATCTGGTGCCAAAATGGTTGCCTAAAGAGGCTTTCACAGGTAAAAAAAAAAAAAAAAAAAAACATGATTCAATGAAATGAAATATGGGTGAAGCACAACCCTTAACAAATTGACATAAGTATTGTAATACATGATGTAAAGACAAACAGTGTTCAGTTACATCTCGAAGCATTTTGGCCGAAGTTATTTAGAATATTAACTTGATATGTCTTCCACTTAATGAGAAAAGAAATTAAACGGAAACCGAGATTATAGCTTGCTAGTAACAGACAATCGTATTAAAATAGAAGACCAGTTATTGGGCCTGGACCATCAACTCAATGTAGGTATACAAATAAGTAATTCAAAAACATGTGTAAAGAATTTAAGCAATAATAGAGCAAGAAAACAGACATTAATGCAAAAAGTTTCAGAGTGGAATTATATTAAATCAAAACAGCATTGCACACGTTCTTAGCTCACATAAATTAAACAGTCTTAGATACTGTATAAGGCCTGATACAATGTTCAGTTTGTTTTTACATACAGCCCATATCCATAGAAACCAGTGCAGGCACATATGGAGGGTCCTCATAATCCTGTAACAAGTGCAAGATTAGATTGAAATGCATTCTGAAACTTCTATATGAGGCTAGGAGTGTAATATAAAAGAAATGTTTGGTGATAGTAATAGTTAGTAATAGATTACTAATAGTTATCAATACAGTTCAATGTATAATTCAAATTTTAATAATACTTAACATGCCATACTAGATACTGTTCTTCGAACACTGATTCTATATATCCATATAACAGTTTAAATGTAGACATATCAGTCATAAGCATGGGAAGATCAATTAATATAAATTGAATATTATTATTATTATTATTATTATTATTATTACTCCAGCATGACTGAGAAAAGGCATTGCATAAATCTGGGTGTATGAGGACAAAACGAACATTTAACAGTACTTTGGCCATCGAACATCACACAAAGGAATCATAATAATGATAATAATAAAGATAATAAAGACTAGAGTTCGAAAGTGCGACAGACATGATCAGCATAGATCCAAATTTTTTTTAAAGAGTACCTTAAACAGAGAGCATAGACTCCATTCCTTAAGCTTATAGTTGTTTTGTCTGTTCTCTTTCAGGTTTGATTTGCTTGATAGCGTTCTCACTCGCCCTGATTTTTACAATGGGATCTGGAAATTACTGGCTTGAGATTTTCAACAGCTATGTGGGATCCTTGCCTCTTCTAATTATTGCCTTCTTTGAGATCATCAGTGTGGTTTACATTTATGGAATTGGAAGGTAAAACTGTTTTTAAGTAACTTTTTGAAACTCTTAAGTTAAAAGTCTTTTCTCTACATTCAGTTGGTACACCTGATTGCAGCCATTAACGTGCAATGCTCTGCCCCTAGTGGATGCAAGAAATATATTATTTAGAAATAACTTGTAGAACAAATGTGCTATTTCTTAAAGGATAAATAAGGACCTTTTCATTTTATTGTGTTACATGTTCCCATGCACTGCTACAACTGTTAAAATAAGGTGTGTATATTGTTTTTTATTTATTTACATCTTGACCACTTTTTTTCACTTTAAAATTGCAGTGCTCTCTGCAGGGACGTCACTAGAGATTAATGGATAGGGGGGCTAAGCCTCTTTTAGGGGGGTCTGGGCATACTCCCCCAGGATTTTTTTTAAAGCCCTCAAAATGTCTTTTCATCATGTATTTTTACAGTAACAACGGGTGTAAAATCTATCAAAACAAGGTTATTTTTGGTCAAGGTTGGCTAAAAGTACACCTGTCTCATAGTTTGTGTTAGACTGTGGCAAAGTGGCTAGTGGAGGGGAACAGGTATAGCGGTGACGCAATGCAGGAGTGACAGGCAGATAACAGCTTCCAGTGAAAAGGTGCTTTTATTTATAATCCAGGTCTGGTGACCGTAAAATAATAAATCCCCGGCTATACACAACCATGTGTAAGGCGCGGAGATAACAAAAACAGGGCACAGTCCAGAACAAAAATGAACCCACGGTCACCAGTCCTGGGTGAGTGCAGACGTGAGGGTGTGTGGTGAATACACAGATACGGTGGTGTGCAGGGGTGCTCCGGACAGTGCTGACCCTTTGCGACAGCTCCGGAGTAGTGCTCTAACTGCGAGTTCCACTATCGCTCCTTCTTCCTCCAAACGTTCTACCCAAACGAAGGAAAAGATCAGCGTTACCCTGGCCCCTGTATGTAATCCTGCATAATATCTAGGTAAACGGTTGCAGCTGCCTTATTACTTGCAGCTGCCTCTCGTTTACCTTTCAAATCAATACAGTCTTACAACAGAGTCGCGCTTCTTTCCAGGCTGATCCACTTCCCTGAACTGGAAACGAACTGTCAGGCCAGCCCTTCCAGATACTTCTCCTCACATTCTTTAGCACCCTCACAGGTCGGGAGGAAGATTCATCACCAGAACTCATGTTTCCGTCACATAGATACTGATCTGATATGACTTACTTAAATTCTATCCAAATAAAGAAATTAAAGTCCACTCTGTCCCCATCCATCCAATATCAACAAAAGGCACAAAAATGTCTGTACTATGTAGCCAAAATACTTTTAGGATTTTATTTTGAGAGAGAGAGAGAGAGAGAGAGAGAGAGAGAGAGAGAGAGAGAGAGAGAGAGAGAGAGAGAGAGAGACTTTGACTTTTAAGATCCTTTATTTAAATATTCCAAATAAAATCCATTAAAATTCAAATAAAGGTAAAACACAACAAAAGTTAAGATTCCTACTGCCTGAGCAAAATGTTAAAAATCCTAAAATAAATCGTGTTCTCCTTAAAAACAGATTTTAAACAAAATAAAAGGATCATTAAAAAATCAATATTAAACAGTGTTTTTTTCTTTGTTGAAAACAGATAAAAGCCAAAATAAAACACTGTAAAGCAAAAATTAAATAAAATTAGAACAAAAACTGGAGCTCCCCCTCCTCACTCACAGCACACAAGGTGTCTCCCACACACCACCTCTCCTGAAAGTCCTCCAGGTTACTGACCAGTTTAAAATACTCAAACTCTACTCTGATCTGGCTGACCACAAGCACCCTGAACTGAACCACTAAACTGGTCAGTCCAGAACCAGAGAGTTGATTTTTCCTTGTCTTTAAAATAGCCAATTTTGCCTGTTCAATTAAAAAATTAATAAGAACACACCTGTTTTTCATTTTAAAACTGTATAGAACCCCAAAAATAAAAAGCTCCTTACTAAAAACGACCCCTAAATTATTCAGGATTCCCTGCAGTAAATTAAAAAGTGGCCACAGCCTCTCACACTCACTGTAGGCATGAAAGAGAGTTTCCTCTGCTGAGCAAAAAGCGCACTGCTCACTGATGCTGGGGTCCACTCTATGGAGAAACCTGCCTGTGGACAAAATGCAGTGTAGAATCTTCCACTGCAGGTCCCCCACTCTCTTGGCGAGAGGCGGCTTGTACAGCACCCTCCACACCGGCCTGTGCCCCTCCTCTACAGCCAAGTAAGCTCGCCACTTAGAGTCTACCAGACCCCTTAGCCTACTATACTCTGTGGCTTTAACACACAATTTGTATATCTGTTTTCCATTCATTGTGTGAAAGATAATTTCCTCCACATTCTGCAATTTAAGCAAAGTCCCTCCATTCTCTCCACCGCCCTCACCTTCCTCACCTACTGCTGGTGACACGATCATCCCTGGAAATAAGGAAAGCTGTCTCTGCTCTGTGCCTCTGGACAACTCCTCCCTCAGGACTGCCTTGAGCCGCGGGGAGAGGCAGCCCCTCAACTCACCCATCAGTCTTTCTGCAAGCCTCTCTGAGTGCCAGCCTAGCTGTGCAGTTAGCTGGGAGGCAGTTAGCCAGCAGGAGAGCTCAAGGTTTAACAGGTGGACCATCCTGGTTACACCTGCTTTTAAAAAACTGGCACAGAGCGTCATCGACTGGAGGAACTTAACTGGAAAGAGTGGATTAAAAAATAGGGGCTCCTCAAACAGGTCCTGCCCTGTCAAGGACTCCACATCCCTTTCCACCCTCACCAGCTGCCAGGCTTTTAAAATACTTTGATAAAAAGGAGGAAGTCCTGCTTTACTAAAACTGGTGTTCTCAATTAAAAACAGGTGTTTTCCTAACCCCAGCCCCCCAAATCTATTGAGAAGGAAACAGGCCAGCCTCTTCCAATGAGCCTCCTCCTCAGTGTACAGGAGTCTCTGAACCGCCTGCAGTCTGAAGGCTGCCACCCTGCTGGCAATGCTGACTAGCCCCTGCCCCCCCTCATCACTAGGGAGGTAGAGGACTGCCGGCCTCAAACTGTGTCTCCCGCTCCAAAAGAACTCCAGCAACACTCTCTGGATCTCCTTCACCAGGCCCTGGGGAGGGTCCAGGCATACCAGCTTGTGCCACAAGCTAGAGGCCACCAGATTATTAATAACAAGCACCCGGCCCTTGAAGGACAGTTGAGCCAGCAGTCCCTTCCACCTCTGCAGCCGCCCCCTCACCCTATCCAACAAACCCTCCCAGTTCTTTTTCATGTAGTTTTCTGTTCCGAGGTGCACCCCCAACACTTTAATACCTGTTCTGTTCCATTTCAGCCCCTCAGGCAGGAAAGGAGGGGTGCCCTCATCCCAGCCGCCTGACAGGAAGGTGTCACATTTTGCCCAGTTTACTCTGGCAGAAGATGCTCTCTGGAACTCATTTAGAGTCTGCTGCAGCGCTTGGACATCTGCATCCCCCCTCACAAACACAGTCACATCGTCTGCGTAGGCAGACACCTTCACTGTGGCAGAGGAGGGTGTGGAGGGCGAGGAGGGCACTGTCCATCCAGCTAGCCTGACCCTCAGCAGGTGCAGCAGGGGCTCTATAACCAGTGAATACAGCATACCAGACAGGGCACAGCCCTGCCTTATACCCCTGCACACTGGGAAGGGCTGACTCAGCCCATTGTTGATCTTTAAAATACTAAAAATGTTGGAATATAAAAGCCGAATATAAGAAATAAAACCAGGACCGAACCCGAAGGCTTCCAGTGTATGAAAGAGGTAGGTGTGGTCGACTCTGTCGAAAGCCTTCTCTTGATCCAGGGAGACCATTCCTACATTAAAATCACAAATATCACTTACAGTTAAAAAATCTTATCAAAAATAGAGCGACCCGGTATACAATATGTTTGATCCATATGTATTACAGTTCCAATAACACTTTTTAATCTATTAGCGATTGTTTTGGATAAAATCTTTAAATCAGAACATAAAATTGACACAGGTCTCCAATTTTTAAGCTGGCATAGGTCTCCCTTCTTGGGCAGCAGTGTAACCACTGCCCTACGGCAGCTAAGAGGCAGTTCCCTGTGGCTGAGGCTCTCTCTCAGAACCTGGAGCAAATCCTCCCCCATTATATCCCAGAAATTATTATAAAATTCTGCTGGCAGTCCATCGATCCCGGGAACCTTTCCGCTGGAGAGCTGCTTGACAGCGGCGGTCATCTCCTGGTGGGTCAGCGGTGCGTCCAGCTGAATCTGCTCCTTCTCACTGAGGCTGGGTAACCCCTGGAGCAGCCGCTCAGTGTCCTCTATGTTGCACAGTTCTTTATTATAAAGTTCCTTGTAAAAACGCACCGCCTCTCTGCTGATTTCCTCCCGGGTGTGCAGTTCTTTCCCACCAGGAGTCCTGATACAACACAGCTGTCTACTGTCTGCTCTCTTCCTCTCCAGGTTGAAGAAGAAACTAGTGGGGGCATCCATGTCTCTCAACTCCATGAATCTGGAACGCACAATCGCCCCCTTCACTCTTTCCTTCAGCAAGCTCCCCAGCGCGATTTTCTGCTCTTTAGGTTCTCCAGGGTCTGTTCTTTAAATTCTGAATTTAAACTTTCCTCTAGGAGGAGGATTTTGGACTCCAGTTCTCTCACGGCTGTGTTCAGTGACCTGGTTGCATTTATAGTATATTGTTGACAAAAACATTTGATTTGTATTTTGCCAATGTCCCACCACTGTCTTAAATCTTTATATTGTGCTTTTTCTTTTTTCCAAATTATCCAAAAAAGTTTGAATTGTTGCTTAAATTTTACATCTTGTAATAATTTTACATTGAAATGCCAGTAAGATGCTCTGTGGGGTTCTGATTGAATTATTACTGTAATTAATAGACAGTGGTGGTCAGAGAGACTACTGGGGATGATTCTTGCTTTGATAAATTTATTTAAATCGTTTTTTGAAGTATAAAACCGGTCTAGTCTTGCTCTATATACACAGTCTGTGTGATACTGAGACCAGGTGTATTGTCTTGAACTGGGGTGCAGGCATCTCCATATGTCAACCAGGTCACTGGACTCTAACAATGCAGCCAACTCTCTGGAGGACTGAGGGTGTGGTTCATCATTATTTCTATCAATATTAAAATTAACAGTACAATTAAAATCTCCTCCTACTACCACCACATCATTATTATTAATATTAAAAAGAGCTTGCTTTAATTTCTTAAAAAATAAAATTCGTTCCCCCCCTCTATTGGGGGCATAAATATTAATAAAAACATACACTGTACTGCCCAGCCTAGCTCTTACTTTTAAAATCCTCCCTTTCTCGATTTCATCTATATCTAGTAAAACTGCCCCCAGGCTGGGTTTAAAAAGCACGGCTACTCCTGCACTAGTACTAGCGCCGTGACTCATCACGCACAGCCCCTTCCACTCCGCTCGCTACGCCTCCTCATTCTCCTGATCAGAGTGCGTTTCCTGCAGAAACACCACCCCCGCCTGCTTCTGCTCTAAAAACCCGACTAGCTGCGCCCTCTTAAAAGACTGTCTGCAGCCGTTTAGATCAAAAGAAATAAAAACGCACCTTTCCATCATAGCTAAAAAAACTAACACACTAAAACAAGTAATAAAAGAAGTTTCATAAAACACAGCCATTTTTAAACAAGAGATTTTGAACCACTTTTAAGATCCTTTTTAATTTTCTGAACAATTTTTTTTTAATCTATAACGTTTTGGCTGATCAAATTCTTCTATTGTGGCTTTCCTTGTTATAACGTGAGCGGAGTGGAGAAATAACCTTAGATCAGGGAAAAAACTCTCTATTTCTACTCCCCTTTTCCCTTTTGTTTCTATCATAAAATCATTTACCTGCTCAAGCGTGTATAACTTTTTCTTACTGACGGGTTGGCTATCAGGGATGTCTGAGATAAGCGAGGAGTCAGAGAGCTCCCCCTCCATCTCATCCGCGCTGTCCTCTCGCTCGCCCCCCAAGAATCCGTTCCTCCGCAGCTCCCTCCGACTCCTCGACACCGGTCTCTGCTACAGCCGGCACTATTTCAGGCGGCTGAGATTCAGCTAGCGGAGATTCAGCTAGCGGAGAGTCTTGCACCGCGTCTGGCTCACCCTGCGCTGTGCTCTCTTCCTCCGCGTTGGGAGGGACTGACGCCCCGCCTGGAGCCCGCAGTCTCCCTGTCTGCACGGGTTCGGAGTTCTGCACTGGCTGTGCTCTGCCATCCGGCAGCTCTGCAGCCTTCCGCTGAATTCGTGTCTTTTTTGCTACTACCTTGAATGATTCTTCACCATTCTCAGAAGTAGCGGTATTATCCTCCGAACCTGTCAGTGACAGGCTGCGGCTGGGTCTCTTTGTGCGAGGCCGTGGTGTTGGTGGTTCTGCTCCGGTTTCCTTCTGGATCGCCCCCTCCTCGGTCAGCACGGGCTCGCTCTGCGGCTGCGCTGGGGGAGCCGACTCTTCCTCCCGCTCACCCCCAACACCCCTGACTTCCTCCCCGCCAGCATCGCCCTGATCCTGCCCTGTCTCCGCTCTAGCCTCCTTTCTCGGGCAGGCTTTCCTCTGGTGTCCCTGTTCTCCACAGTAAAAACATCTCATCGTTTCGGAACTGACAAAAACTACACAATTCATCCCTTCCACGTTAAAATTCCAGGCAACATTAATGACTTGGTTAGGATCATTTAGTAAGACAAACGCCTGCCTTCTAAACGACATGACGTGCCTAACACTGTTATTTTTGCACCCCAAAAAAACAGAGGCACATTAGAAATAATAACTTTCGTAACCGGGGTTACTAGAGGGGAAACCTGAACAAATTCACCTTTCACTGTAAATCCTTCCTCTACCAGCTTGTGTACCAGAGACACCTCCACTAAAAATATTACTAGCGCTTTATTCATTCTTGATGCCGACATAATATTTTCAAACCCCACCACCTCTCCTACTGCCAGCAGGCACTCCTCCACCGAAACCCCGGGGTCATCAGGCAACGGACCCCGTGTCGGCGGGTGAGAGCCCCCAGCCCTCCTGAACGAGACCCCATAACGGGATCTCCAAACACCCTACAAACAAACAAACAAACACACACACACCACTAACCTACGAACAAACAAACACACAAAAAGAACAACTAAGTAACTATCAAACAAACAAATTAAATAAATAAATAAATAGATAGATATATAGATAAATAAATCAAGTTTTAAATTTCCCGGTCCTACCGCACTGGCGTTCCACCTCTCTGCAAGCCCTTCCCACAATCCTCCACGAGAGAGAGAGAGAGAGAGAGAGAGAGAGAGAGAGAGAGAGAGAGAGAGAGAGAGAGAGAGAGAGAGAGAGGACATGCAGGTCATATTATACCATTAGAAAAAAAATCTTTATTTAAGTTTCACCCTTTTGTTAATTGTTGCTCAAAATTAACCCAATAATTCAGACACATGGAACATCTTAAACAGTATCATCCACAATGGGGCAAAGCTAAATTCAACTAATGAGCTAAATAAAATAAAAAAAACCTGAAAAATAATTAGGAATAAAATCTGATAAAAAAGTAAGATCCCAAAAAAATATTACAACATATATTACAGAACTGCTCCTCCTGCTTCTCTCTTTTGATGCTTATTTTGTGGGTGGACGCATCAAAGTGTACCTCCTATTTTTAAAGGTGGCAAAGCGGTCAATGACACTATTGTGGCTTAGTGGCCCAAGCACTTCACCCTCAATGGACATGGCTGCAAGACTTGCAAGCCTTTTCTGACCCACTGTCTTACGCAACCAGGAGTGCAGCCAGCGCAGTGCACTAAAGGACCTTTCACAAGAGCAGCTGCTCACAGGAATTGTGATGGCAACCTGAATGATTTCCTTCAGAGAAGGAAACATATCATCATCCAGGAGGTTATGCACAGCAAGCATATCTTTGGGAGGACATCCAGGTTCTCTTTTCCAGGCAAGAAAGTTTCTGGCCACCAACATCTCTTCTGTTTTAACATCAATACTGTAGTGCTTGGCAAACTCAGTTAAGCATGATGTATCTAGGAGGTTTTTTGAGTTGGGGCTGCATGCCTGTATGTTTTTGAGCAGACCTGCATCTACAGTTGAGAATCGCTGGTCAAGCTTACAAACCATCCTGTCCAAGCAGGGGAGCATCAACTCTGTTTTCATTGTTTGGGAACATGACAATTCTGTGCCTAAACCCAAGGAGGTGTCCAGCACAAAATCTCCCATTTTCCTTTGTTTGCACTTTCTTGCTGCATCTGCCTCTGGAATACTGTGAATTGCACAGAGTGCTTTGGTTCTGTCATAAAGTTCTGTGGCAAATGCATCGGTGCGTTTGCCTATCAGTGTGTCACATACAGCTTGTTTGCCGAAACAAGCTTCTGCCAGGTCTACAGTCTCTTTCTGGAGGACGTTGTGTAGCCCCTCAGTTATAGAAAGAAGGGACTGAAACATCAGTAGCAAATACATGGTGGAGAACTTATGAAGCTTTGCTCTCAGGCCAACAGCCATGGGGGATCCAATGGCAGACAGACAGTCAAAAATAGCAGTTAAAGTGTCCAGGACTGCATTTATGGACCGCAGCTGGCATGCCCAGAGAGTGTTTGAGAGCTGTATAAGTTCAGCTGATGCTACTCCAAGTTCGGACTGAGCTTCTTTGAACTTGTGGTAGTTAACTAGGGATGTACTGAAAAACAAATACACATTCTCCAAGAAACTAAAAAACTCAGCAGCCTCTGGAATAGAATGTTACAACACCAAATTAAGCTCATGAGCATAGCAATGTACATAAATTCCCTCCCAATGCAGCATTCTGAAATGTGCTTGCACACCTCCTTTGGACCCACTCATGACACCTGCACCATCATAGGTCTGTGCAACGCACTTTAAACCTGCTACCCCTCTCATTTGGAGCTGCTGTTGCAACTCATTTGCTATCGATTGGGCATCAAATGATTTCTGCTAGTGCTAGTAAATGCTCAACTGTCCACTCTGTCACATATCTAACACACAGAGCCAACTGTTCAGACTGCCCATCCCTGGCCTCATCCGCCATAATGGCATACATTCCAGACTTTGACATCTCAGAGGCTATGGTGTCCGTAATCTCTTTGAGCACAGCATTCTGAGATTCTGGAGAGAGATACGTCGCATTTGATGGAGCATTGTACCTTTGCAGGAAAGGGTCAAACTCCTTCAAAAGCTCCATACATTCAAGAAAGTTCCCTCTATTTGTGCTTTCACTAGATTCATCATTGGCACAGAAAGAGAGTCCCTGTCTTCCTAACATTGAGGTGACCGCAACAATTCTCCTCAGATACTCCCTTTTCTCTGCAATATCACTAGCATGGGCAGATGTTAAAATCTGAGCAATGTTCCCATGATTGCTAGTTGCCTGGTAGCTTTGCATGCCACAACACTGTCTCTCTGTGTTTGTGCTATCTCATGTTTACCGAAGATAAACAAAGCTTTTTTGCAATTTTTGCTGCCATTACTGACAAAATAATCAAATTTAATGTTTTTGCCAAAAACTCTACATGGAAAGCAGAAATCTGTGTTTTTGTGGACAGAGTACTCTACCCAATTGTATTTCTCAAACCAGCAGTGCTGAAATGCCCTTTTCTGTGGACCAAAACTTTCGTGTGGGTAGCTATTCAGCTTCACTCGTCTATGCCCAGTGTCTTTATCAGCTAAATCGCTCTCATTTCTGGAAGGAGTTGTTGCAGTGGCTTGATTACTTTCTTTCTTTGGATCTATTTGTTGTCCTTCCCTCTCTGGATCTCTTTGTTGTCCCTCCCTCTCTGGATCTGTTTCTTGTCCTTCTTTCTCCGGGCATGCTTGCTCTCTCTCACTTATACAGCTCGCATGTTGATCTCTGCCTTGCACAGAAGCTAAGCTAACAAAAGTAAGACATATGCTGTCATATGCTGTACAAATTTAACTGAAAGCTTTAACATCTACTCTTTTTTTATCACTAACCTTCATCAGACATGCTCCCTCAGCACTGTCAGCCTCCAGCTTCTTTCCCTCATTCTTATCTGCTGTGTTTTGACATGTATTGTTATTAAACTCACATTTACAATAACTCAAGGCTTAATAGGTGATTAATCAGTTTAAGTTTTAATTTGTTTGTTTGAACTAGTAAAATCTTCATTTCTCACCGGATTGGCCTTCGGTAGAGCAGCTGGCACTGCCTCCCTTGAAGAATTTCTGTATATCCATCTAACGTTAGTCGTTAGCTAGCCTACAGTTGAGAAATTGAGGATAATACAATGACATTGTGATCAACACTATGTCACCTTTTCTACACACGACCTACTGATAATTGTTTTGCAATGGCCTACTGAATGAAAGCAATTGAGCATGTTGTTACGTCATCTGTCTCATTTATAGCCTGGCACTGATAGCAAAACTACATTAAATACAACGTTAATTAGATATCATCGCCACATAACGTACGTTGAATTTAAAAGGCACCGTTAACGTTACCGTTAGCTAGCTCACAACGTCTGTTGCACTGTAACTTACAGGCAACCTCACATAAAAACATATTGGTTAACAAAGCTTTGTTATGACCAAAGTCTATAGTAGTGAATACTCTCTCTCTCTCTCTGTTCTAACGTACCACAAATTCACATCGTAGCCTATCTGCATGAATCCGTCCTGTCAGAGCCTTTTCCTGTCCGTTTACTGTTGGCTAGCAGTCTCAAGCCACAGTAGCTAACGTTAACCAAAATGTTAGCTGCAAGTAGACCCAACAGTCACTAGCGCGTGCAGCAGCCTCCCCCAGGTCCTAGTGCCCGCCCGGTAAGTAGTTTAAGATGCGATGGAACGGTTGACAAAAAACAAAAAAAAAAGAAATCACAGAGAAAATATATTGACTGATATATTGATTTATTTGGGGGGGGGGGGGCTAATGAATAGTTTAGGGGGGCTAAAGCTCCCCTAAAATAGGCCTAGCGACGTCCCTGGCTCTCTGGCTGGTTTTATTATAGCTCCACGGTGGCCTCTCATGTACTTCTCAGAACTACATTTCCCATTACCCTTCTGCTCACTGGTAAATCCATCTCAGTTACATATAAGAACATAAGAACATAAGAAAGTTTACAAACGAGAGGAGGCCATTCGGCCCATCTTGCTCGTTTGGTTGTTAGTAGCTTATTGATCCCAAAATCTCATCATGCAGCTTCTTGAAGGATCCCAGGGTGTCAGCTTCAACAACATTACTGGGGAGTTGATTCCAGACCCTCACAATTCTCTGTGTAAAAAAGTGCCTCCTATTTTCTGTTCTGAATGCCCCTTTTTCTAAACTCCATTTGTGACCCCTGGTCCTTGTTTCTTTTTTCAGGCTGAAAAAGTCCCTTGGGTCGACACTGTCAATACCTTTTAGAATTTTGAATGCTTGAATTAGGTCGCCACGTAGTCTTCTTTGTTCAAGACTGAACAGATTCAATTCTTTTAGCCTGTCTGCAATTCTGGTCGCTCTTCTTTGCACTCTTTCTAGAGCAGCAATATCTTTTTTATAGCGAGGTGACCAGAACTGAACACAATATTCAAGATGAGGTCTTACTAGTGCATTGTACAGTTTTAACATTACTTCCCTTGATTTAAATTCAACACTTTTCACAATGTATCCGAGCATCTTGTTAGCCTTTTTTATAGCTTCCCCACATTGTTTAGATGAAGACATTTCTGAGTCAACAAAAACTCCTAAGTCTTTTTCATAGATTCCTTCTCCAATTTCAATATCTCCCATATGATATTTATAATGTACATTTTTATTTCCTGCGTGCAGTACCTTACACTTTTCTCTATTAAATGTCATTTGCCATGTGTCTGCCCAGTTCTGAATCTTGTCTAGATCATTTTGAATGACCTTTGCTGCTGCAACAGTGATATGTGAGCAGGAGGATGATTGGAAATGTAGTTTGAGTGGTACATGCAGGTCCACATGAAGCCATCTTGGAGGCAGTGGAATGCAATTTAAAAGTTTAAAAAAAAAGTTATCAAAATGTAAAAAAAAAAAAAAAAAAATAGCTTGAGGCAACTTTGCTTTATTAAACTGCAAAACCAAGTTCCAAGTGTTCGATCAGCTTTTCTTTTACTGTTGCAGAGGGACATGAGATTGGTTACAATCTGGCACACCAGCAGAATTTAGAGAGCAGATATTAAAGAGACCATTTGAAGGCACATGGGTGCTTTTTCTGAGAAAAAGTCACCTGAGTCAGACTGAAGCAGAAAACGATACACAGTGAATCTAAACAAAAAGAATACATTACTTTTTTTATTTTAAAAAAAAAAAATGTATAAAGTGCAATAGACCACAAATGGTTTCAAAGTGCTGCACATGCACACTGCAGGACATGCATATACATAATAAACAGCTAAATATACATAACACAGCATAAAATACCTGTGAAATAAGAACGTTTTTAGTTTCTTCCTAAAAGGGAGAATTTCAGTGGTAAAACTGAGTTCTACAGGTAGTGCATTCCAAATCTGTGGACTTGGGACTGAAAAAGCATGAGCTCCAAAATGGTGTGCAAGGACCTCAGACTCCTAACAGGATCATAAACCTGCAATTTCTCAGTCAGATAGTGACGAAGTTTCTGTGCTTCATGAATTAAGCACAGGAATTTGAATTGGGCACGAAACTAAATTGGGAAGTTTGATCCCGATGGTCTCGACCAATCAAGAGTCGAGCTGAAGCATTCTGAATGCCCTGGAGCAGCCTGGTTCGACACCAAGGCAGACCCACATACAGAGCGTTGCCATAGTTGAGACGAGATTTTATGAGGACATTCAGAACAGTAGTATAGACTCTGTCATAGAGAAATGGTTTAAACTTTTTGAATGTCTGTAGATGGAACATGCACGTTTTTACTACTTGTTTTATCTGAGGCAGAAATGACAGTGAATTGTCCACCACTAGAACTAGACTCTTAGTCCTATTCACTAATAGGGGAAAAGTTCTATTGACAGTTAATGACAATGCCATATGCCTCAGATCACCAAGTTTAACTTCTGACCAAACCAACAAGTATTCTGTTCTGTCAGGGTTGAGTTTCAACCAATTGCCAGACATCCAGCTATTAATATCAGACGGACAAGCGGACCGAGTATTAAAGTCTCGCTCATCCCGAATTTCAAGATATAGCTGAGTATCATCAGCATACTGGTGGAAAGAAAGGCTATATGCCCTGATCAGTTTCCCCAGTGGCTTAACGTAGATGTTAAACAGTAGGGAAGATAATATGGACCCCTGTGGGACTCCACACATAACTGGCCTGGCTGAAGAGCAATAGGGACCCATTGTTATTTTTTGGGAGCTATCAGTCAGAAACGATCTGATCCAGTCAAGTGCAGTCCCACAGATGCCCATATCCTGCTCCACCCTCTGCAATAAAAGACTGTGGTCTATTGTGTCAAAGGCCGCTAAGAGGTCTAACAAGATTAAAATGGCCGGACCTCCTTTATTTAGCACGCTAAGTAACTCATTAACAACACACAAGGTAGCTGTTTCAGTACTATGAAAAGGTCAGAATCCAGACTGATTAATGTAAAGGAGTCCACTGGAGGACAAATGTTCTTGCAGCTGAAGGACATGGGTCACTGTCACAGAAAGTAGACTTTATCTTAATAAGGTTTGCTGAGAGCTCAGACAAAGTAACTTGCCTGAACTTGTGCAAAGAGTGAGACTGTGGATCTCTATCCTAAAAAACAAAAGGGGGCTTGAACAGATGTGTTGGAAATGGACATTCTAAGATCTTGTATTTTATTGTCAAAAAAAGTTATGACAAGTTACCGCTGAATTAGGGAGAACCTGCTTGGTGGATTGAGGGTTGGACAATTGACCAACAACCCTGAATAATTATCCAGGCGGACTCTTAGCAGTTTTAACCCTAGTCGCTAGATAGGATATCTTAGCCTCATAGATTGCTTGGTGATATTGTTTCCTGAGATAAGATAAGATATTTCATACCCATGATGTTTTGTTGACAGATTCAATGATGATATAGAATGGATGACTGGCCGACGCCCTAATCTGTACTGGCAAGCGACCTGGAGAGTAATCAGCCCTTTGATGTTGCTGATTGTGTTTCTGGCATATATTGTGGTGCAGGTTCAACAACCTGCTACCTATGAAGCATGGAATCCTAACTATGTATGTATTCTTTTGTAACTTCTAAACACTCATCAGATCTGAAATCAATTTAACATTCTTTGCAGTCCTGTAGTTTAAGAATGTCTATCTGTCACACTACATTGGAGGCGGTAGGTAACCAACATAGATGTTAAATTGCAAAAATGGTATACTTTGTGTTAAGGTGCTTTGATCTGAGTTCATAGCAGTCTTTGGCTAAGAAGACACCCCTTGGGAAGCTAGCGAAGTGTTTTCTTAGCCGAAAGGTTCTCTAAGACAGAGCTGACCACCTGACACAATATACCAAGGCCAATCATGGTGTGAATCAATAAATACAAATGCATTTGTTACTTGCACATGCATCAACATATAAAATGAACAGAATAAGTAAGTGAAAAGCAATAGGCAAGCATATGTTAATAAACTATAATAATAAACTAAACAACAAATTAAATTAATAAAGCATCCCTAAATACAGTTCAAATTCAACAGTGGCTCTAACAGTAAATTATAAATATGAGAATTAATTTTAACACAATGGTTATTAATAACACAGCACCCCTACACACGTTAAATGCAGCAGCAGCTTTAGATTACTCTTGCGAAGTCAGTTTTGAAAGGATTGAATAAACCATTTGAATTTGAGTTTGATGATGAGTTATCAGGTTACAAAACATTACTGTATTAGTTTTGAATTTGTAAGCAACTAATCACTAAGCCAAAGTGTTCTCTTAGGAGGTGTTCATATAGATGGAGACCTCTGTGTGTATGCAGAGGGAGTATTTTTAACATTAGGTAGGTAGATTATGTTTACAATTAGGCATACTGTCATTTTAAAATATATTCACAAAACAAAGATTAAACTTTAAAGCTACAGTGTGCAGTGCAAAAGCACATCATGAAAAACCACATATGTAGGTGAAAACTGCTAGACTAGAAGTCACTACAGTTAAAAAAATAAAGAAACACATGAAATTTTCGGTTCACTAAAATAAAGCTTACATAATCTCTGTAAGTAAGAAATTGCAGTGTCCAGTGTGAAAACGCAACACAAAATAATAAATTAATATCCAACGTAGCACTATAGCAATAAAATGTTCAATACAAAAAACGGTGTCTGAGTTACAAGCTCTTGCAGTGTCTAAAAAAATAATACAAAAAAATCTCCTAAATATGGATTGTATTGCAAAGCCTTCTAAGGTTTAGGACCAACTAATCATTCAACTTTCATTTTTTAGTGCTGTCAATGTGCTCAATCAATGGCCTGGGCGCTTACAAATATACTGACAATAATGGCAACTCAGAGTGGAGAGCAACTCCTATATACAGGTCAAAGTACCTTAAAACAGAGTCGATAAAACTAACTGCAATACTCATAATAGAAGTAAAAGGGCTGTAAACAGATATGAAAAGTTTTCTAGCTCCAAGAGTGCTGATGCCGATGCTTTTGAACTGATGTATGCATTTTTATTTCATTTACAGATTAACTTCCCTATGACTGAAACATTGGATTATCCCGGCTGGGTATTTGCAATTTGCGTTCTGCTGTCATCCGTTCCCTGTATATTTATCCCAATTGTAGCTCTTTATAGGTTTATTCAGTGGATAATGAGGAGAGTACATCAAAGCCAGAATCGCAGTCCTTGTGAGAACCATGCATATGAACCTGAACTTCAATAAAGTTAAAAGCAATTTCATTGTGTTTGTGTGTGTAATTATATATAGATATATATTATAATATATATTATATATTATATATATATTATATATATATATATATATATATATGAAAATTTTGTAAAAATTTTACTTCCCAAGGAGGTATAATGTTTAGGGCGAGGGTGAACTGAAAAACCCATTGCCTCATTGCTATATATAAATGGCAGTTCAATAAACCTTTAAGCTAGTTTACATTTGTAAGGTATTTGTGTTTATGTGCATTCCTTGACAAAGGGTGTGTTATCCGGTTATCAATTTTTATTTTTATTAACCTTTATTTAACCAGAAAGCCCCATTGTGATTAAAATCTCTTTTTCAAGTGAGAGCTGATCAAAAAAGTGGCATATAGTACAAAAAAACAATCAAAGGAAAAACACACACACATACAAATAAGCACAACCAAGACAACAGTTAATCAAATTACAAGGAACAACTTAGGCACACCGACCAAAACAAAAACATATCTCAGCTACATCAACATCAATTTTTTTGTTTGAACTCCTTTAAAGGTATCAAGATTCAGTTTTTCCTGAAGTTTACAATTGTTTCCAAATTCCCTACGAATTTTAGGAACTGGAAAACTTAGAATAGTCTGAGATCATAGACTATGAGTATATTTGAGGTAATTAGCATTTAATTAAGATAATTTGTGGTTTTGCCAAGGATAACCATATAAACAAAGATGTACCAGTGTTTCAATCTTCGTGAAGATAAAGAAGTCAGAATAGCCAAACTATATAAATCACAATGATGAATAGAATAACTCAGGCTGGTTATAAATCTCAATGCAGAATGGTACAAAAAATCCAGCTTTCCATTTCAACTCCACTTTGTCATCTTTAACACTGAATCCAGGCTGACAAGCCCATATTTAGTCAACAGTGTTGCTTATCAAATTGAGAAACTAAATTAAAATACAAAAGGTAAAGCTATAAGAAAATCATGGTTCCTATTACACTGAAAAAGGCACTAGCCAAAACATTAGTGTTGAGTTCTGACTGATGATTTTGAAGTTATGGATGAAAAAAAAAAAAAAATCCTAGTTAAAAGATTCTGCTGGGATAGGTAAATGTTTTGATTTAAATAACTCTACAAAAAATAACTTAAGCTGTCACTTGTGATACTGTAGGTATTTTTTTATTGTGTGACTGTATTAAAATATGTTGAACTCTGCAATGTGTGATGTATTGATTTATACTAAAACCATTTTTTAGTAGTCATATTTCTATGGAGTGGCAGTCTGGCTCTAAAATTATAATACATTTTCTAACAATCTACCAGCCCTTAGAAAACATGATTAAAATCAATTTAGCAAAGACACTTATGCTATGTTGTTAGACTATGTTTGTACTGATGACAATGTATTTAGATGGCATACATACATCTGTTTGACAATGAAACCAAGTCACTAAACCTTTGATGAATTTTGTGCAGTAGTTTAGCATTGGTAAACAAGGGGACTTTAGGTTATGTCCACACTCCAGTTTCGAGAACCAAACTCGAAAATGTTCTAATTAATCCAGCTCAAAAGGAGCCCATACTGAAGCACCATTTCATGTTAAATCAGGATCAATGCATACAAGCACTATTAAAATAGTTTGACTACAGTTCCTAGCAGCTCATTGGACAGTGGGGCTTAATTTGATAGTATCCCTTCATGCACTGTATTTTATGTTTACAAACCCACAAATATGGAGCCAATGCTCACAGAAGATATGTCACTACTTAACATTCACGTTATGGCTTTGTTTCAGTGATGGAGAAGGCAGCAATGGTCTTGATATAGGCAGGCTATAAATTATGCCATAAATAATAATTTTATGCTTCAAAAGCATGCTTCTTTGGACTAGTGTTACAATTAAATTGTATATAGTGAAGTTGTATGAGTATCTTTCTCCTTCAGGCACCTGTTCTGAGTATTTGCAATGTCCATGCGGCAAACATATCAAAGTACATTTTTGGATATTGAGATACATACAAAATGTTCAGTATCTCTTCTGACAAACCTCATTACCTGGTGCAATGTAATTTAGAACTGGACTCGAGACTCCCTTCTGAGATGGTCTGAGTCTGGTTCTTGAGTATGGTATTGAATGCTCTGTAGTGTAGCTGCTTACTGTATTTAGCACTTTTAAGCCGGTTTAAACAGTATAAATGCAACACATCACAGTTCAAATTATTAGGTTTGGAAACTATACACTTGCCACTTTAAAGAATGTAATACTATTTGTCAGCTCAACTGTTGTTGGAGTTTTGACATA
The DNA here is from genome assembly GCF_017654505.1 of Polyodon spathula. Classification (NCBI taxonomy): domain Eukaryota; kingdom Metazoa; phylum Chordata; class Actinopteri; order Acipenseriformes; family Polyodontidae; genus Polyodon; species Polyodon spathula. Next base: position 67,005,972 of record NC_054537.1, read on the forward strand.
GATAAATGCAGAATTAATAAAATGTTCTGTTTCTCTGTTTGAGCCACATAATACTGGGAAAACTACAGTGCTTTCTTATCTGAATAAGCATTATTACAAGAGTAAATGGGCCCTATTATATTTGCTGAGCAAACATTATCATTCGGCTAGGGTTTGAAAAACATTGACATCTTATATAGTTCTACCCGTTCATAATACTGTTTGTGTTTCCCTTTTGCATTGGTTTGGATAGATAGACAAACTTAATTGCATCTGGTGCAAATAAATCAAAATAAATCCCCAGTGATAATCAGTTTAACAGTTTCCTCTGTGTAACAAATGCTAATTCAAGCATGTGAATGTTATATATGTATAAATGACCGTATAAAATATGTACACACTGTAGGTAAATCCTCACTGATATTCCATTCCTTAAAAAGAAATCATGCGGCACAGGCATATTTAGAAATAGTTTTAAAACAAATGCATAGTAATCTGCTTTAGAGTTTTACAGTTTACTTCTGACATTGGCCATATCTGAAAAAAACCTGCACAGAGATAATGCAAGTTGTTATCTTTCATACAGTACGAGCCCCAAAAAGGACATATTCTGGGGGTTGAAATTTTAAGTACATCTACCCCTTGCATGTCTGTATGCAACATGCATTTATTCACTACAACTGCAACTGCAACTGCAACTGCAAATAAAAACAAAACATTATTCCACCATTAAAATCTCGATTCATCAATCAATCAAACAATCAATCTTTATTTTATATAGCGCCTTTCATAGTGGAACACCATCACAATGCGTTCTACAAGATGCAGTAAATTCAAGAAAATCCATAATGGTTCAAATAGAGAAATGCATCAAACGTGACATACAGTGGAAAGTACATAATACAAGATAGTAGCATAATACATGAAAATAGTACACTAAATACAGTGGAAAGTGCATAATACATGAAATAGTACAATAAATACAGCAGAAAGTGCAGAATACATGATAGTCACAATACGTGAAATAGTAGCAGAGAACAGGTGGGTTTTGAGAGTTGATTTAAAGCGAGCTACGGTCAGAGCATCACGCACCAAAGCTGGGAGAGAGTTCCAAAGAGTCTGAGCCATAAAGCTAAATGAGCATTGTCCAAGTGTGGTGCACTTTTGCTTGGGGATAACAAGTAGGCCAGAGTCAGAGGACCTCAGCGCAGGCAGGGATATAGCGGATCAGCAGGTTGAGGAGGTACTCGGGATCTGTGTGATGAAGGGTATTGTAGATGAACAGGAGAGTTTTCAAAATAATCCTGAACTTTACAGGTAGCAAGTGCAGCTGGGCAAGACAGGGGTTGGGTGATGTGATCCCGTTTTTTACATCTGGTAAGGATTCTAGCAGCAGCATTCTGAACTAGCTGCAGTCAGTTTATGGTGCGTGCAGGGAGACCACCATAAACAGAGAGTTTCAGCAGTCGAATCGAGAGGAGACAAACACATAACAAAGTATCTCCGCATCCGGGAAGAAAAGGTAGGACCTGACTTTAGAGATGTTTCGAAGATGGTAGAAGGAAGATTTGACCACGGAGGAGATGTGGGCATCAAAGGAAATCATATTGATTTCAAAGTAATATTCCAATTTACTGTAAATTAAACTCACCTCCAACAACATATATGTAAAGACCTGATCTTACACAACGGAGATAAACCAAATGAAGATTTGCCTTTGTAAAAGTATTTTGAGCAGCAAGACTGACTATATACCTTCACATATTTATTAAACTCTATGCAAATGATAAAAACTGTAATAAAAAGACACTATACAACAGTTGTTTGCAGATACAGTTGTGAAATGAGTTGCAAAACTGACTGAAATGTTCAATGTTTTAAAATACCAGCTAGTATTTCGCAATATGTACAAACTTTTTTACGGAATCATTTTAAAGTGACTTTGAAACTTGGGTGGAGTGACTGCTTTCAAAAGGAGCTCAATTCAAAACACAGATTACACTACAGCACTATGCCAACAAGAATCAAAGGGGACTCTAATTTTAGCGCTTGCAGTTAACTAACATTTTTGTAAGCAGAATGTTTCACTGTTGCTCAGATTATGCTGTCTAAAGGGCACCTACAGCTTTGATCTTCACTCACATCTGCTTTTACTGACTGTAAAAAAAAAGAAACGCTGATGTTTCTTTTGACACCATTTTATTTGCTTCTCTCTAAATAAGGTCATATCCATTCTTACAGTAGTTACATGGTGACACATGTGAAATGAGCCCTTCAGCAATGGCTAACACAGGAAGTGGTGCATGAAAAATCTTAAACCAGTTGGATCGTGGGATAATACTGAGGAAAACTGATGTGTGCTAGTGGCTGTAAGCTCTGCTTTCTAGTCCCACCTACTGTATAAGAGATACGTAGCATTTTCATAAACCTTCTCCGCCTTGAACAATCAACTTTAAAAAACTGATGAATGCAAACCAAAAGGAAGTATTTTACAGCCAATACATGTTTGATTTTAATTATTTATGTTGCAATAAAACAAAAAAACTGTCATGATGTAGAATCTCGATATGTTTTTTTTGGAAAATCCCACGCCTAATATAAATAAGAGGGCTTAGGCAAAGGATCCTTGTGAAATGTTAATTAGCTTATTTTTCAATGCAGACCTTGAAAGCAAACCACACACAGAGTAACCAAGGAAACAATGTTACTGGAAAACACACTGTGTATCACAAGTGCTTATCTCAGCACGGTACATTCTAAGCAGGCTGTTTAAAGTCAGCTTCATTCAACCACCAAAAATATATCATACAGACCTTTGTTATAATAATAATAATAATAATAATAATAATAATAATAATAATAATAATAATAATAATAATAATAATAATAAGATACTAACTAATAAGTAACAAATATACAGATGGAGCATGTTCACAATGTGAGAAATAAGCCACATGCAACATATTTATGTTTACAAGTCAAGCCCCTCACAAATGGGTAGCCAACACATTGTTTTTAACATGGTGGCAGTAACAAACTACTACAACTAAGCAACATGTACAATTATAAATTCTGCAACAATCCTTCATATCGTACCTATTAGAAAGAACATGCTAATTTATATTTTTGATTGCCTTTTTAGACTTACATTTGTGACAAGAATGATGGGCTGTGGACAACTGTGATGAACAAATGACTACATAGCACTGCACTCAATTCAGTGTGACCCAAGCCTGGACTCCATTTTACACCTTCCTTTGCAGCTTGTCTGCCTAATGTAGCAGTTAGCAGTTAATATCTGATCAGTGATCTGTTTCAGCAGCTTTGTAGCTTCTTGTTGCAGAACAAGGGAATGGTTAACTTGAAGATCTGCTGTTAATGTGTAATCACTATCACAATATCAGTGACTCATGCATGCGACAATCTTTGGTGGCAATAAAACAACAACAGAATAAAATAAAAGAACACAACACTCACCAGTGCTGGCAACTCAGGACATCATGGGGGAATGAATGTCAACACAGGGTTCAGTAATAGCAGCAACACTGTGCAATGGATTTGAACCATTTCAATAATTCATGCCTAATCCCCTTATCAGTGGTAGAATGCACAGCTGCAAACTAGTGGGAAAACTAATGAATAATTTAAATTGGAAATACATTTCACTTGTTGGAGCTTTTGTACACATCAAGCAGATTTCTGTGTGGAAGCAGATGCTTAAGATGTTCTTGTTACAATGCAAGATATCAAGATCACACATTAGGGGGTCTATTTGCAAAGACACTGCTGTTGCCACATCATTAAAGATAAACAGCTAACAGTGCATTGGGAGTGATTACAGTAGATTCCCCACCATTTAGATAGTAAGAAATACTTTGAGGCAAAATGTTTTTTTTTTTTTTTTTTATATATTTTCTTTCAATATTTCTAGTTCTAAATTAGAAAAGAAAGAAGTCAGTAGTACAAAAACATAAAAATCGATAACATAAATACTGTCTCTCATGAAGAATGTGTTATTAACTCCTCGTGATCTGCATTGAAAGACCACAAAGTATGGTTCGAGGATCTAGAGTAATCATTTATGAAAGGAAATTCCAATAAAGAAACCGTGGCAAGACTGATTTCCACATGACCCACTGATTTGAAATACATGGTATTTCAAACACTTTTTTGTTTACTCTCACTCATACCCCCACTCATTGACATACTGAACGGCTGCAAATACAAAATTAGAGCCATCAGTAACATGAAAAAGAAGGTCCCCATGATCTACAGCTACTGTATGATCATGTGGAAATGTATATAGACTGATACTCTCAATAACTTGTGATAAAGAATTCCCTATCCAAGTTTCATCACACTTGTCTAGCTATATGTAAAAAAATACTGAATACGCATTACATAAATGACATACTTTAAAGTACCCATGACTGAAAAAAAGGTAAATAAGTAATAATGGCATTTTTATAAAAGATACCATCAGGGGTCAGCAACTTGTCTGTACACAGACATGCATGTCCGTGGCAAGACTTATCCACGTCCGTGGCAGTGAATACGTCTCACACATGCAAGGAATTCTTATAGAATGTCCGTTTGTTTGATCGTGGCCAAGATTCGGCTGCGGAGATCAGACTCAACAGTTTTTGGAACTATACCAAGGGGACCTTCAATCCCTGGAACAGGGAGAGGCAACCCTGAATAGCTGCTACTCTGTCGTCTGACAGGCATGCACGCATCGTATTGGAGTCCAGCAGGAGCCCCAAGTACATTGTGCACTGCACCGGTATAAGACAACTCTTTGCATTGTTGATGGTGAGGCCCAGCCAGACCAGATGCTGTGTCATAATTGCCGTGTGGGCCATTGCTCCCTCTCGCAGCTCAGTGCAAATCAGCCAGTTGTCGAGATAGTTGAGTACTCTGATCCTCTGCAACGGCAAGGGGGGCACGATAGTACCCAGACACTTCGAAAATGTAAGAGGAGCTAGGGAGAGGCAGCACGGAGAACTTGTAAACACTTCCCTGAAAAGTGAAGTGGTGGTACTTCCTGTGCTCTGGACGAATGGGAACGTGAAAATACGTGTCCTGTAAGTCCACAGTGGTGAACTAGTCATCTGGGCAGACTGATTGGAGCATTTGGAACCTCCATTCCTTCAAGAACTTGTTGAGGTATCTTAGTTCTAAGATGGGGCGAAAGTCACCGTCCTTCTTGGGTATCAGAAAATGTCTCGATTAGAACCCTTCTCCTCAGGAATTGGGGTCTACTAGACGAATGGCTTGCTTGCACAACAAGGTGACCACTTCCTTTTTGACTACCGAGATCTGAAGAGGGTCCGACACAGATGTGTGCATGACACCTCAGAAGGAGGAGGTCCCAAATGGAACTGCAGCAAGTAACCGTTGTGCACGCAATGGCTTGGACGCACCACACCCTTCGTTCCTTGTGTTCTGTGGAGGGGCTCGATTTCCCGTCGCCACTGTGGCCCTGGGACCATCCTGCCAACGACTCAACCTACCCCGCCCCGGAGCACGGGAGGGAGCAGTGCGGCCACCTGCCAAGATGCTTCGCGTTGTCGAAGGGAGTGCTGTAAGATTTCATTCACAGTTGCTCCCAGGGATATCGGAGTGTCCAGTAATGCCACCAGATCTGCGTCGGGCACCCTTGCATGCAACAGCCATAGCTCTCTGTGAGCCACCACCAGGCTTGTCAGTCTCTGGCCTAGGGCTTGTCCTTGAAGACCAGAGACCTGGAGCAGCATACTCAAGAGGAGACGGAGCTCTGGGAACCAGGTCTCTGTGAGCACTCTATCAAAATATGCAGTGAGAATACCCACAGTGTTAGCCAGGTGGGTCACCTGCGCCTCCGCTACATAAGCCCTCTTTAGGTGTGTCTCTGTAACCCTACACTGAGGGTTCGGGCACATAGGGTCCCTAGACAATCCTCCCACCGGCAGGGTCTTAACCAAGGCCGCGATGGTAAGGTCAACCGGGGAAAATCCTGCCAGGCCCAGTTTCTCTGTGACTTTCAATGAAACAAGCCAATCGGCTTGCTTCGACACACTCGGTGCTGATGGCAGTCGATCCCAAGAGCAGCGTACCTCCTCCATAAAATCAGGGAATGGTGGCAAGGGCTGCGTGGTGGGAGCTACTACCCAAGTCCAAAACACCTGGATGGGTGGATGGGTTGGGGCAGCCGGCAATGTCTTCTCTACAGCAGGTCTGGAAAAATACAGCCCCCAAAATTATTTTTTAGCTGTTGCACAACACAGGCAAGTGGGTTACCGTGTGCACACTGTAGATGTGTCAGCGAGAGTATTTAGTCGACAACAATAACAATAAATATATTTTTATATGTATTAAAACTGCCACTTGGCAGCCAGTGGAGTCGCTCGACAGTGGCAGAGCCTAGCCCCGGTGGAGGACGTGCTCCCACACAATTGAAAGGCTGTAAAAGACAGCAACACTCACCTCTTTAAATTAATACTGAATAAGCACTTGACTCACTTTCCACAGATAGGAAAGCAGTCGCCTGCAACGCAACCACATGTAGGTTGCTGAGGAAAAAGAAAGAAAATGGCTAAATCAGGAGTCACTGATTCTGTGAAAGCGGCAAGCCAGCTTTCAGCCTGAAAGGCAAGGGAACTGCAGTAGACTCGAAACTTTTTTTCACATTACACTCAGATACCAACACAGAGGGTCTTACCTTACCATCTTGAGAGACAAAAAGAAAAATGGCTTCCGCGATATGACAGGGACCGAGGGTGTCATACCAAGAAGGGGCCTATTGGCAGCTCTGATACAGAGAGCTCAGAAAATACCTATCAATAGGCAGGCATATCCCACAGGTAATGTTGTAGGTGGTCATCTTCAAATTGAAAGGGAGCTAACTGTACCATTGCTTGCACTGTATATAAAAAATAACTTCCCTTTTTCTAGTAATTATTATGGATTTTGTAACCACTATATTAATGTTCTATTTAGATTTTTTGAAAAATCTCCATGGTATAAATAATCCAACAGCCAAACAATGATCATGTCCCTGCTTATCTTGTCCAAAATGTTTGCTCTTTAGGTAATCAAATAAACCAGAGATAAAAATGAAGAAAAATAAATCCTACATCAACATCAGGTTTGTTTCGGTTAAAATCTGTATCTCTGTGTTGCGGTTCTAAGGAAATTTGCTATCTTTAACAACTTCTAATAGTTTAACAGTTTGTTTTACTGCCACCTTACACTTTATGATGTTTGCAATGATTCTGTCTATTTCCAGTGCTGCTGTTCAAATACTGAGCTTTCTTTATTTTTTGATTTAAGGGGATTTAAGTTGACTTCAGGGATTGACTAGCTTTCTCTTGTATTCCCTTGTTCCTTGTGGTCAAGATAAGATTGTTTCCCAAGGGCTGATCCAGAATTGGAAAAACATCAACACATGTACACAGTGCTCCAGATAAAGTGTTGGGTCTGGGAGTAACTTACTGTCTAATTTTAACACTGAAAGAGTACAATGCAACATTATTTAGAAGTCATAAGTAATCTTGATAAATACTGTAAAATATTTAATGGCAATGGGGTAGGCATTAAAAAAGAACCTTCCATTTTAACAGCATCCACTTGTGGGTTCTTTATCGTCTCAGTGCATTTTTTTCAAGGTACAGTATCACATTGACTGCAAATTAATTATATTACTTACATTTTAACATTAAATTCTTAAACTCAGTGAACATGTTAAAATTTAAATATAAAGCCATTCAGATAATTAAAATAAGGAAATGCGCTTCAATCTGTGTAGCTTCACATTTTTTCTTATTCTTATTGTGATTTGCTGCAAAGGTAACAGGGCTAGCCCGATTGGATAATGTTGGGTTGGGTTTTCTTGTATACAGTTTCCAAGTAACTGAAGACATTGTATTCTGTAGTTGTTAATGGAATGTGCTGAGCCACCGAGCCAAGGTCTATCATTTTTTATATTTTGAATACAACCCAGAAACTTTGCAACAGATGGTGTGGGATCTGATGACAGATGTGTTTTTAAATAATATACACTTAAATGTATGTGGGAAATGTCATATATATCAGATTTGTAGGTATTTCAGTATATATAGTCTACAACCCCTTTCAAAATGTTCACCTTTTGTTGCTTTATAGCCTGGCATTAAAATGCATTAAAATAGTTTTTTTTTTCCATTTATCTACACATCCTACCCCACATCTTCCAAGTGAAATTTGAGAAAAGTAATTAAAAATAAAACTGAAATAGCTTGGTTGGATAAGTGTCCATCCCCTTTGTAACAGCAATCTTAAATTAGCTCAGTTGTAACCAATCGCCTTCAAAATCACATACCAATATAGTGGCTTTAACCGGTGTTAATTTGTTTAACAGACCTCCCAGGCAAGAAATGCAAATCAATACTTAGATATTTCTTTAAACAAACACTGCACAGCAATACAACCTAGTGAGGAGTGACTGGCAGTACATCAGGCCCAAAGCCACAGCAACAGTCATAAAGCTTCCATCTGTGTTCAAGCGGGCGAACATTAAAACTACTTACCTTTGTTCTCGTTTTTTATGATGGTGTAAGAACAGGTGACCTTTTGTGAGATCATAGAAAGAAAAAAAACAAGGGCTGTTTCTGACCCTCTGTCCAATTGGAAGATTGAGGAAACAAGCATAGAACCTAGTAGGAGGAAACCATCGTAAACAACTGATCTAAAAAGTCTGCACCAACCTGACATACAGGATTTATATGCAGGGTGCATTTTCCTTCACTGTACTACTCTGTATCTTTTGGATATTATAACCACTTCATTTACAATAAAGCCTAACCAAGAATCACAGAGCCAAACCGTTGTGAAAAGGGCCATCATGCTCAGATAAAGATTCCACAGAGAAGCGTCAGGCTAAACTTATCAAAACATACAAGCTAAAGACCTCAAATTTGTATTATTTAAAATCAAGAACCTATAACTGATTATACAATAGGGTGAATATATGTCCATCTGTGTGAAATGTTTAAAACTTAACTCTGCTACACAGACTGATCATTTGTGATATCTAAACAAATATTTCAATGCCTTTTATTTCAAGCAATAGTTGGAAGTGCCAAACCTCCGTCTGTGTGTGCATTGCCTCACCCTGTGTGATGCACCTGCCTGCGTTAACCAAGATCGCTACAATATTTTTAGGAGATGTTATAAGCAGAATAAAATGAATATCATAAAGCTACAGTGTTTTGGCATCTAACATCATTAGGTAGCACAAATGGAATTGATATATTTATAATACTTTTATATTCAATTGTAACTTTTTTACTCATTTTGGAATCTCTCTTATATTTATCAATAAAATGAGTGAGCAAATTTCAGTGTTAAATGATGCTTCATTGTTAAGTATTTGCTCATTGCTAAGTATCTGTTCAGTTTAGTTTACTTTGTTTCACATGCTGTTTTTTTCATACACTGTATGTTGTATAAACAGAACTTTGCTTTCAGGAAATAAAGGCTTACTTTTTACACTTGAGGATAACGACAGAATTTAACATTCATTACAACACAATAAAACCCTATTCCCATCCGATGTAATGGAGCCACAGAAAGGCGGACAGGCAGCCCAACTGATTCCTATCTGCAAAGTGGATAAGGCTGTATGTTATTTTAGGTCTATCGATACTGTTTGTCCTTGAAGTCTTGTAGAATCATTAACTAAAGGCATTCAAACTATTCACAAGAAATCCCGCAAGTTTAAAAGTTTACTAGTTAAACACCAATCTTGAGTTGAGTGACTCTTAATTATTTTTTAATTTCTGAGAAGGGTAAAGTCCCCTGTACAGTTGCATAACTCTGTATTACCAGACAACGAGAATCCCACTGGTAATGGGGCATTACAATCTCAAATCAGAAAAATGGTAACCCCTTCTTTATGAAGCAAGCAGACGCTGTTTGCGTTTTGTTTAAACGAGCTCCAAGAAATGCCTTAAACAGTGCCTTTAACCATTAAAGCAGTTTCCACTACAGTGTTCCAGAAGGTGATGGCATTAAAACAGAAACAATAGATCCTTACATCTGCATGGTTCTCAAAATAGTAAACTACATATAGTTGACATATTGTTAAATATCATGTGTGGGTGGATTTACACAGAGTCGAGGTGGGAGGGTACAGAGACAGACAGCATGACTACCCAGGCTACCAAGGCTTGGGGTAATGGGACTGATTTAGCTGTGGTTGGTTACTTGTACCAGCAAAGAAAGTACACATTACCTGACCTGTTTGTGGCCATTTTTCTTATTGACATATTACTCATCTCCAATACCAGTAGGGGTTTAAACTACACTGCAGGATACTAATGCAAGATTTCCATATAGTGTGCAAGATAATTATGACAATATTTAAATAGTCAAGAGTCATGTACAGTTCCTCATAACATTCAAATCAAATACAGTTAAGTATTAACATTTTCTATATGGATTAGAGATATCAAAGCTATGCAGATTGTGCCACTTCAGATAATGCTATCTGCTTGTTACAACTGTGCATTTTTGCTGAATGTTAAGTCTTTCAGGCCTGTGAATTTGCTCAGGTGAGATACAGCAACGAAGGTCAGCAGAACGATTTTTAATTACAATTATTATTATTATTTTCCAATTTAGGGAACACAGGAAAGTGTATGTGGCTTAAATCAGAGAACAATAAAAATGTTTAAAAATCCAATGAAATTCTGCTTAATAAAAAGAGCGATAAAAATTAGTTGAAGATTGAGGTACATGTAAGCTTAAAGAAAGAAGATCTTGTAGATATTATATAAACTGCCTTTTGACTGTTGATCTGTATATATAAATAAAGTGTACAGTAGGTTAACAGAACCTTGTTTTCATTGTCTGTCTTGGAAATGCTTGGACTACTGAGAGATGCACTGGTCTTAGACATGGCTGGTAGAAATGTAATAAATAAGTTAGAAGGTTAAACCAATGAAGTCCTAGTTTTAGGGCATATGGCTAAATTTCATAAAACCTTAAATACCAAATGCATGCCAGTTTCTACATTTAAAAAACAAAACAAAACAAAACCAAAAGATATATAGGTTGCTGTAGCTGCAAGATGACTTCTTACATTATACCAAGCATTGTTCACAAACAGAGATGATGTGAGAATTGTAACATCAGATAATTCTTACCTCCAGTTCAGGAAAAATGGCATGAGTCTAAGAATTTCCTACAGTTTATTCCTCAACTTTTTTCCAACACAGGGAGAGGAACCGAGAGTCAAACTTGAACTAATGGAGGTGCTGGAAAAACTGAAAAAGAAAATAGATACCGCAGTCGACTCTATCTAGCTACAAAGACGGAATTAGTGATAGTCTACTGTTTAAACCATTAATAGAAGTTATAATAATTACCATTCCTAAAATACATCTACATACATTAATATTAAAAGAAAACAACAAAACAAAGAGTTAATTCACTCTTCTTATAACCCAACAGCCATTGTATGTATCTAGCCATAACGGAGGAGTCACCAGACAACCAAAATATGAGACTATATAAAATTGGGTTCTAAAGAAGTGTTTTTTTTTTTTTTTACTGTTTTATATTTTTTGTTTGTTTTATGTTATTTTTTTACTTAACATGAGCCGTGAACTTAAGGTATCCAATTAGAACATCACAAGCAGTTTCAGAAAACTTTTCATTTGCCTGGGCTTACATACCCCGATGCACTAATCACGGGCTAATGTTACCTTAGGTAAGGAGATCAGTGCAAACCAGGGTCTCTGAAACCAATAAACTGCAAGGAAACTCCAGGAAACGGCAACAGTGCTGTGTATAGATTTCAATCTATACACAGCTAAAATATCTTTATGGAAGAAAGATGAATTCCAAGGTTAGCAAAAGGGTAAACCAATTGGTGCTTTTATCACCTATTACACAATTGTTATGGAAATTTGAGTTATGCTGCTGCACTATTCAATATCATCTTGAGTAAATTGAGTCATAAAAATAAAGATCTTTGTAATTAGGAAGGCATGTGTGGAACCTTCACCACCAAAAAAAAAAAAGAAAAACAAAGTTTTTTTTACTGCACGTATAATGTTCAGTAAATACTCTCAACCACAGTGTAAATGGTATGGGAGGTGGAACAATAATAAGGACTTTACAGGCATGGCCAGGTCACAGTACTTCTGATCACAGTCCACACTTGGTTTCACAATGTACAGTAGTTTGAGGACAATACGTCTTTATGATTGCTAGCATACTTCGTGGAGAAAACCTTTGCACTTTCAGAAAAGAAACATAAGTATGAGTATTGTCTTATATTAAATGTTATATAGATAAAAAAAAAAAAAAAACATTATTAGGATACCTCACATATCATTGGTTTTGTGTGCCAAAATGGTGGCCTGTTAGTCAAGAATTGGAGTCCTTCAGGACATAAGAACATAAGAACATAAAAAAGTTTACAAACGAGAGGAGGCCATTCAGCCCATCTTGCTCGTTTGGTTGTTAGTAGCTTATTGATCCCAGAATCTCATCAAGCAGCTTCTTGAAGGATCCCAGGGTGTCAGATTCAACAACATTACTGGGGAGTTGATTCCAGACCCTCACGATTCTCTGTGTAAAAAACTGCCTTCTTACCAATCCTGTTCCAATATTTTAGATAGTAGTGTATAGGTGCTCGAATTGATTCCCAAGAAAAACATATAGGATACCTTACAAAATAAAGGGATTTGTAGGACACAGCCTGTAACAATTAAACTATCCTTTAGAAACTGTTCATTTAAAGTAGATATAGCTCATGGAATAATTTCATGAATCTCATGTGGTAATTAAAGTCTGTTAAAATAAGAATAATACACAGAAGGGTAAACTATGGATGGGTCTCAAAACATAAAGCTATTTTAATTTAACACATAAACTTTAAGCTGTTTTCCCCTACCCTGATATAACTCCTCCTGAGCAATCTTTAAAAATAAGAGCAAAAAAGTTAATGAATTCACATTTACTGATTAGGAGAGGTAAACTAAGCCACAAGCACGAAGTCAACTTGACATTCCTGAACTCAGGAACAGTTTGTCTTGTACTCAACAACCTGCATGTAACTCAGTCTAATTGTAATATACTTCTAGCTGTCCACAACGCACCCACCTTCCATTGTTTTTAACAAATATTTGAACACACAAGTCGACTACATTGAAAAATGAGAGACCAAATAAACTGTTCACAGTGTAATAATGTTGTGGTTGAAAAAACAAAACAATCTCGTACAACATTAACCTATAGGTTACCAAATGTGTCTAAAATCAACAGTAAATGCATAAATCTATAAGAGGCTAAGGGGAGGATTTTCTAAAAACAGAGTTATTGTAACAAACTTGCGGTATAGTAAGGATAGCTTTAATAGCAAGTGATTTTCAAATAAAATATGTTAATTAAACCAATACGTTAATGCTTTGAAATTGAGTCGATGAGGTTGTTAATTAACACATTTCTCATTAAAAATCTTAATTGTCGCAGGTCACGTACATCCCTTACTGATCAAATGCATGTTAACAAGATCAAGAAAAATGAAGCATAATTCGCTGTTATGGTAGTTACTAACGTACAGGGAGACGGCTCTCCCACCAGCGAGCAGCAGCCAAATGAAAATAAAAAAAAAATATGGGAATATCTATTTTGTGTACAATTTGTAACCGTAATTTAAAATTGTGCACTTTGTCATGCAGAATGTACATTTATTTAGACCATTTCATATATAAAATGCTGATTTATGATTATCTGCCTTGAGGGTAAAAATCAGGTGGCACAGATTAAAATAAATAAATAAATAAATAAAACCCTGCTAGTCATTTACCCATACTTACGGGGATATTTGGCAAAACTTACTAGATACAACTATTTTAATGTGCACTTTTCAATCTTTTTTTGGTTAAAAAGAAAAAAAATACCGTAAGCCATCTATCTATATTGGTTGGAATTTATTTTCTTATGCTGACATCTACTTTTGTATGTATTTTAGTATGTACGATTGTAGGCTATATATAAATACATTTGAACCGTCATTTGTGTTTATAGTTGTTAGTTATATATGTAGCATTATTTATTATGTTTTTAAAATTACAAGAGAACTCACTAACCCAATATACATGTGTTAATAATTGATCAGTGAATTCTTCTAATTATGTTAAATGCATTTTATCTGGTGCTCTTTGCTCCATTATAAATAAACTCAACATGATTAAAAGTAGCCACCGAACATTTACAGCATTATAAGAACATAATATATGCTTACAAGCGTGTGAAGGTAAAAGTGTACATTGTACATAAAGTGTGGCAGGAGACAACATTACAAACACGTTCAGGCAAAATCCAAGTCAATGATCTCAATCACGTTCCTCGTGGATCTGTGTGTCCTTGAACGCCTGTTCTTCGTTCTTGTGTGGATTAGACACAGTTGTTAAAGCCAAGGACACATTGCAAATCCGCAATCACCTAATGAAACTTTATTATGCCGTTTTCTATACCAAGATTTCAGTTGCATAATTCAAATTAATTCTAGAGTAGTGGTCAAGCAATCATATAATGTATGTATGCAGAATTCAGATAAGCTACACTTGAATTGATAATTTGTTGGTAGTAACATTACACTGGATGCAAATAACAGTATGTCATTTTAGTAATAGAACAAACGTTCCATAAGGTTACAAATGGTTAAAACAAGTGAATAAATCTCTTTCATAACCACAGGTATAGAAATGTCTAAAATATTTTTATAACTACAAATATTGAATTATCTATACTGTAAGAAATGAACTTTGGTCATGTACACTCTCTCTGTATCGTCGGCGTCACAGCCAGGGTCTGTTAAATTTTTGTTTACTCTTGTTAATTAAAACCTCCCTTTTCCAAGTGCAAATTAACTCTTGATAAATTATGACAATTAACACGGATTTGCTTTTACATTCCCATGCAAACCAAAGAAATAGTTATAAAAAGCCCTGCTTGTTAAGCTAATAACATTATTTTGAAAAATCTAAAAAATTTCGGAAATTAAATTAGGTCGATTATTTAAATATGAAATAGGCATAACGACCGCTTGAAAATGCCAAAATCAATGCTGCATACTGAGTTCTTGATTAACGCTGGAGTTATCACTTACAACCTTTTGAAAAACCTGCTATAGGAGTCTATGAGAAAAGTTTGGAGAAAACTGGTGAACATTCAAGGCACCATGCATAATGTAACAGACAAACGGGAAGACAGATTGACAAGCAGTCAGATACACTCAGTGCGTAAGGGTCCACATTTTTAAAGGAAGATCGAAACAGAAGATGTCAAGAAGATGAGGTGTTAACTTCTCCAAGTACATTTATACATAGTATAATATTTCTGCTGTATTATTTTGGGCCTGTCCACCCAATTTTAGGCAACTGTCAAGCTGTAGCTCAGGCATCCAATTGCATGTGATGAGTTTTTTTTTTTTTTTGGGTGCACAATTTTGTTGCAAGCAGTGTTTCAGAAAAAAAAAAAGAAACCCCATAATACTTTTAAAACTAGCACTAATTGAACTTGAGTATCACAAAACACAGTAACAGATGCCAGTAAAATAAGACAACATCATTAGAATTGAACAGCAGATCGCAGATTAAATCAATCGATTATACATTTACAATGTGCCTGTATATTGTCGAGGTATAACATACATTTTAATATCAATTGTTGTTTGATGTGGTGGTGAGGCTGAGGTTATCTGAACTGGAGCCATACGACAATGCAATTTTATAAACTAAATGCATTGACTGCTGTACGAGACATGCTGTAGTGTGTTGTACATATAGACCACTGCTCTACTGTTGTTAAGGCAACATAGTTTAGCTAACACTGCCCCCTTTGGTGATATTAAAAGACACATTTGACACAACTCATTTAACCTACTTGTACAATAAAAAAAACAAAACAAAAAAACAAACAAGAACAAAACTTGCAGTGGGCTTGTATTACCATATTAAATTGAATGTGCCACACATATTTCCAATAGCTGGTTATAGGGAAAAGACTATAACATTAAAATCAAGAACAAACTTGTGATTTTTTTCCTCCAGTCATAGTATTCTTCATTTTTTTTTTTAATTATTATTGTATTTATTTATTTTTATTTTTTTAAACACAATGAAAAACTCTAGCGTAAACGCAACAAGTAAAGCTTTTTCAAGTATTTAGAAAACATATCTGAGGAACTTTTTTTCCATTTGACAAGTGAGAGGTAATGAGCAAGAAATCATCCACCCATCTCAGCAACAATCTTGACGTAGTTTGAGAAACAGTAGAGAGCAAGACATCTATGAAAATACAATGCATGTTAGTATCAAGACTCCAATTTTATGATATTATATTTGGAATGGAGAAGACACTGACTGATATTTTTTAGTAGGCTTGTATTGTCTGTGTGGGTGCGTGTTGAGAAGGGAAGGAGGGTTAGACAGTTGATTCTGATCACTTGTGTATTTAAAAAAACAACAGAAAATGATTAGATTTATTTTTCCCACTTAAGACTTGTGGAAGTCTATTTATTCATACAGGAGTTACCATAAATAAACTCCCTCTGAATGTACTGTTTTTGGCTTATTTCACTTTAAATAACGGAAATGTCAACTAAATCCTTTAAAATTGCTCTTATTTTCATTTACCTCATGCTGTTGGGTTCCGGTTCCCAAGTCCTGTTTTTTTACTTTTTCACAGTATCCAGATATTACAGAAATAACTAAGACACACATATAGGAGCAGCACATGGAAGATGAAGACAAATTCATGGTGTTGTCCTGGCAAACAGGCCTTAAATAGGACTGCTAGGTCCTGAAAATATCAGGATAGTGGTTGACAGTGGAAATTTAAAGAACACACTCCAATGCAGCCAGTCATGGATAATATATAAAAATAAAGAATTATATAAGTATGCTAGATTCTAAGTATCTAATTAGCTATGTTAAAGTATTGTACTAACAATCTATTTAAGATAATTAGGAATCTGCAAAGACTTGATATTCTGCCATTCCTTATTTATGGTTGTATTATATGAGAAATGTACTGTACATAACAAGAGAATGAAATGATAGGGAAGAATATCTACATGTGTCTTAGATATACATGGGAAATCAATCTGTTATTGTATCAAAAATAAACAAAGAAATACTTTATCCAAAGGCAACTTTATCAACACATTCTATAACAACTTATGTAGTGCTGCAGGTGTAAAATTTATTTTTAATTCCAGCAGATGGCAATATCATATTGCAGTAAAACCTGACATTTACAACCACCAAACTTACTGACCGGTCATCCGATCACTTTACTTTTAGTTGGAAGTCTACAAATCAGTGAACCATGCTTACAATACAAGCAGAATCCAGTATTAAAAAGTGCAGCGTTAACCTACTGAAATGGTAAAAACTGGGGAATGCAATCTCAATTGAAAGAAAACATAAAAAATAAAAAAATACTCGACAGCGGTATCATACTCAGCAATGTGAGTAATGGTATCAGGAAACTGCTGCAATGTTTAAAAAGGATTTTTTTTAAAAATCCAACAATTTGCAAAGGAGTCAAAAAACAGCAGTCCAATAAAAACAGATGTATCATATGCAAAGCTGATGAGATTTTGATAAAGCACTCCATAAGTGGGTGCTGGCCATGGAGAAGGCAAAATTTCAACAAATATATTCAAACAGAGGTGAGACAGATTTCAAAGCAAGTATGATTACTTGCTTTGAAACATTTTTGTTTTCACCAATGTAAAGTTATTTTTCAAGCCAATGAGCAAGCTGCACGAATGTATTTTGTTTAAAAGAAAATAAAAACAAGCAACATGTTAGCCCAGCGTTTCCTGGATGTTTCACGAGGTGTGAGCTGGGGGTAGAGATAGGAATAGAGACAGGGCAGAAGCAGCAGAAGGGAACGGTTAGTAGGACAGAGTTCAGGCTAGAAAGGACTGGACCTAGGATAGAAGAACAGGCGAGGCCCACTCTAGTAGCAGACCAGCGAACCTGGACATGGAAGCTAGGACAGAAAGTGGTCACTGACTGAGGGCGGCGATGCCGACACGAGCCCAGGGGCGAAGGACCCAGCAACCGAAGACAGGATACAGAACGTGGTCATTGACTGAGGGCGGCGATGCCGACACGAGCTCAGGGCCGACGGACCTAGCAACCGAAAACATATACGAGGGTTATGACTCGTGGAGCCGCCCCTCAGAGAAAGATGGTCCCAGAAGACTGGGACATGAAAGGAGATAGAGATGGAGAGGTACCCAGCATCTGAGACTTCTGTAAAGGGGCGCTCGTTAGACCCCCAATTGGCCAAGACTTCACGCTGCCTGGGACCGGAGATAAGAACAAGGCATAGAGGTTAGTATGGGACTCGAGCATGAGTAGCCACGTCCCGAACTGAGACAGAGTATAGAACGTCTTGAGTGAGGCAAGATAAGCGCAGGAGCTGCGAAAGAACAGAGTGTGGCCGGGGGTCCGCTCTGACTCACACGGTGTGAACCCCCCTGAAAGTCAAAGGTTAGCTGAAGCTATGCCCTGAGGTCGGGGAAGTGAGATCACTTGCCCCCCAAAGGATGGACCCCCGGCACTCCATCAAATCACCCACACCATGAGACAAACAAAAGAGCACATGCCAGCGCATAACATAAACAAAAGACTAGAAGGACAAACAGGAGAATGGTTATTAAATTAGTATGATATGACTGTGTATACCTGCTGCTCAGTGGAGAAAAAAAAAAAACCCTTGAAGCTAATTAGGGGAAAACCTCTAGTGGCTCCGGCAGACAGGTAGCCCCCACTTCAGGCATACTAGCAATTTTGGAATGGGCTGCAACTATGTCAGAAGGAGATGAATGAACATAAGAATCCACTGCAGAACAGGACCGTGCCCCATGGTCTTGATCAGGCTCTGATTGATGCTGGCCCTTGCAGCAGAGGTGGCTGCGCCGATATGGAAGACATGGGGTAAATAGCTGAGGAGGGAGGCCTGTCCTGGAGAGGAGGGTGGAGAGGTGGGTTGAGAACCAGAGACAAGTGACAATGGATCTGGAAGAATTGATGAATAGAGGGTCCGGGAGTGGGGGGCAGGGTTTCCTGCATGAGAGATACGTTGACATTGCTGAAAGGGCAGAGAGCAGACTTGGTCCTTGAAAGCTGAATGAATTGACCGCACCGTAGTTGGTCTGTCTTTGAAGTGCGCAGCCGAATAAGAAAATAGGAGTTGGAAATAGAAGAGAGGTCACATAAACCAATATCCACCAAGGGGAAGCAAGAAGCTGAGGGAACTGTGAATTCGGAGCTTCTGAGAAAGCCAAGGCGGCTGTGGGGCAGATGGTCCTCATGAGTAGATCCTCGTAGGGGTAGAAGCAGCCTTTTCCAAGAGTAGAGATGATTCTAGCATTTTTAGAAGGAGCAGCAACTATATCAGGGAAGGATGAATGAATATAGGAATCCACTGAAGAGGAGGACCAGTTCCCCCCACCTTTGTGATCAGGCTGGGGGGGGGAAGGCCTGCTCTGGAGGAGAGGGTGGAGAGGATGGAGGCCTGCGAGGAGGCGAGGGTGGAGAGGAGGGAGGTCTGCTTGGAGGAGAGGGTGGAGAGGAGGGAGCCATGCAAGGAGGCAAGGAGGGAGGCCTGCTCTGGAGGAGAGGGTGGAGTTGAGGAGGGAGGCCTATTCACAAGTCAAGGGTGGACAGGAAGGAGGCCTACTTGGGGGGCAAGGGCGGAGGAATGGAGGGAGGTCTGCTTGAGACGAGGCGAGTGATGATAGGAGTGAGATGAATCAATGAACAGATGGTCTGAGGGGGGAGTGGGGGGGTTCCTGCTGTGGAGATGCCTTGAAAAGGGGGATAAGGAACTTGATACTTGACATGTGAGTGGACTGACCACGCTAAATTGATCCGTCCTGAGGTACGCAGCCAAGTGATGGAGTAAGCATGGAAGGTGGACGAGAGGCAGCTGATCTCCATGGGTAAATCATTGTAGGGGGAGAAGTGGCTTTTCAGAAGAGTGGAAATTAGCAAATGGAGAATATATTTTGATATAGACAGACGGGGAAGGTGAGGCAGGGGGAAAGCTCTTAAGAATCCCACAGAGGGTCAGACAGAATGTTGAGTATGGAGAGACTGGAGGGAGTTGGAGAGAATCCCTAGCACGGACCATGAGAGCCAGGTTTTGATTGAAGGGCTATGATTATTCGAATCTGGGAACAGGGGATTGAAGACGCTGAGCAGGCTGTAGAATAGGCGCTTGAACAAGGTGGAGGGCTGCAGACATGTAATGCTGAGCAGATTGAAGGGGGTTATGGAGAGTAGATTTCAGTTAAATAGCATCTGGAAAAGCTGAGGATTCTGGATGGGGGTTGTGGAATCAAATGGGACCAACTGACTGAACTTAGATACCGAAAGTAGAAGAGCTGGAACTGAGGGCTGAGGCGGCAGCTGGACTGAACTAACATGAATCGGCTACTGGGGAAGCACGGCTCCTTTGCGCCCCATATTCTAGAAATGAGGGTGAAGATGAGATGCCGCCTTTCTATGTGTTAGTTAATACAGGATCAATCAGTGGTTTGCTACTACCATGTCTGCTTGAAATGGAAAAAGGAAAACTCACATTCAGAGATTTGAGTTTCACAACGCCAGTTATTCTTAACTCATAATCAAGACAGAATTCCAGTCTCGTACCACGTCTCAAACCAAGTATTAATGCTGTAACATTTGGGAGGAATAGGATTGCTGAAGAAATGCCCTGTATTTTGATTAGCGTTAGCCTTGATTGTGGGAATACTGCCACGATCTGCGTATTGGAGGAAGGCTGGACCATTGTTGGCTCTGGAGAAATGCAGCTGCAGACTTCAACAGTAAACTAGAGCGACTTTGCAGCTGCGGTAGTGAACAGATCTGAAGAGGGAGTGGAGATCTGCTGTAGTGAGGAACAATTAACAGTAGAGGGGGAGGGGATCTGCTGAACAGAGCAGAGGTCTGAGGAAGAAAACAATGGAGTGCTGTTAGTAGTGTGCAGAGGCCCAGCTGTGAGAACAGAGATTTGGGCAGAGATGAAGATTGCAGAGATCTGAGACAGCTGCAGAACCAGAGAGGATGAAGAATATGTTGCTCCGAGGCATCTGCAAAACCTATTGATTGGTCGGAAGCAGTTTATTGTCTATTGGGGGTAGGAGGACATTGACTGGAACGTTGATAAATCGTAGGACATGGTTCCATGACTGACTAACGGCTCGCGTTGATGAAATGATGACTTTTGATGAAGCTGGTCGGACTGGAGGAGCAGCGCCAGATGAGGAAAGACGAATCTGGGAACAGGAATAAGTCACAGGAATGGATGCATGATGCAGGAAAGCAGGACGTTACTATGATGATAGATACTGAACATCAACAGCTGAGTAAGGTTGCTTCATGACCAGGTCCTTGAAGAGGGGAACTGTTGAAATTGGAGAATGTCAGTTGCTACAAAAGGTTGAGGAGGAGGGGGTCGCCTGTAAATCCCTTGGAATGATGACAAACTGCGGGATGTGTAGAAAAGCTGGAGCACGTAAGCTTCACAGTGATAGGAAACCAGCTTAGAGACTGTATAAAATTTGTGGTGTTACACGGCCATCAGCGGTTATGATTAGAATTAACCATTGGCTTGAGTGAAACCGGGTAGAGTATTTGGTTATTGTGATTAAATCCTTGTGGGTGTAGAACAACAATTGCGTACTCTTTCAGATTAATATCTTCGTTACATGTTTTAGAACAGGCAGTCATGTATATGAATAAGTTAACTCGGTATTTAGATGTCACAATTCGGCGAGTTGAACGAGCCCTCCCAGGTTGTAAAAGCCCAGCGGCAAGCAAGCCAGAAAATTGCAGTACTGAGGTACGGAGCTCACAGTGCAGATTAAGCTGCCTGGTCACCTTGGTTACTTGCCACTCCCCACAGTCACGCAATGAGGGCATTGCCGTGGTAGCCACAAACTGAGAAGCGCTGGTGGAAGAGTTGCAAAACAGCAGTGTTGTTGAATCTTCTTGTGATGAGTCGAAAGCACAAGCCGCCACACGGCGAAACGAACCACGAAACTGAATGGACAGGTCCCTAAAACGTTGAACGCAGCCAATAGAAGTTCAGGGCAGGATCCTATGAAGGAACGGTAATTTTGCTGGCTCGGGGAGCGGAGGAGGGGCGCTTGATTGCAAGCAAAAAGTAAAGGAATGTTCAGCTGACAGATTTTTATGGTGGATTAAATAGAGGAGCAATGGCAAGGCAAACGCTGACGACGGGAATGTCGATGTCTGTTGAAGGAGCTTTAGAGATTTTAGTGGAGGGCCAGTTTGTCTAATAAAGACGCGGACGAGATGAGAAATGAAGCTGCGGTTTGAACGGTGCTGTTGCTGGGCTGAAGGCTGGAAAGAGCAGGAAAGACTAACGCTGGAGCTCCTGTAGCCAAACGGAGAAGCTGAATGATGAGAAACAGCACCGGAGCAGGTAGGAAAATATTTGATAATATCTTGGTAGCGCTGCGCAGAGAATTGACCTCCAGTGAAAGGCAACGAAGTGTAGATTAGCGGAGAAATACGAAAAGACAACGTCTGAGCGTGTGCTACAAAAAAAAAAAAAAAACGAACGCTAGACAGCAAAGGTGCGAGTGATCAGAGCTTAAATAGTAAACAGGAACTAATTGAAAGGAAATTGGAAACCCCCTTGCTACACGCCTCCTGAACTTACGCAAGCTAACATTTAAATCTGCGTTTCTGCTAGTCACAATTTGAATAGTAAGTTAAATGTAGCATTTCCCCAGGTATAGTTTGATTTTAAAGCCTTTCCCACCCTAACAATACGAGTATTGCATTACTGTGCTGTATCCTTGTATTATTAATCTGATTAAGTGTGTAGATAGCAGATGTACACATACATTAAAACCATTGAAAACTAATTTTCAGAGCTGAAGACACTTCATACTTACAAACAACTGCCATTCCTAAGTTTTTTTTTTCATAACTCTGAGGTTCTACTGTATGTATTTTCCCAAATTAAACAATATTACATTTCATTACAACCAAAGCACATCTGTTTGTGAATATTGGATTTCCTCATGCCATGTGCGATATTTGCACTTTGTAACATCCCACATAATAGCATTTTCTGTGTAAACTTTAGAATATTTGAATACCCCCAGAAAAAGAAAAAAAAGTAGTGTTTTTGACTTATTTTCAATCTTGAGGACATTGCTCGCAAGCGTTTGTTTGAAGAATGCAAGCAGCTTTTTAGAAAGCTCATTTATGGACAGGCCCTATAGTTTAATATACAGGTGTGGAAGGGGTGTGGATAATTCACTGACCAGGAGACAGACAGGTGCAATTGAAAACACCACACAGGAGCCCAGTTTTATTTTTAGGCCAGTTCTTATTTTTCCCCGGCAGAGGGCACTATTGGCTGTGGGCTGCCTATCAATGATGATAGACAGCACCACGGAAATACCAAAGTTGGTAAGCGAACAGCAAGTGCACTCGCAGGTGCTCAAAGAAATAATAATGAAAACAGAAGGCGAAAAGAACAAGGGAAAATAAAACAGTAATACAACTACAAATAAAAGGTGCTGCACTTGGCAGCGTTATCCCGATCGCCGCTACCCGCACGACCCGGATCACCGTCCTACTCTGTCGGCTCCCTGCCTGCTCTAAACAATAGTTCGGGGTCTGCCCAAGGGTTCCCCGCTGTCACTCTCTGACTTGTTCGCTGTTCTCAGCTGGTCTCTCCATCCTCGACCAGCGCTTCCGCACACACACAGCGTCTCTACAAAGGCAGACCTGAGGAAACAGCAGAGCATTTTTTATATAGGGCTAGCAATCTGCCAAGACTCGCCTCTCAACCATTCAGAGAGGGGGAAAGTCCACACACCTACCTTCCCACCTCCCCGTGTCACTGCCATGACTCACAGGCGGTTGTTGGAAGGCTGCCGCCCTCTTCCTGCAGTACTGTGAACACGCCAGCAGAGTCAGCACAGATCTCTCCCTGCTACAAAAGGTTAAATCAAACATTCAATAAAACAATACAAAAAAGTACTTTCATCTACATAATTTTCTGCTGTGAGTGCCCAAAAGTTTGGTTTGGGAATGAGCCTGAGTGTGGATATCATCAGGTCTTTGTTCTGTCTCTGCATTTCCGCAATCTCCTTTGTGGATAAGGTCTGCAGCTGTGCTTTTTCTAGGTGTTTTCTGCTGAAAAACACTTTCATTTTACACTGATATTTAAAAAGTAAAATGTGTATTTTCAAACTACCAGTATAATTAAAGGTTCTATAGGATTCTGCAACTAAATTATAGAAACCCACCAATATAATGCAATAGCAGTTGAAAAGGTTATAATGGTACACAGAATAAGGATCATCTTTAGGGTTACTAAAGCACCGATGACAGGTATTCAAAGATTCAGAGAACCGAACAAATAAGCTGGAATATTAACAGGCTTGGAAATTAAGGAAACTATGCATGGAATCAAGCTGGCCTTCATATTGCAAATTTGAGTTTCAATCATAGGTAAAGCTTGCTTGACTCCCATTATTTTGCAGAAGTTTCCAGACATACTGTCTGTAGAAGTGCAAGGTGTTCTTCCCTTTCATAGCCTCTGTGATGCAGAAGAATGACTTAGAAAGGTGCATCACATAGGTGCCCATCAACCATTTCAAGAACTTAGCCACGGTGACTTAGCCTGTGTTTGTCTGAATAAAAATTTCTCTCTGGAAAAATAAATGTTGTATTGATAAGTCTAAAAATTATAAAAGTCTTTGAACACCACATTGCATATAACATAGTTTGGAACATTTGGGAAGTGAATGAAATGGATGAAGTGATAAGAGAAAATAATATTTATGAGTTACCAATTGCTATTAGCGTCAATTTAACAGCTGTTTGCTAGAATCAAGTTTAATGGAAACCTGCTTTTGTGCGATAAGATTCACATATACTTTTTTGCGAAATTTTGCAAGTTTGCTAGAAATGTGTTTGTCTTGTTGATGGAACTGGTCTGTGTAACAGCATTGTGCACTGTGTATCTTCAGTATGATACTGGTTATTGAAGTAGATAGAAAAGATTCAAGATTGGATAAAAGGATGATAACTACACTGAAGCTACACTTTTTGTAGTAATTAATTGTAAATGTGGGTGCTTTTGTGTAACTTATCACAAGACTGTTTGTTATTCAAATGCATTTCAAGTGATAGCATGTTTACTGCCAGCATTCCGATTAATAGCTCCTATTGGCCATATGCACCAACTATGGGATTAACGTTCTTATGTTAATCTTATAGCATCCTGTTGTACATGCAAATGACCAATACATTTGATGCAATGACATGCTAAAGTAATCTAATTACTGTTAAAGCTGCATTACACTGTTGCAATTCAGTGTCAGTCACAATGGGTAACACAGCAGAGCATGGTGCTCCCACAGTGTTTGCTTTGTCATCCAATGGAAATAGAGGTGCATAATTACAGTACATCCCTATCAACCACTCAGCATAAATAACCCACACAGTACTGTATTTAAATGGACATGAAATGCGTAAAGGCAATATCCCACAAAAACAGTTACTATAATCCACAGACTGGCACAACAATGTGTCAATGTTTACTTACTGAAATTTCAGATAGGCAGAAAATGTTGTTTACAGGTTAGCTACCTTTCTGAGGTTCGTAAATACAGATCAAATGCACTTGGAGCTTACTGGAAATTAATCCACAAGTGCTATGAAAAGGTTATTTGGGAACCATAGTCTACAGTGCCCCTGCTTCCCCATTTATTAATAAATACATAATTAAACAAATCAACATTCTCCATAACTATTTTGGGAAAACAAAAATACCATACCAGAGGGACCGTATTCAATACTTTACCGGATTCCCCTCTTTCAAGTGACATGAATATATTTTTAATGTTGTCCTTCAACCAATTTGGGTGCCTGTGGTAGAAATGAATGTAGGCAGAGATTACTTTTAACAGGCTGGTAATCTGACTGGAACCTTTTAGGGATTAATAATCAAAAACACCTGATAAACAGATAGCGTTAACTTTATTTGTTATTTCACAAACAGTAAAACAGAGTAAAACAAAGTGAAAATAACTGTACAGAACACAACAGATAATTCAAACAGTAATTGATACCAACACCATTCAGCAGACAGTCAGACCCTTATCACGAAAAGTTACCATCATTTTGATCATAACCTACTGACCATGCTGGATTTACAGGACAATACAGGAGTCAAACTGTCACAAATACACATTTTGAAGCTGCTGTTTTTATGTTTAAAATCACAAAAGGAGGTTCTTTTGATGAATGTGGTGGCTGAGGTTTGGGTTCTGCCTCATTTTCTGTTGTTCCATTTGCAGACTAAATGCTTGGAATCATTATTTTTTTCATCAGTCTCCTTATCAAAACAGAAAATAGTTGCCAAACTCCTCCTCAGACATTCCACATAACCGATCATGTTATATACAGGAATTGTACCAAACGACGTTGAAGACAGAGTTTCAAAAAATCATCTCAGTTACAATATCCCAAATGACAGATAACCTCTGTACTGTGAACTCACTTGCTGGTGATGCTGGCTAGTATACATCAACATTATAAATATATTATGGAATTACATCTTAGTTACAAGAAAAACACAATTGACAATTCACATTTGTTTCCTCGTTTCTATGTGTACAGTAGATCAGTAATCAACATACAAAATATGGAAGTCAAGCATGCACTAGCAATTTTATACAGTATAAGAATGCTTTTCAATCCACTGAGCACTACGGATGGCTGTACTTGAGTGGGAACATGTCAGTCCCTGATGCATTTACAGTGAGGAGAATACTGACCTGCTGTGGTTGTTGGCATTTATGAAGTTCAAGTTAAGTCAGGCACTGTGCATGTCTAGCATGATTATGCTGATATCTAATCCATACATTTTTGTAATATGTTGCAGCGTTGTTTCCCCATGAAGAAACACTAAAATAAACTAGTAAATGCCTGTTACTGAAACATTGCAGTATTTTTTTCATACTGTAATCACCTGCTTCCCAACTTGGTGCACTTTGTTTTTATCTATAT
The DNA here is from genome assembly GCF_017654505.1 of Polyodon spathula. Classification (NCBI taxonomy): domain Eukaryota; kingdom Metazoa; phylum Chordata; class Actinopteri; order Acipenseriformes; family Polyodontidae; genus Polyodon; species Polyodon spathula. The sequence goes on from NC_054537.1 coordinate 67,033,073, forward strand.
TGCTATACTATAAACTAAAACTCAAGAATGGAAGTAAGACACCTATTGTATAGCAGTCTGGGTCATGTCAGAATATAAGTGTAAACTTAAGACCTGTGCTTGTGACATAAGATACAGTGTTAACCAAACTCAATGCAATTTAAGTAGCAGCTACACAACAACATTTCCAAGATATACTAGACAATGAATATGTCCCTGAGAAGTAAGCAGTAAGCAGACTTGAATTTAAGGATTTACAATTAACATACCAATGCAAACCCAAGACCTGCTTTGAGACCTTGCACTAGACACTGTGGTGGTATATCAGAATCAATAGCATACTATTGTATTTGGTGAGCTGTCTTCGAAATATGTCAATATAATGTTATCATTTAATATTGTGCTAATTAAGCTCAGAAGTCAGAAAGGAAATATTTCATTCTTTGATGACAAATATTAGTTAACACACACTTCAACATTTAACCTACAATTTAATAATATATATATAGATATATAAGTTATATATATATATCTATTTATATATATATATATATATATATATATATATCCGTGTTGTGTTGTGGTTGTATATATCAGTCCGTATTTTCAATATGGTATCTGGAAATCAGGCATAAAAGTTAGTCTTGCTTGCTTTAGACTGCGATATACAGAGTAATACAGATTCATCTGCTGGATAATTGTAATAATAAAAGTGTCAGTACTGAACACATCTGGTGTATGACTCGCAACAAAAAACATAAGTACAGAGTACATTTTGTAAGTATGTTTGTGTGAAAAACTAGCCTACTTACAGAAGCAATTAGTCAAATCAGTTCATATGGATACCTTACAGCTTGACAGGTATAATGATCGGCATGAAGATCCATATATTATTCATAACAGTAAACTATGAGTCCCAAGTTTTAAAAACGGTTGCCAACGCTTTCAGGTCACAATATTTTAATATATTATATATATATAGATATATATATATAATATATATAATATATAGATATAATATGGTATAAAGAGTAACTCATCATAGGCAGAAAATATTTAGCAATTTATACATTTCGGTTTTGGAATTAAGGGTAGGTCCTCAAACAACAGAGTCAACAGTAGTTACCACAGTGCCATGATCAGACATGATTATAACCACATTCTACTAAATTATTAATTGCGACCCAAATCATGTTATTATCATGTAGTTCATTCACGGCAATTGCAATGACAACATAATGGAAATACATTCCATTATCCCTTAAGTATGGTCTCTTTTTTTAAATTATGGCAACAGAGAAGGCATAGCATTATTTCAATTTCAAATGCAATACTGAAAAAATAAGTCAGGTAGAACATGTTTAATTTTGTTCAGCCCCTACTACTAAGTTTTTGTATATAGCTATGGCCAGAAGTTTTGCATCACTCTGTAGAATTAACTAATTTTGCTTCATAAAATAAAATGAAACCTGCTGAATAATGTTAAGTTAACATATTGAATTACATACTGCTTTTACTGTTTTCCATATACCAGTACTTAACAAAAAATGACATTTTTAAATTCATCATGAAATACTGCACTACTGCTATGGTTTCCGGGAGACTTTTGCAATATCATTTTGCAGTTTCATTGATTACATGTTAGAAAAGATCTAAATTACGCGATGCAAATGTTAGGCCATAGCTGTAGGCTCTGGCTAACAATGGGATCACCCACAAAGCCAATTTTTATTGTCTAAACACTAAAACCTCATCTAAACCTCATACCTCCTGTCTGTGCCAGACAGAAGCATACAGGAACTTAACAGATATTTTGATGTACTGCAGGATCTGCTCTGCACATTGTTTTAGAAACATGTTCTACCTCTGAATACACTTCTGAACTGGAAGTCAGAAGTTTCCACTCCAGCAAAAAGTTGGTGTATCTGGAGCCTCAGGCCAAGTTTTTTAGTCTTTGTGAGGTTTTCCTTTAGGTTTCTCATCATATGACTCTCCATATTCATTCACTCGACTTTTATCCACAGGGTAAAGCCTACAAAATAAAACACATACAATCAGATTAATTAACAATCATGAACTTCTTATAAATGAATTCAACATTGAAGATGTTACTGCACAGTGGCAGAACCAAAACATGTAAGAGACAGCCTAAACCTCTGCTTTAGATTTTACTGCTCTATATACAACATTTTTACTAGGACTACTAATGCACCACAGAAACTTTCCTTAAAAAAAATGTTTTCTCCAAGCCATGTGCAAATTGTTTTAATTATTGTATTTATCATTAAGTTAAACTTACTGCAGGTGTCTCTGTATGGCTGTTCAGATGTTGTGATCAAAATTCTTTCCATGGCCAAAACCAAAATATTTTAATTTAAAAACAAAAAAAAAAAAGCACTTTTTTTTTTTTTTTTTTTTTTTTTAAGCAAACCACTCAATCTCTGAAACAGACCAAATCTTTGCTTCTGTGAGTTACAGAATGTATTTAAATAACAGCAACTTTTGTGTGAATAGAGCTCACTAACTCTGAAGACTCTTATGCTTACCATTTTTGATAAAGGTAGACAAGAAACACCACATCGTCTCTGAAGCAGGCAAGCCTGTGTGATGTTGGCATGGTAATAATAAAAGCGAAGACATCATCAATGAAGGTGTTGAATGCCTAGAAAAACAAAGGGTAGCAATTACCACAGCTTTGATCATCATCTGAAGGCACAGTAGAGTACGTTCTCTCTTCCAACTGCTGCAATGAAAAGCAATCAAAGCATTTGACGGTTCTCAGTATTTTTAAATTTATGATCTGCCAACAAGCTCAGCATTACAAAACTAAAAACATTCTTTAATGAATACAGAACAAACATTAGCAAGAATTTAGCATTACTCTAGCCTACAACAAATACTGCCGTTCACTTATCGGTCAAGCAGGCAAGGAAGCTGAGATTCTGTTCGTATGTAAGGTAACCAGCATTAGTGGAATGGAGAAAAGGTATTAACACTAGAGCTACCGGGCATACATACATACCTAGAACTACCGCAGCTGTCTTTTTTACATTCTATTAAAATGCATCTAAAACTACTGCAGCGTTGCACACTGCGAAACTGTTCTGTGTTAAATTTAGTCAAAACAGCGTGTTCAATTTAACATATCAAACAGTGCTTAACTTTAATTCCGATTTCCTCACTTGTATTTTCCCACAATTTATTTGTAAATCAGATGTTTTGATGTTATTGTTTGTTTTCCTTCGTGATATTGTCTTTGACAGTTTTTGCAGCCTGTTTGTTACACGAGAGAAACCTGTTACAACACAAGCACTGACATGAGAATTGGGGGTGGTGTTGGAAGCAATAGAGAATAGTGTCAGAGATTTGTTTGTTTGACTGTTTTATACAAGTATTTTCTCTTTACCCTTTTATTTTGTACCTGAGTTTGAGTCTGTTAGCTGTTAACAGTAAGTTCCATCTCCAGGTTCGCAAAAGCTGGTTTGGTACACTATTATTCAGTAGCATTTCAATATAATCACGCCTAAGACTTGCTGTGCAGTTCTGCGTTGTATTGGTCCATTTTAAGTAGAAAATAAGTATTTTTAAATAGAAAATGAGTATTTTTACAACTGTTGATAGATAAATCACGTCTGAAAAGGTCTCCTGTAGCTATTCAAACCAAAAACACGAAGCTCTCAAGTTCAGCAATGCTAAGCCAAACCCACTGTTTTTACTATGACAGTCAAAATGACAACTGTGGTAGTTCTAGGTATAACGTATTACATCTCCAAAAGTTTAAAGTATGCATGTTAATAGATTATATTTATCAACTAACTAAATGCAAAGTGAGTGAACAGAAGAAAAATCTACATCAAATCCACATTTGGTGTGACCACCATTTGCCTTCAAAACAGCATCAATTCTTCTAGGTACACTTGCACAAAGTCAGGGATTTTGTAGGCATATAGTCAGGTGTATGATTAAACAATTATACCAAACAGGTGCTAATGATCATCAATATGTAGGTTGAAACACAATCATTAACTGAAACAGAAACAGCTGTGTAGGAGGAATAAAACTGGGTGAGGAACAGCCAAACTCAGTTAACAAGGTGAGGTTGCTGAAGACAGTTTACTGTCAAAAGTCATACACCATGGCAAGACTGAGCACAGCAACAAGACACAAGGTAGTTATACTGCATTAGCAAGGTCTCTCCCAGGCAGAAATTTCAAGGCAGACAGGGGTTTCCAGATGTGCTGTCCAAGCTCTTTTGAAGAAGCACAAAGAAACGGGCAACGCTGAGGACCGTAGACGCAGTGGTCGGCCAAGGAAACTGCAGCAGATGAAAGACACATCATGCTTACTTCCCTTCACAATTGGAAGATGTCCAGCAGTGCCATCAGCTCAGAATTGGCAGAAAACAGTGGGACCCTGGTACACCCATCTACTGTCCGGAGAAGTCTGGTCAGAAGTGGCCTTCATGGAAGACTTGCGGCCAAAAAGCCATACCTCCGACGTGGAAACAAGGCCAAGCGTCTCAACTATGCACAAAAACACAGGAACTGGGGTGCAGAAAAATGGCAGCAGGTGCTCTGGACTGATGAGTCAAAATTTGAAATATTTGGCTGTAGCAGAAGGCAGTTTGTTCGCCGAAGGGCTGGAGAGCGGTACACGAATGAGTGTCTGCAGGCAACAGTGAAGCATGGTGGAGGTTCCTTGCATGTTTGGGGCTGCATTTCTGCAAATGGAGTTGGGGATTTGGTCAGAATTAATGGTCTCCTCAATGCTGAGAAGTACAGGCAGATACTTATCCATCATGCAGTACCATCAGGGAGGCATCTGATTGGCCCCAAATTTATTCTGCAGCATGACAATGACCCCAAACATACAGCGAAAGTCATTAAGAACTATCTTCAGCATAAAGAAGAACAAGGAGTCCTGAAAGTGATGGTATGGCCCCCACAGAGCCCTGATCTCAACATCATCGAGTCTGTCTGGGATTACATGAAGAGAGAGAAGCAACTGAGGCTGCCTAAATCCACAGAAGAACTGTGGTTAGTTCTCCAAGATGTTTGGGCCAACCTACCTAACGAGTTCCTTCAAAAACTGTGTGCAAGTGTACCTAGAAGAATTGATGCTGTTTTGAAGGCAAAGGGTGGTCACACCAAATATTGATTTGATGCAGATTTTTCTTCTGTTCACTCACTTTGCATTTTGTTAATTGATAAATATAATCTATTACCATGTCTATTTTTGAAAGCATTCTTACTTTACAGCATTTTTTTCACACCTACCTAAAACCTTTGCACAGTACTATCTATGTAGCTCTCTCTCTCTCTCTCTCTCTCTCTCTCTCTCTCTCTCTCTCTCTCTCTCTCTCTCTCTCTCTCTCTCTCTCTCTCTCTCTCTCTCTCTCTCTCTCTCTCTCTCTCTCTCTCTCTCTCTCTCTCTCTCTCTCTCTCTCTCTCTCTCTCTCTCTCTCTCTCTCTCTCTCTCTCTCTCTCTCTCTCTCTCTCTCTCTATATATATATATATATATATATATATATATATATATATATATATATATATATATATATATATATATATATATATATATATATATAACACACACACACACACATACAGTGCCTTGCAAAAGTATTCAGACCCCTGACCAATTCTCTTATATTACTGAATTACAAATGGTACATTGAAATTTCATTCTGTTTGATATTTTATTTCTAAACACTGAAACTCAGAATCAATTATTGTAAGGTGACATTGGTTTTATGTTGGGAAATATTTTTAAGAAAAATAAAAAACTGAAATAATCTTGCTTGCATAAGTATTCAACCCCTGTGCTGTGGAAGCTCCCAGTTTACACTGATGAAAGCAATTGCCCAAACGAGGACACAATTACCTTACCATTGGCCTCCACCTGTGAACCATTAAAGTTGCTGTCACATTTTCTGGATAAAAACCCCCACTGTTGAAGGATCATTGGTAAGGCTGTGAATCTGAAGGAAAATGAAGACGAAAGAGCATTCTACAAAAGTTAGAGATAAAGTAATACAAATGCAGAGATTAGGGAAAGGGTACAAAATAATATCAAAGTGTTTGGATATCCCAGTGAGCACAGTTGGATCAATAATCAGGAAGTGGAAGCTGCATCACACCACCCAGGCACTGCCAAGAAAAGGCCGCCCCTTAAAACTCAGCACTCAAACAAGAAGGAGACTTGTGAGAGAAGCCACATAAAGGCCAACAATCACTTTGAAGGAGCTGCAGAGTTTAATGGCTGGGAGAGGAGAAATGGTGCACCAGTCAACCATATCAAGAGCTCTGCATAACGCTGGCCTGTATGGGAGGGTGGCAAGAAAGAAGCCGTTACTCAAAAAGTACCATCTGAAAGCACGTCTGGAGTTTGCCAGAAAGCATGAGAGTGACCCAGCTGCGATGTGGGAAAAGGTTTTTGGTCAGATGAGACCAAGATTTAGCTTTTTGGCCAAAACTCAAAGCACTATGTGTGGCGCAAACCTAACACTGCCCATGCCTCAAGACACACCATCCCTACAGTGAAGTATGGTGGTGGCAGCATCATGCTGTGGGGATGCTTCTCATCAGCAGGGACTGGGCAACTTGTTACAATTTGAAGGAAGAATGGATGGAGCAAAATACAGGAAAATACTGCAAGAGAATCTGCTTCAGTCTGCTAAAAAAACTGAAGCTTGGAAAGAAATTCACCTTTCAGCAGGACAATGATCCAAAGCACAAGGCCAAAGCAACATCGGAATGGCTCAAGAACAAAAAGGTGAATGTCCTACAGTGACCCAGTCAAAGTCCTGATCTCAATCCCATTGAGAATCTGTGGCACTATTTGAAAATTGCTGTCCACGAGCGTCATCCAACCAACCTGGAGTAAATCTGCCAAGCAGAATGGGCCAAAATCACTCCTACACTGTGTGCAAAGCTGGTACATACTTACCCCAAAAGACTTAAAGCTGTTATTGCAGCGAAAGGTGGCTCTACCAAATATTAAAGTGTGGGGGTTGATTACTTATGCAAACAAGATATTTCAGTTTTTTATTTTTCTTACAAATATTTCCCAACATAAAACTTATGTTACCTTACAATAATTAATTTTGAGTTTAAGTGTTTTAAAATAAAATATCGAACAGAACGAAATTTCAATGTACCATTTGTAATTCAGTAATATGAGAGAATTGGTCAGGGGTCTGAATACTTTTGCAAGCCACTGTATATATATATATATATATATATATATATATATATATATATATATATATATATATATATATATACACACACACACACACACACACAATCTATATAGAAATCAGTACACATTTCCAGCAAGTGAGGCACTGTTTAAGTGAGGCATTTCAGAATGACATGCTTGCCTTTTTTATATCCCATGAGATTCTGAATCGCTCTAAAGCAGCAGAACGGGTTTTTGACTGAAGCAGATGGCGTAACATAGAGATCAATATGCGTCCACGCGCATAATCTGGTTTGTTTACTCTTTGCTGTCTAAAACTTTTAAATAGAGGCTCGAGCTGCTGTGTTCATCCTGTTAGTTTTATATAAAATATAAAAATAAAACTGTCATGCAACTTCTGGTGAGGCAGTAAACAAGTGCACAGTATATTTGTCATTTCTAGAGAATACAAACATCAGATTTTTGTCAATATTTATATATTTGTCCCAGAAGTTGTTAATATTGGTTTTAATTGGATATTTAATTGATACAATTACTGCATCCATCTCATTCAATAGATAGTAGTACATGGAGGTCTGCGAAATTTTTGGAGGTTCAGAAGGGGTCCACACACACCCAAAAAGGTTGGGAACTACTGTTGTAGAACACTTTCTTTGACAAATCCATAAATGTTTTATCAATGTGTAGATATGAACATTCATTGTTTTAATGAACATTATTATACATTACTATATTATTTATTTTGGCGACACTTGTCAGGTTGAGATGAATTGATCAATTTTCAGGTCCTGGTAATGTATACCTGGTGTATACAGTTAGATTGTCCAGCATTTTGGAAACCAACCCTTTTTATATATATTATTATATATGTATGTATTAAAAAAAAAAAAAAAAAAAAAAGCTAGCAAGCCATCAATTATATATATATATATATATATATATATATATATATATATATATATTCTTCTTTTAATATAAACTTGTACTAGTGTCCCGTGGTAGTCAAATGAATAGTTACCTGGATGATCCACACTACTGTACTAGATTACTGTAAATGAAACAAATTTACCTTGTACATGAATGCCTTCCATGGCAAATGGGCAACAGATTTGAACTGTTAAAAATAAATAAATTAATTAATAATAATAATAAAAATAATAATGACACATTCATCAAATGTCAGTACAAATGGAAGCACTACATATTTAAAGTCTGTACATTCACACAGTCCCTTTTTTCTCCATTGAGTTATATATTCTGTTTTTATCTTACACTGTCTTCTTATATATAAAACACATTTTAAACACCAGGCATGCAAGGGCATTGCAAAAACACACAACATTATAAATCAATAATATATCTAATCACCTACATAAGCTCAGAAGAGACCATACATATTTTCTAATTACAGGACATTTAGGAAAGACACAGCAAAACACGTTTTCAGTACTAACCTTATAATTAACAAAGAGCTGCGGTAACATGAACAAGAATCCAAAAGCATAAACCCCTTGTTAAAAAAAATAAAAAAATAATCAGAATGCATTACAGGTATATTCATAGTATGTGGTTAACAATTAACAAACGTCTATGCAACGTTTAATAGAACCTAGACCAATATCCCCCCTATGCACATGTAAAAATGTGGGTTTGACAGACAAGCCTTCATATCCCCCCTTGATTCTGATACACTCGATAATTTGTACCAAATTATCACTAGGATAATAGGGGTGGGTATTAGGACTGAGGATCTGTATTGCAATACTGAAGACAATATTGTGATATATTGCAATACATATTGGAATTCAACGGTGAATGATGCTGATGTTGATTTTTGGCTACCGAAATAAATCTACATATATAAACTGTGCTTTTTGTCATTTTTATTAATTTAAAGTATTAGAATGTAATATGACAAATTAAGCTCTCATATGAAATGCCCAGTAACTAATTTTTGTTGGATCCTCTGAAGTACATACATGTGCTCCCAATTTGAAAAATAGAAACAGTGTTGGTTTGAAAGCTATTTTAACTCTCTAAAAACACTGATTTTAAATGCAATTTTTTAATTTTTTTTTTATTATAAACATGTTTTTCAAAAGTGTATCCTATGACCATGGGTTTAAAGCTGCTTTATATATCGGTCAGTGTCAGGGTGTGGAATAAACAACTGATCTAGATTGAAGATTTAATATATATTACAAAAGCATAAATAACTAATACACATTTAAAATTAATAACAAAAAAAAAAAATACTGCTAAGTAACGTTATAAACTATTTATGTACCTGCTTTGCTGTAGGTAGACGGAAAAAAACAAAAATAAATAAATAAATTCAGAACATAGTGTAAAATTACATTGTTCCAAACTGCCAGCAGATAGTCTTTACAAATAAATATAAAAACAATTAAAATTGTATTGATATAGTCCTTAAATTGGTGACAAATCAAAAATAACTGAGCGTTTGTGTAATTTGCAATTTTATTGAATGCAGAGCTCCTGAAAAAATAGAGGGGAGAGGACGTGACATATAACAGAGGGCATCGTGGTGATTGAAGTTCTGTGCTGGTGATGACACCATATTTGAAAGGAATCACAAAATATGCATAGTAAAAAAAAATAGTAAAAAAAATAACCAAACCACCAAAGACAACATTTACTCGCTAGATGCTTTCAAAACAAGCCAAATATTGCTGGAAAACTGCCATTCTGGCAGCACTGATCATGGGGGAGCAGCCTAAGTCGTGGGCGAGATGCATGCATTACCTATTAATTGTCACCTCAATTCAATGTACAAATCAAACATGAATTCATATTATTTGTTTTAGAAAAAGCAATACTTTAATTGCCATTGCAGTACTTTAAGATGTAGGACTGTATGTAAGGTTGGTGGTACCACCAGCATATTTTACTTTAGCCTTGCATAAACAACATACCACAATGTTTGATGCTATACAGCCATCCTTTTTAGATTTATTTTATTAGGAAATAATTCCACACATTTGGCTTTGCTTTGCAGAATTTAAGCACCTCTGTGTGCTTTGAGCCATGTTTTCTTTTATGTTAGCAGTGCTTGCATTAAGAGTTCTTGCTGGAAGTGATTATCTCACGAGTAGACGTTTCCCTGAATCAATTTAACCAAAAATACTGCCACAAAATTGTCAGAAATATTAGGTTTCACACATATCTACAAATGTAACCTGTGATCATATTTTGTTACGTATCAATATGAGGAAATGTTCAGTTTTGTGGGTACCTCTATCTAGAATTAAACAAATAATTACAGTAACGTCACTAAGAAAATGAAAAGTTTCCCTCATGCTGGGAATTTGTTTAGCAGTAACATTATTTTAGTCCTGCACATAGAGCTTGTTTAAATGTATGCATCACATACCTAACAATTATACAATTTGGCAAATAAAGCCGCAAGTTTGTGGACATTTAATCAATTTAAATGTATAGGCTTTACGATGTATACATTGTAAGTACCGTGATGTGAATAGGGTTACTAGACATCCTGGGAAAACAGTGACTGTCCCAGAATTCAGCCTTCATTTTTTGCCCCGGTCGGAAACGGTAAAGCTGTTAAATCATTTTTAAAGTACAAAACAGTGGTGTGCTCAGCAAGTTAACAGAAGCGTCGTTTATTAGGTTGTGTTATCCTCATTCAAAATAAAATAAACAATCTTACACATTGTGTGTTAAATAATTCTGATTATGCGTAGATCAACCGGTTTAAATGGTAATAGCTGATCTATTTTTCCAATCTGGCTTTTTGTACATTTAATATATTTTGATTAGAAGACAATAGTACGCAAACAATGAGTTACGATGATCTGCAATAAATACACTTGATTAAAAATCATTTTTGTGTTATTATATGTTTTTTTTTTTGTTTTTGTTTTTTTAATGGCTTTAGAGTTGCTATGGCGTCAGTGAATTGAAGTTTTTTACAAGTTGCTCTTCGTTGACTCTATAGGTTTGCTCTTTTTCATTTTCTACGTTTTCTTTTTCCTCATCCATTTCGGTTTGGTAATTTGCATATTCATTGTCACTATTTTTGCTTTGAAAATAATCTGTTATTTTTTTAGCAGCCATTTTAACGTTTTAACTTCTTGAAGTGCTTAAAATGGAAAACCTACCCCTTAAACTCTCTGACTGGTTAAAGGTAGTGTCATGACGTAACTTTGAAACACCGCTGACATGTGGTTCCAAGATTTTATTTTCACCCAGCGCACGCAATCTTTATCTTTAAAGGCACAGATGCATCTGTAAACAGAAGCATATAAATAACATGGAACAGTATTGCTTTGTGAGGTTAGGAAAACACATGTCTTACCGTTTACAAGGCTGTTGATTAGCCAAGAGTACCAACTGTGAAAAAATCAAATCAAGTAAAATTGTTAATTGCAATAATATATAAATATACAGGCTAAATGCACTATAATGAACCCTTCTTATAATAAACTCCCATTTTTAACGATCCCAACAGCAAGAGCCGATCTTTTCAATGCAAATTAGCTCTATTAGAACGAGCACGTACAGGATCGACCCAGATACAACGATCTTAGTACTGACGGACAGTGTGAATATGTTATTCTCTCAGTAAAAACAAAGACCATTGTTGGCTAAGTGAAAGATAAAGCTAAGTCAAAGATAACCTATTAATGTGCGAGTCATGCATGATGTACGCAAGTGCTGCCTGCCCGCTATCTTCACACAAACTGCAACCAGGCAACGGGCATGAGGAGGCAACTGCAAACAGTGCATTGAGAACTGCACGAAAAACATGAAGCAATCTACACGGCATACTTTTTTTCCCCCAAGAGAAAGGACATGTAATTACTGTATTCAGCATGTAAGTGTGGATTTTTCAATTCTTTACTGTTTTCTTTTCAACATATCGTTTAAATGTTGGTCAATGAGAAGTAATCTTTACAAAAATAAGTACTATATATTGCTGTTCAATTCAAATTGGGCATTTTTTTATTATGATGCAGCTAATTGCCAAACCACATATATATATATATATATATATATATATATATATATATATATTTTTTTGTTTAAAAAAAGTTTTTAAAAAGTATAAAATCAGGACTCTTACCTTTTATATTTTACATACACCAGTGAGTACCCTGCTCCTCCAATACACAAGGGATAGAGCAAATATGATAAATATTTCATTGCCTGAAAAAAAAAAAAAAAAAAAAGTTTTTTGTTGTGGCCTTCAACATCAGGATCTTTTGATCAATACAGCATTGTGTTGGACAAACATATACTGGATAGTTTAAAAATTAGCTAGGTTACATAGACAGCTAGTATGAAGGCAATTTGGTTTCAATATTAAGTGAAGCAGCCAGATGGCAGGAAAACTTTACTGTACCCTACATTTTGACAACTTGAAAGGTGATTGCACTGTATTCTGTGTTCTTAGGAAAGTGACACCTTTGGCTAAACATTCCTTTAACACAGTTTAAACTTCAAAGGAAATTCTGTCTTTCTTCTTTCTCTTCCTTCCTATTAAACTATAATTTTATTGTCTTGCTATCAATCAATCAATCAATTAATGAATCTTTATTTTATATAGCGCCTTTCATAGTGGACCACCACCACAAAGCGGTTTACAAGATGCAGTAACAACATACATGAACTACAGTTTTAAAAAAAAAAAAAAAACTATTAATATATTAATAGAAAATATAGTATATTAATACTATATTAATAGAAAATTGAAGATACAACTAAGCTGCAGAATCACAATAATTTTCTACGCATGGTGCCCTTAGAAAAAAAGAAAATTAACAAACGTTTAAACATGTTAAAATTCTACACGTTGGTTTGACAAGAATAAACAGTGATGAAATACAGAAATTCTCTTATCATAACTATAGAATCAGCATGTTCTAAACACAAACATTATTTATTTCACTAATTACAGGGCAATAGTATGAATGACAGTACAACATTCTACAGTACATTTTCATATGTAAATATTTGAGTGGCCGGTATTTCATAGTTAGGACTTGAAGTTTTTGGTTTTAACCGATAACAACCAGGAAAAAAACACCCTCCTGAAAATCTATTTAGAAAATTTAGTTTCTATTTTTTGCAAATATATTTAATATTGTCAATAGCTCTCTACTCATTCTACATAAAGTTCTGGTCACCTCGCTATAAAAAAGATATTGCTGCTCTAGAAAGAGTGCAAAGAAGAGCGACCAGAATTATTCCGGGCTTAAAAGGCATGTCATATGCAGACAGGCTAAAAGAATTGAATCCGTTCAGTCTTGAACAAAGAAGACTACGTGGCGACCTAATTCAAGCATTCAAAATTCTAAAAGGTATTGACAGTGTCGACCCAAGGGACTTTTTCAGCCTGAAAAAAGAAACAAGGACCAGGGGTCACAAATGGAGTTTAGAAAAAGGGGCATTCAGAACAGAAAATAGGAGACACTTTTTTACACAGAGAATTGTGAGGGTCTGGAATCAACTCCCCAGTAATGTTGTTGAAGCTGACACCCTGGGATCCTTCAAGAAGCTGCTTGATGAGATTTTGGGATCAATAAGCTACTAACAACCAAACGAGCAAGATGGGCCGAATGGCCTCCTCTCGTTTGTAAACTTTCTTATGTTCTTATGTTCAAAGACATTGCTACTGACCAATCGGCAATTAGACTTATGTAACAGAAAACACTTGTTCGACTAGCGTGGGCTTGTGACTTGTTACTAGTGTGGGCTGAAAAAACAACTCATACTGTAGCTGGAAAAAAAAAAAAAACTCCTCCAGTGTTTTAAAATTATTTTTGTTTTTGTTTAAGACCAATACATTCAGGACCAATAATTAAAGTTAAGACAACATTTATGTTTACAAAATTAATGATTGGTGTAAAATATAAAAAATTAATAAAACAACATCAGTATTAAGATTAATAAAATAATACGTATAATAAATAAAAAAATACTTACTGTTAAAAAGCTGATTTCCATTACATGAGAGTAGATGTTAACACTTCATGCTGATTTGAACTCTGCTCTCGCCAAGATAAGCACCAACTAAAATGCAGCTTTACAGTAAACTAATGTGATCCATCTACATTTCCATCCATTTGTGTTTCTTTCCATCTGATGATATAGACATGCTTCTGCCTGGTCTTGATGGCTGAAGTGTAATGCTGGCTCCAGGGATCAGCTTATTTTGCCTTCCCAGCCCATTAGCATACCAGCCGTCTGGATTGAGCTAAGTAGGGCACATCTCTGGGGTCTTCAAGTGGGCACCTTCCGTCCTCTGTGTTACGTCAACTAGCCCACGACACCTCAAGAGGGCTTGACAGTGATTCTGGCGTCCCAGCATCACCACCCTCCGTCCCCCACTCAACTCAGCCCAGCTTACTTACCCGTACATCAGCATTGCTATTGTGCTTGAGATCCCCAACTAGAATCTTTCCATCTCAACCACAGCCAGTTGCTGCCCTTTCTGCCGCTTCAGATAAGTTCTTCACTGTGCGACGCAACTCTTGGCCACTGAACCCGACATCTCCAGACTGTAGAGTGTGCCACAAATCCTCAACAACACACCTCCACTGGGTAAACCTGGACTCTCCATCCTCGCTGTTCCGTTTCAGCAGCTAGTTGTGCATAACAACATTTTTTTTTCCTCTCATACACCTTATTCACATTCGTGGATACACTTCTTCCAATGCTAAGACTAAACATCGCAGCACCTGGTCATGGCGCCAAGTAAACCGTCCTTGGCTAAGACCCATCTTGCATCCTGTCCAAATGTGCCTTAATGTTGCAGGTGATGAACACAAAGGACATGAGGGATCCTCATCCACCCAGAGGTTTCAGGTTCTGTGGTGATGGGAGAACATCATATGTTGATCTGATGAGCAAACTGATCCTGCTGTTCCACTGTCCATAGGTCTTGCTAGCCACTCTTGCGTTGTTCCACACTCTCCCATCTCATCCATTCTCCCTGCTTGGCCTGGGAAACTGCCTTTACACACCTGATTCTCCTCCTGCTTTTGCACCTCGTTGACTACCAGCTTCCTCCGTTGAGCTGGGGTTGCCTTGAGCCATGTAGGAGGAGCTGAACTGAGACCAAGACCCCCTCTTCCATGCTGAACTTTCCCCATAATATCACCGATTCGAAGGACAGCCTTAGCATCTTCCACGGCTTTCTTTGTCGGCCACTTTCATCCAGTTTTCAACACAGGTGCTGCCTCCCTGACGTATTTCTCGCCTGAATCTACTAATGTCATTTCCAGTCGGACCTTGCCGCACTTAAACTCCTTGGTTAGAGCAGAAACTGGTAGCTGCAGTATTCCTCTACCATAAAGTCCCACTCTGCTGAGCCAGCGTGGAACTCCCAACCATTTCCCAACCATTAAAGCTTCCAGCTTCTCAACTGTTGTCAGGGAAACCTCGTACACAGTCAGTGGCCACAGCAGTCTTGGCAGTAGACCAAACTGAAATCACCAGAGTTTCAGTTTGCCCGGTAAAGCGCTGCCATCTATGCTGTTCAACCTTTCCACTGCTTGTTGTCTAACTTCTCCCACACGAACTGTGTCCTTTAGATCCCTGTCGTACCATCTCCCAAGACTTTCCACTGGCTTCTTGGACACTGTTGGTATTGCCTCACCATTAATGTAGATCTTTTTATCTACTACTTTACCTTTAATTATAGAGATGATCCTTGATTTAGTGGGACTGAATTGCATTCATGCCCATTCAATGTTAATTGTAAATTTGCTGAATAACCGATTAGTGCAAGCTACTGTTGTAGTCATGGTTGTCATGTCATCCATGTATGCTCGAATTGGTGGCAGTTGCATTCCAGAAGCCAAGGGCTCTCCTCCCACTACCCATTTTGATGCCCTGATAATTACTTCCATTGCCATGGTAAAAGCCAGCAAGGTTAAACTCTCCTGTTAACTTTAAGCTTGCTTTGCAGTAGTGCATTTCTTTGCCTTTGTTTGTACACAGTTATTTAACAGTCTTGTACTCAATAAGCTTTACTGACAAACCAGGAAGTGAGTTGAGAAGTTGAAACATGAGCTGCAGTAATAAAACTAAGATTGTAATATGTCTGCATTCAGCTGAATTATTGATACAGAGTTATTTCCTCACCCCACCAAACCCCATCATTACAGTGTGCGGTAATGGGGCATGACATCCTCACTTCAACAAAGAAAGTTAACGTTTGTATATGTATTAGTGAAACGTACATGCAATTTATTATAGAAACTAAACATTATTGCGTTTGAGTGTTGTTTATGTGTAATAACTGAAAAGAACCAATTTTGCCAAATAATAATAAAAACCAAAAAAACACCACTGGAAATAAATTAAAAACTAAAGAATTTCAAGTCTTACTCATAGTAATACCCCACTTCAAATTGTACTGACTGTTTTAAATGGCTTTATAGAGCAGGTCAAAACTCATGTTAATTAACCAAAACAAAAAACAACACACGTACATACATATATCTCTTATACCTGGGTGTCATATGCCTCAGTTCTTCTCTCCGATTCATCAGATTTTCCAAACTGTTAAAGAGAATACAAAACAGGTTATGTGGAGTCATGTATTTTGTTTGCAGTTCTGTTAATCTACTGCACTAGGTTTACCCTCAAAATCTTAAAATCAAAGACCAAGGCGACATACTGAGTAACTAAAATGAGTGAGTTAGATCAGGAAGAGAGTCTTGAATAACAGAAACAGTGCTGCTGGTTGTCTAACACATGAGGGAACACCCTGTAAGCAGTAATCTTTGAATCCAGCCTGGCTGTGTTTTTAATTGATGTACAGTAGTAGCACTTTGACTGTCAGTAGCTAGGTGCATGCTGTCAAATGTATGCATCTGCAAATAAAATGTGTTCAGATTGATCACCAACGTAAGGCAAAAACTTCAGATTGGCTGAACAGACAAGATGAAATCCAATACAGAAAGTGTGACGAGGTCATTTGGCTTGTCATTATCTCTACTTGTAAAGTAGCAATATGTTTGTGATTTGTTTGGGTCTCAGCATTTCCCCCCCCTAGAAGCTGGCTCAGGTCAATAGTGAAATTAGTTTGTTCGTCTCAAATTAGTAACCAGTGTAAATACCATTTTAAAAGGTAAGTTCAACATTAAAAGAAGAAATCATTACTGAACCTTGAATGTTGGTTTCAAGCCATGCCAATGCATTTGTATCTTAAAAGCCTTCTTCACTTTCCAGACCTGTAATGTAAAAGTAAAACTATCAGTGCGATAACACTTTTACATGAAGATTAAAACACTGTGGGGTCAATTCAATTGATAAGCAGTGGCAATCTAAAACAGCACCAGTTTTATGGTGGTGTGTGACAGAGAAATAATGAGTCTTGTGAGGGCGCTGTGTAAAGGGAACAAGTGAAGAGTGCCCTGGACTGGATGATCTGATGACAATTCATTCCAGGGAAAGGTGGAATTCAGCCATCTAGAAAGGGGGCTGAGCTACAGTACACAAGTCATCGTCCCAGAATGTGGCACCCGCGGATTGGAGGAGAAACGGTTGCCCTCACTAGCCAAGGGGGCGTGACTGACGGTACAAAAGGGGACGTGGCTAAGTTCCTTTGTTATGGTAAACCGCAAGTAAACTGCTAAAAGGAGAACTAAAATGAACCGTGATTGTTTAGTGTTTGTTTGTTTAAATGTGTCTAATTATAGTTGTTTGTTGTTATTAGACGGCCAACATGTACCGGGAGCTGTCGCTTAAAGCCAGCACCAAGCCGGACAACACTTCACAACTGTACACGAATAAACTGTATTTCACCACTTGCACGTTAGCACTTACTCTTGACTATTCAATTTAGCTCGTGGTGGTGAATTTGCAGGATTATTCAGGACACCTCCCCCAAATTTATGGGAAAAGCAAAGACATTTTTTCCAACGCAGCACTTAGTTTGTATCTGACTCAGAAGCACAACTTTTTTTGCAAAAAGGACTTGCGGAAAAAAATCTCTACGACTCCCCTTGTGACACATGCAATGCATTTAATATTTGGCCTTAAGCCTTTAAAACTTGTTTTGCTATTGTGGGCCTATTTCAACAGTTCCTTTAGTGTTATTCCACAGGTTAAGACATAGTTTAGATATGGTAAAGGGTTAAAGACATTCACAGAGGCAATGAATTAGTTGTGCATGTTGGGTACTATACCTCTATGATTGAACCGACCCCTGCTGGTATGAGAATCAGCATACTTGTCTGTTCATCCATAAGGTAGAGGAAGATTACAATCGTACTGAAGCATCTCCAAAGCACTGTATTAAATTGAAAAACAATTATCATACTTACAATCTTGGCATTCAAATTAAAAAACTTTAATAAAACTAACAAGTTAAGTTAAAATACAAAATAATCATTTATACCTCTGAAAATTTGTCAGCACTTAAAATCAACCTTCCAACCTTTGAAAATAACCCATCAGCAACTATGGTGGTTGTACCAGTAGATGGCCAATAAAACCTGTATTTAATAATGACACATTGACAGCATGCCAGTTACGCTAGCCTGCCATTCATTCACACCAACAGTCTAGACTGCCTCATGCTTTTACCTGCTTTGCTGGACATGCCAACCATGCTCTTTTTTTTCTTCCAGAAGCTGATATCATTTTTGAAGGCAAGGAAATCAAACAGTAGCTGCAAAACGTCAAGAGTTTTTTTTTATTAATATCTATGCATACACACAGCACAAAAAACACACTGTTTTTCTTTTAAAAATCTATTCATCATGTAAGTTCGTACAGTTTTTATTTACTTATTTATTTAATCTTACTGCTAGCTGTATACGTAAATACTATTTATGTTAAAAAATAATAATAATTGCCTGAGCACAAGCATATTTCCCATTGTTTGGGAAAACTATTCAGAATTATTCAGTCTTTGTGCCTTTTGTGCACAACTGTGTATTTGATCCCCCTTCCATTATTAAACCTTACCATGTAACACAATACAGTCAGCATTCACATATCAAACCTTATAAAATGTTGACTTGAATATCTGATTAGTTCATTTTGTCCCGTTACAACCCTTGTTCATTTTTTCAGGGAACAAAAAATATGTCAAAAATATACAGTTGAAAGGACTGTGTTTTAAAATAAGTAGACTTCCATTTAGATGTACTATATGTGGTTTTGCCAAAAGAGACAACTCACATGTGGACTGTAATACAGAACATACTTTTAAATCCGGTACGTTTTGTAGCAGTAAGTAAAATTCCCCATTAATGACCCAACAGCAAAATTAAATCAAAATGTTACCCATGCACAGAACTGCGTGAACCGTAAGAGACAATGCAATTTCAAAAGATTATAAAAACACCAGTTTCCTGAATTAAAACAGCATCCAAAGTTAGTATTCCAAATTGCACAATATAGTGCTCGATAAGGCCATAATGTCTCAGTTCACTTGCAAATGAAAATGCACAAAAGCAACTTAAGATCAGAGACTTAAAAAAAAATGCATCACAGTATCTAAAACTGTTTAATGGTTAACTTACATTACCGTAGCTTGTCTCGGTCACTTTGTTTTTGCTGCATTTTCATCATGTGAAATTGGAGCAAGCGCTGCGTAATTGCACAATAAAGACAGGCTGATTTGGCTTACGAGGAAAAAAAAAAAAAAAAAAAAAAAAAAAAATGTGGCTGATGGATAAACAAATACATTGTAATACTGAAGAGATGGACTTTGTATCAGAAAACCAGTGAAGGAGTCAGAAATTGCGTGTGACAGGTAAGTGCATTAATTTGTTATATCTGACTGATGTGTATCTGGGTAACGAATATCCAAGTGCTGAGTGTATATGTAATGTGTTATACACATAGGTATTGTATGTAGTTCTCTCAGCTCACACAAGGTACATTTTCTAGGGATTGTAGGAGTACCTGGTCCTTACTACCTGTCAATAAAGCTAACCTTTATAGATTGTTTACAACATTTTCAACAATGAAAACCTACTAGTCATAGTTCTAACATTTAAACTAAGAGCTTTTAAACAGCACAGTGAAAACTTGAAAATATTGGTCCCCCTTTAACCTGGAGTGTTCATTTTCTAAACAGGTTATGCATTTTTTGTTAGTCATTTTGAAACCAATTCATGAGCTTCAAGGAAAAAAGCAATGTGTTGCAAACCCATACATATGGTTAACATGAAACTTTTTACAATTAGATTGTACACCAGTACCAGCAAACAATTTGTATGTGTGTATTGTTACTGTATGCAGCATTTCTCAGCATTAGTCAATCACATTATTCTGACTAATGACCTTCTTTCTTGCCATTTCCCTCATTTTAAATTCTAATTACTGCCGTTTCAGTCAGTCAGTTGCTGAGCTACAAAGGACATTCTTGATCCACATTTTTTGGTGTAAACATGAAGTAATGCATGACGCAACAGTTTATACACCATTATGTAACGTGATGAAGTAATGCTGTGCAACCTGATGTACAGATGCAGAAAACAAAAACAGTTGCATGGTAAAACAAAAGTGATCTGAATTTGCTACATGCAATTTAAATGTATACCATACTGTAGTTTGCTTTAGAAATACATAGACTCTAATGGAAAGCAAATGCCCTGGTAAAGATAAGGGTTTTAGCAAATCCTAGAGTGACAGTTGCAACTTACATGAAAAGCTGCCACAACAAATGTCAGAGCCAAGAAGTAGAGGTTAGTGTCCACGAAGATCCCTTTTATTTCATCTGCATCCTTTTCTGTAAAACCTAAAATTATATTAACATTTAATTCTTCTGTAAAAATGAAACACATATAAATTTTTTGCGCTTTGCCTCTATAAAACAAAACTTAAAATGTGGTTGATTTTTTCATTTATATTTACTGTTTCTGAAATCCTCTTCGGTAAAAAAATATTTTCTCGCTGTTCTATAGGGTTAAATTTCATTGTGTTTGGTCTGCTTTGAAGGTGCACTTACCAAACTGTTGCAGTGAATAGACAGCATCTTGCATGTGAATCCAGAATCTGAGTTTTCCCAGTGAAATTGTATCATAGGAAACTGTGAGAGGTAATTCCACTGTAGAACCATTTATCACCTACAATGAAAACAGACGGTTTGTTTTTTGTTTGTTAGTTTTTTTAATATAGAAGAGAAAACATCGATGCAAGAGATTAACATATTTTGCATTATGCTTTTGATTCCTGTACACTACACATTCACCTTTAAACATCTGTATTTGGTACCAAAATTAAAACACACAATTAAATAATACACTGACTGGCCAAAAATGGAAAACATAAGTAAAATGAGAAAATACAGTAGCTACGCATTTTGTATTTCAGTAGTCAGTTAATCTAATTTTCAGTGTACATCTCCCAACAGGTTCAATAACTGCACTCAATATTGATTATATGAAAAAACGTACCATCAGATCCTTCACTCGATTGCTCAGGAGGTCGACAAACAGTATGGGAAGATATTGCACTTTTTTTCCATATTGCAGTCTGAATTGCATGAAAAAAATTCATAAATATAATCCAAAATGCTTTTTGAGTACATTACAAAACAAAGGGAATTAATTATGAGCTGCATAGTAGGGATAACATTATGTGGTTTTGTAGATAAATTTGCCAACAGAGCCTTTTTCAGAATTCTTTGTGGTCTAGTTAATGTAGTCTAAGGAGAAGTCAAGCTAGACAAAATTTACAAACAACCTTAAAGCTATTTAAAAAAAAAAAAAAGATTCAGTAAAACCATAAAAATCTCTATTGGATAACTCACATCTTCATGTAGCGGTGCACATCACCAGGAAGAGATTCTCCATCAAAAGAAAAGTCATCAGCCATAATGTTAAGAGTGAGACGTGACCTCCAGTGAGCAACTGGTCTGTCTGGGACATTGGGGGTTTTCCTGTGTGGTTCTGACTGCTGCAAAATTAAATTTAAAAGATATATGTTGGTTAACTTGAGGGTGTTAGGCAAATAAAATAAATAGATAAGTTGCATCACATCAGTGAATGCTATTTTATTTATTAATTAACAAAAATGTAAGTATAATAAAAAAAATTGAATGTGAAGTTCAATATAGTTTAGACAAAAACATCAACTTTTGTAAGCAGGAAATAACTAACTGTCGGTCATTAATTGTTTTTGTTTTAAGTAGGTTTCAACATCTTACCTTTAATGCAGTGCTATTTGCTAAGCTTGTGTCAAATTCTTTGTGATAAGAGAATACTTTTTTTTTTATTTTTTAATAATAGGACAGCTATACAAAACACATTTACACCGATTAGAACTTAATCACCAAGCATCCTTTAGAACTCCTTTCCAACTGAGTTGAGTTATGCGATTATGCAATAGTGCCATGATACTGGGAATCCATGCTGTCAATACATCAGACAAGCTGAAAATTCCTTTTTGGAAAGAAGCAGTACATTTTTAAAGAATGTCCTGTTACTGTAAAACTGCACTGCTTTTATAATTAGGAATTTGAGATAAGCACAGTAACAGAACTAAATAACTTGGGCACATTTGCTAAATCAAAATATTATCTACGTTACTAATGCCTTTTTAAATATTTGTTGTGCCTTCTACCTGTGTGGGATCCTCTCCACTGATAAGGTTGACTTCCTGGGGTTTGGGTACCATGTATGCGGTCAAATGTGAAACAAGGTGTACTTCCTTGTTGTCCTGCCAGGGAGAGACACCAGCCTGGTGGACAAATACATATGTGTACAAGGTCCCATTGTTTCTGGTCTTCTTTGGTAAGGAAACATTCACTTTCCTTTATTAAATAAACAATGAAAACGCAAACAGAGCATTAGATTACATAGCCAAAATAAATCTAATAAATGATGCTCAGATTCTACACGTCTAAATAAACGGTTCAGCTAACTACAGAATTATTCTCTGTGTTTCAATTAGCCAGCTTTACTTGTTTGAAATGGTCTTATCTCAGCCAAAAAAAAACTCTACTTACCTCTCAAACTTGGAATGTATATCAAAGTCTTCAATGTTCAAAATTAGGTTTGGATTACCATCCCCTGCAGCCTTCAAGGATGTGTAAATGCTGAGCTGAAAAAAAAAAAACAAACACAACCTCTACTGTCTGCCTTTTCTGATTGGCAATGACAACATAATAACCAAATCCCCACATCTTTGTAATGAATGGGGTATACGGTTGCTCTTTGCTGTTTTTTTTTTTTTTTTTTTTTTTTTTTTTTTTAAGTGTACATTTGTTTTTGAAAGTGTGGTGCTAATTGAGGTTAAAAAGATCCCAACTAAGACGGAATACTGCACCTGCCACATTCAATGACATATTCTACATTAAGGTATAAACTTTCATGTAATTTAATTAGAAAGCAGTCTGTCTGAAATGTCGCCGTCCCCCGTATGTGTGCTAGTAATAACAACCTATGACAAAATAAAATAATGATGTAAATGCTATCCTGAACCTGTGGGATAAAACTGCATAAACCACACACAGCTACTTTTTGGTAAGATAACACTGCAGCAACAGACCCCACACAAGTAGTAATAAATGCATGCAGCTTCCTCATATGCACCAAATACAATTTTGCCCTGCACATTCTCGACTATTCGAACGTCGTAAATAAATGATAAGCAAATGTCGAAATCAGATAAACAAATAAATAAATAATACTATCAGGAAAATATACTAACCTGAAGCCTGGGCTTCTTAGCAAGGTAGGGTATAACACAGTGTACACGGCTGCTTTCATCACAAGGTTTGGTGTAAACTATTCCATACATAACCCAGCAAGTGTGTAGCACATAAACTACAAACACCCCTATTATTAGGGTGGTAAAAGAGGTCTTCTGAAACATGCCGTTTGATTTTTGAGAGCGTACACAGCAATTAAACATGAATATCTTCTTGTCCCAATGGGGAACTAAACACAATTATATGAATAGAGAAAGTTCAATGCAAAAACAAATTAAAAACAGCACGAAATATAATAAAAGCGATTCGGTTTCATTGTACCACAGACAGTCTTCAAATCCCGGTTTTAAGTACGAAATTAATTTATCAATTAAGCTTTCAACATAAGGTTTGGATAAACTGGAGGAACACAGTCCTGGTTTTCACGAGCTGTCAAAAACCGGGCCTGTGTTGTACCGCCTATCGCTCGTCTACACTTCCTGGTGGATGTTGTGATTCATAGGAAGTATTCCAGTAAGCTACCCCAGAGCATTGTGGTAACTGTAGTACACAGTTAAGTTAATATTTTCATCTTCACTCTAGCGGAAGATAGCCTACGCACAGGCGACAGGAAATTTATTTTGAAGTTTGATTAGTGTTTGATGCTGTAGAAGCTATTTGTGAAGTAAATCGTCCAGGAGCGCCCACAGAAATGTTTCACGTGGTACGCAAAACTGAACTACACCGACATCCCATTTCATAACTATAACGGCTCTTCATCAACATGCTGGAAGGTGTTTTTCAGTACGGGGATTAGACGACCTGGACATTTTGCTCATTTAAAAAAAAAATAATAATAATATAGTCCCGGTTTTCAAGCAGTTCATGTAGCGCGACACATTCCAAATACCGTTTGTCAAAATAACGTAAACAACCACTTAGTTTATAGCACCTGCAATGAAAACAATAAAATGAAAAAAAACAAAAACAAGTTAGTAGGGTAATCAATCATTTTTTTTTTTTACAATGTGATAAATACAGTATGTGCTTATTCCTCAGTGCGCTTTCATTTAGTTTATATTCAATGAATCTACAATTGTGTATAAATAAGGTTGTAGCAGTTCAGTTCTGACAGGATTTCGCCAAGAAACTCGTCAGAGCAGGGAGGTTGCAAGCATCGGAATCCACCAGATTAAACCACATCAACAACGTCAATAAATAAATAGAGCCTGACGCAGCCAAAAAAAAAAATAGAAAAATGGCAAAACCTGAATGTATTTTTTTTATGTATTTATTTTTTAATAAAAAATTTAGTCGTCTCCAATTTTTGCCCCTGGTTTTCTCCCCAATTTAGTGGGCCCAATTATTATCTGTATCCTCGGCTCACCGCCCGCAACCCTTCCCTCAGGCTCGGGGAACGGAGGCTGGAGCACGCGTCCTCCACAACGTGCTCTTGCCAATCTGTCATTTTTCGCACTGCGAATCCACAGCGGAACCAACATGTATCTGGCGGTTTCACTGCAGACCCACAGGCGCCCTATCGGCCAAAGGGGTCCCCTGCCGACCTAGGCCCTCCCTACCCGGGCAGCGCTAGGCCAATTGTGCGCCAATATAAAGTACACACTATAACACAATATGGCTACTTAAACTAATTAGCCACAAATTATACATCCAGGAGTGTACTGAAACTATAGCTGTTTTAAAAAAGATAACACTAAGAGTGAAAGAATGGTTATTTAAATAACTATTAAAATAACCTATATTTAAATGGCCTACTTAGGCTTATCAATTATTTAACAATGTGTCCCAGTTTTGAGCTTTGAAAATCTGGTCACCCTATGTTTCAGCTTATCACAGAGTGCTGCAGTTTTGTTATTTTACGAGTTTCACGGCACTTACACTATCATTTGAGAACACTGCAATCAAATTGCATCAGCGTTTGCCTTTCTAAAAATGAATAAACAGAGCACTGACTGCCACCAAGACAGAACAACAAGTCTACAGTGACAGCCAAATAATAGTCCACTACAACAATAAAAGGTACAAATAAACCTGTTTGAAATACAGACTTAAACTAGGGGAAAAAGTAGCTCACACAGCTGGTTCCATTTCTAATCATTACTCTCACAATCACTACAACTAATGTGATCATTACTCACCACCTAATAAGCATGGCGTATAAACATTTATCTTACACATTGTGCCAAACAGGCAGTTAAAAAAAAAAAAAAAAAAAAAAACCCACTAATAATATTAATATTAATAACACAACTTGGCAATTATCATAGGCGTAAGAATCGCAGAGGCCAAGGGGGGCCAGGCCAATATTTTGTTTTGGGGACCAGATTATCTACTAATGCGCTTTAGCCTACATGTAAGTCCCTTGCAGACAAACAGAAAATAGCTCTTAGACTGTTTAATTTTAAATGACTGTAACATAATGTATATTTTTCTTTTTGGGTGATATTTCAGAAAACATGAGCCTAATTTATTAATCAAGTTACTGTCACCGCAGATAAGATAGTGTCACAAAAGCAGTTGTAAGTACTAACCGTCCGCGCAGGTTTCCTTAGTTTTTTTTCTTTGCTAAGTCATTCATTTTATTATTATTATTATTATTATTATTATTATTATTATTATTATTATTATTATTATTTTGAAAACAAGTTGCAAACTTTTCGCTATGTGCAGCTTGTTGACGGTTGAAACTGTTGATTCGTTCCTATGGAAACTGGTCAAGTCGTCTTCTCTGATTCCAGCATTTACTGTTAACTGAAGTCAAAATTGTAAATACTGGTATGTTACAACTTCTGGTGTGAAAATGTGTTTATTTTTTAATATATTTTACGCTATCCTAAAGAGTTGTTTTGATTACAACAACAACATTTTTTTTATTATTATCAGTATGTAAACAGCACAGAAAGTAATACACACTGGGTTCTCGGATCGTTTTGAATGTATTCAATTATTGGAAGCATTGCTAAACTAATAATAAGCACTACAAGCCCTTTTCTGAAGGTACCGCACAAATGACACCAGGCAGCAGCATCACTCGCTCCTGCCCAGGCAGTTTTTAACTGAGTTGTGTTCAGTAGGGCCTAAAGCCTACTCAGGCTCTTGAATACTCTTGTGTGTATTGGATTTAATATAACATGCATTATACAGGTGCAGTACATGCCTTTATCTAAAACTTAAAAAAACTCCAATGATCACTCTGTTATCTTCATATTTTTTTTTATGCAAGACAGTGAGCTAATTAACATGCAAATGAGTGAGTCCCACACTGAGTGTGTTAACATGTCACTTTACACAGGGCAGTACAGGTACAGCCTGGGTGAGGTGGCACTGATGGGGAGTCTCCAGCTGTTGATATTGTTCTGGAGGGTGTGTTCGTTTGTCAGTGATTACTGCATGTTTCTGCAGAGTTCTCCATAGGGTTTTTCACAGATCCTTGTGAAAAAGCAGTATTTTGTTTAGTCTTGGATATTGAAGCACCTCATGCTGTTACGCTCATACAGATCATTTTATTTTATTTAGAGATGAACATTACTTCTGCTGGCAGGAATCAAAATCATTGCTGCAGGGGGCTAAACCAATGTGAGGCGCAGGGGCTGAGGTTCAGCGTGGTTAAACTCCAAAAAGAGTTAAGATTCAGCAAAGCAGAGGCCGAGGATGCATCAAACCAGATCATTGTCTTAAATATCTTGTATAGATGTGACGTATTATATAAGAATAGAAATCAACATTACTTTGTATTTTTTTACACAATCAATACCAGCTGCTGTACAGTACATGTTTAATTGGCACTTGATGGTATTTTTTTATATAGATTTGTATTAAAATCTATAGAACATACCTATATGCTGTCATATTTAAGAAAATAGGTACTTTTTAATGTAACAGAATATGCCAATATGAAAAGATTAACAATGGGGTTTATTAGATTTAATGTTTGCATTCCCTTTCCTATACTATACACAAGGCACTCCATTAGTACTCCATATTGAATGTGGTTTTGAAATTGCAATACAGTATATGATTTGCATAATTACATTTGCTGGATATTTTATTATGCTTTTTTGTTTTTGTATAACATAAGCTTGTTTCAAATTTTCCACTAGAGGGCACTATAAAATGCAACATGAAAATGTTTTTAATGTGTTGCATTGAAGGCAAATTATATCACTTTTTTTGTAGGAAACCCTATGATCACACATTTTTTGACAATTATATCTCAAAGCAATGAAGCAAAGCAAAGTAAAATAAATCTTGCATCTGTTAAAATGAACTTTAAACACAGTACAGACGTCTGAATGAATTTGTGGTTGAGAACAGTTATGAATGTTAGGGCCTTCATATTCAAAAGAAAAAAGGAAACAAAGTGCAATGTACTTCTCACATCATGACAGCAATTTGGTGTTGGTTATTGCTTTTAGTTCATCATCATTGATAAAAAGATGCTTAAAAATACATTTCAGCTAAATGTTTTACTGTAAAGTGATCCAATGTTTGCTTTTTTCTTCATGGTTTCAGTTTAACCTTGCAAATTCATAACCAAATCCGTTGTGTATAAAGTTGACTTCTGTTGATTAGATAATGTATTGTTCAATGCTGTATACTGTTCTATTGGGGCCCAGATGGACGCATGAACAGACAGAGACTCCCCCCAAAAATCCCCAGAATTAGATATTCACAATCACTTATGCTAAATAATATTTACTCTAACTTTCATGACAACTGGGTAAGACAGGGTTCTCTAGATAGATGGAAAAATGTGAGGTGACATATGTATGTCAGACCTCCCCCACAAGGGATTTCATTACTGCCAAAAAACACTTTGTAATGTCCAGTTATGCCCACTGTACAGGCTTTTACTTCTTAGTTATATATCCTTAATAATCTCTTGCTTTGAGTGTTGAGTCTGTGTGGCTGAATAACTTTTATCTAGTTGTTGGACCGGATAATGTCACCGATAGTAGTTTTCATTATTATTAAATATTACAAAACACAAATCAACAGCATTGTATAAATTCATTTGAATAAATGACACTGATTAACAATACAATGTTACTGTATTTTTAGGGCATTGTTGCCTCGCATGCTGCTAAATTTAGTAGGTAAGTCCACTGTACAACATTTGGAGAAATGTATTTCCGTTTCAGTGTTCCCTGTATTTGTTAAAGATACAACAAACACAGTAACACCAGAATATAGTGCAACTGTGTAAGTCAGAGGTTGGAGGACAAGCAAAGTATGCCATATTTATCAAGGGCTTCATGCCAATGTGGAATTTGTACCATTTTCGCGGTCAAACGAGTAACAAATAGCTAAGTCACACCTATAAGAATTTTCCTTTCATAAAAAATGATATTGCACTTTAGAGTAAAAACTTAGATTGACGTAATTTAGTTAATGTAAATTAGTGGATGTCAATTTTAGTAGTGTAGCCTCACAAATAGTATTAGGTCTTTCCTGTGATTTTCACTTTCTATACATACACACATATATATATATATATATATATATATACACACACACACACACACGTATATTCGTATGAGCTTAACATGCAGCCTACAGCACTCAGTATTCCCAGGTGGTCTCCCATCCAAGTACTAACCAAGCCCAACATTGCTTTGCTTAAGCATTGCATGGTAAGTTCGATTTGACGTTGCCCATGGGTCACTACAAGGAAGTAGCTCTTCTTGACCCCCACTTTCTATACATGAGTCAATATAAAAAGAGTAGTCTGTATAAAAAGTGTGGCCACACAGATGTGGAATAAAATTTCTGCAAAAGTGAGATGAGAGGCAAAATAAGATAAACAACATGTTATTTATTGCAGGTGCAGCACCTCCTCACATGAAAAGTGAAGTAGATTAATTTGGGAAAACAATGATGCATGTTGAATTAGAGATACTAATGCTACACCTATCATCCTTTGGGATTTTTACTGTTTTTTTGTAGTTGTTTTTTTTTTAATTAAACACATATTCATTTTAACAAAATGTGGTTTATCTATATATCTATCTAATTAAGAGCAGATTATGTAACATACACATCTATTTACTAATAAAGGAAATCAGTCTTGTTTGTCTTACAAAAT
This sequence comes from Polyodon spathula, assembly GCF_017654505.1. Classification (NCBI taxonomy): domain Eukaryota; kingdom Metazoa; phylum Chordata; class Actinopteri; order Acipenseriformes; family Polyodontidae; genus Polyodon; species Polyodon spathula. The sequence goes on from NC_054537.1 coordinate 67,063,007, forward strand.
ATTCTTATTTTCTTGTGTATGCTTTTAGGCTCTGCTTTTGTTACCGGAGATGAAATTATATGTCATTGCTATTGGTTATCGGATGTTCTGATGACCACTTTTACTTTCTGTGCTTCTACAGCCTAAAGTGCTACTAATTGGGCTTCCCTGACAGCACGGGTGTTGATAGAGGAAGATTCAAAGGTGCAAGATGTGGTCAACCACCTGTCAACACAGAGGCTAGAGGAGTACAGTAACTTTACCTCATTGTGATATATTTGTTTATTTATTTATTTTCAGTTTCCCATGCTTTACCATTTGAATACTATGCATTCCTATGCTTTGTTTTCCTACACTATGCTATGTGTTTACCATGATATACTAGACTATGATAAAGAGGTAAAACCTTCGAATAAGAAATAGTTCATTTGATCAACCTACTGTAAACACCACAGCTGGTTTTTATTGAAATGTTTGACAGCACTGAATTACCATGGATTGCACCAACATAACCACACTGCATACTGTACATGATTCTCCCATGCACATTTCTACAGTATATCTGGAAAACTGTTTAAGTTTTGATGAAACTGTTAACATTTAGGTCAACACTCAATTTTCATTAAACTTTTTCATTTGCATTCTGTCCATGCTGTTGATATACATCATAGTCATCAATTTCATACTGATAGTCCTAATTTTGAATTTACAGCATGGTGTGGGATGTATTTTACTACCATACTTGTTTTTGATAGAATATTGCTAAACTATGATAAAGAATAATAATAGAACAATACTACTGTAGTCAATATGTAAACAGTTTAATTTATAATGTACATACTCTACTGATAAACTGAGGATAGTCTGTAAGTAAATAGTAAAATATTGTGAAGGATTACTTATGTTTACAGTATTTTTCTGTTACCACCGCACACGGTACTGCCAAATGTTGAAATAGTTGGAGAATTCCTTCTTTTACCCTTTCGAAGTGTGGACCACATACCCAGTTGATACAGTGTGAAATGTGGTCACATTAAGAGGAGTAGGTGTGTACTAATTATCCACACATTGTACATTAAGCTTGCAGAAGAGTGAATGGCTAAAGAGAATGGAAAATAAACTGTAAAAATATTCAAAGAAATTGAAAAAGACTTGTAGTCGAAAAATGTGTCATTGATTTTAGGTTTCTTTTAGTATTTTTAAATTCAAAACTGTTAAATGTTTAATATTTATGGATGATACATTTATTTTACTGTTAGTTTCACAAACTTAAATCATCTAAGAGACTGTCTACCTGAAATGCTCAATCTTCTCTGTTTAAAAGAAGACTAAATCAAGTAACCAACATATTGTAAATAAAAAACAAAACCAGTTGTGTTGCACATACTGTCCCCGGGATGTTTTTTAGTTTCTCAAATCCTTAAGCAGTATAATAATGCCAAGAGTCCTGCCTTACATTATACAGGTACATATAGGCTGATAATTTGTGTGTTAGGATGGGATCATTTTGTGCTTCTACTAACTATGACACAAGCTCAAAAGAGACCCCTTTAATCTACCTTGCTTAATTGCATACAAAATGGTACTCAGTTTAGATCCACCATTGTCCATGTAATTATGTTACATTTGTAGTAGATTTTTTTTTTCTTATTATTTTTACATACGTTTCAGCCTGCTGAATTTACCATTGGATTTTATTTTTTATAACATACCAGACAATGGATTTACTTTAGCTGTAATTATTAAATACAGGGGAAAATTAATATTTTCAACAAAAATGTGTGCTTAATTTGCCATGAGTGCTCGACTGTCATTTTTCAATAACATTTTTTTTTTATTATTTCAGTTTCCATGATCTTACCTGGTATTTTATATTTTCCTGTACTCTAATGAAATGAGTAAATTCAGGATCATGCAAGCTATCTGGGAAAAGGGCAAGACAATTACTTATTGCTGCTCTGCTGCCACCGTTTCTCTTTTCGATTGATTAAATAGCAAACATCCTTAAGTACTGATATTCCCTTCAAAGCAAGATTGTTTTGTCAGAAAATTGTTATAGGATTTAAAAATAATAAAACAATACAAAAACAAGATAAGATGTTTGGAATTACAAAATGAAACAGAAAAAATGAATACTTGTAAATGTTTAAAAAAAAAAAAACAACAACTAAAAACAGTAATGTATTTCTTTTGTTCTGAAAAATAGAGAGCAGATCTGGCGACTTGTGGTTTGAAAAATGTGTACTGTATGCAGACATGTCATTGGACCCTATTTGAAATGGCAGTGGTATTTAGATATGTTGGCATTTAGATAATTGAAATACTGCCATCCTACTGTTGCTTAAATTATTAAAATAAGACATACCTTTATATGTTTCATCTTGTTATTTACAGTAGAGAGTTCCATACACTGTAAATGTTGGATTTCCACAGTGGCGGTGTTTAAATCTGCCATGCAACCTTAGGGACCCAAGGTGCAACCCCTTCACTATCTCCAGATAAACCATACATGTGCTGTTATGATTGCAGAAGGAGCAGTTAAAGGCAAGATTCAGGGATATTTGAAAAAAGGGTGAATGCCATTTTAAATATTCAGGGAATATATTAAAGGTAATTATAGTGGTGCCATTTTGCTACCAATAATGTTGGGGTTTCCATGAGCCCTTCTGACTTTCCCATTTGAACAATGAAATTCAGCTTATTTTAAAGCACTTGAGCAGGACAGACCTTGTGTGTCACTGTACCGTTATAAAAGTGTTCTGTAGACACATGTCATGGAGGGTTATGAATATCAAAAGTGAATAAGATCTAGTTTGGGTTATTTTCTATAACACATAGATGGAATTAAATACAACATTTCAGTCTTTAATATCCAAAGTTTTGAGTGTCTCAGAAATCCCATGTGTGTAGAATGCTATAATAGGTTCTACAGCTTTGGCTAGAACTTTCGTATCACCTAGGAATCATGTAATCAAAGAAACCTCAAAATGATATCGCAGAAGTCTTGGAAGCCATAATAGTAGTATAGTATTTCATGTCACATTTGTACATTTGTCAGTTTTTCATTAAGTATATGGAAAACTACAAATGTTATGTCATTCAATATGTTAAAGTAACGTTATTCAGTAGGTTTCATTTGACTTTATGAAGCAAAATTAGTTAATTCTATGGGGCGATGCAAAACTTTTGGCCATTGCTGTACAATAAATGCAATTTGAGTTTCAATGGCTGAAACAAACAGGAACCTCTGTCAAACAAATATAATGGATACATAGCCTTGTATTACAAGCTTTCTAATAAAACAGGCTTCTATTTGAAGGCAAAGGTCAGGAATTAGGGTCTGGTTTTTCACGTGCCACTTTGATGCTTAAGACTTCCACCGGGTGCATATTTTTGTAAGGAAGTGTTTTGGAACATATTAATATATTGCACTAAATGAAAATATGTGGAACAAGTCAATCATTTGATGGTGTTGATCTGTTGCTCCACTTTTGCTATGTTTTATACATTTTGGGAAATAGTTATTTACACAATAGTTTAAATAAATTAGGCCATTAACAAGAACATTTATAAAACAACCAATTAGGGTATATACAGGTAGTGGACAAAAATGGAAACACCAAGGTAAAGTCACTAATATAGGGCGTTGGGTCATCACCTGTGGCAGTACGGCCTGTATGCACCGTGGCATAGAGTCTACCAGCGACCATTCTTCCACGATAAAGTTAACTCACGCCTGGTTGATGAAGGTAGAAAATGCTGTCTCAAGCGTCATTGCAGAATATCCCATAAGTGCTCGATTGGGTTCAGATCTGGTGACTGACAAGTCCATGACATATGGATAACATCAGAATCATGCTCTTCAAACCACTGGGCGACCACAGTGCTCTGTGGATGGGGGCATTGTCATCCTGGAAGACAACCCCCCCCCCCCCCCCCGACAGGAAAGAAATAATGCAACATGGGGTGAAGATGATCACTCAGTACCATTAAGTAGCGATTAGCATTGACCTTGCCTTCAACGGAAATGAGTGCACCCAAGCAATGCCAGGAAAATGCACACCACACAACATTACGGAACCACAAGAACCCTTCACTGTTTAAACCAAATACTCAGGGCTGTAGAGTTCTTTAGGTTGGCGCCACACGTGCACTCATCCATTTGTCGTGAACATGGTGAAGGATGATTCATCTGACCATATCACATTTCTCCACTGCTCGATAGTCCATTGCCTGTGCTCTTTTTACCACTGGTCTCGCAAACTTGCATTGCCAGTTGTGATGAGTGGTTTGTGCATTGCAACCCGACTATGGTGTGCCACTCTGTGGAGTTCTCAACGGATTGTTTTTGATAAAACTGGTTGCTCGCACCCCAGGTTGAAATTTGCATTCAATTGATCTGCAGTTGGAATTAATACACGGATATCACGAATGTGGAGTATGCGCTTCTGCCCACTGTTGCCTTTTGCTGATGATGTCTTTCCCTTAGAGTTCCATGCCGACATCACTGTTGCTCGTGAAACATCAACAAGTTGAGCTGTCTTGGCCACTGAAGTTCCTGCCAAACGCGCCCCAACAATCACCCCTCTTTCAAAGTAACTGAGGTCTCCTCTTGCAGCCATGCTAGCCATAATTATAGGCAACCAGGCCTGTCCAGCATTTTTATACATGACTGTAAACATGCTGGGATGTTATCTGCTTAATTAACGCATGAGCCACACCTGTGTGGAAGTCTTTGTTTTCAATATATTTGGTGTCCCTCACTTACCCAAGTGTTTCCATTTTGTTGTCCACTACCTGTATACTAATGTATAATTATTTTGGATAGCTAATTAAGAGCCTCACAAAAGGACACACCTAAGCCACTATAATACCTGCCCTGGAAAGCAAAAAAAAATGTATCCTACATGTTGTCCTTCACAATTATTTTACCTAAAGAAATGTGTTCCTTTCAGGGTCACTATTTAATATATTGAAAACCTGTTTTTAAATAAGGGTAGGTTTTCAGGAATATAGAAATGATGTATATAATGCTTATACCAATACAAATAATAGGATCACTGTTTATTGTAGTCTTGATTATATGACATTTTAAGACTACACATCCCTTAAAAAGATGACATTGTTCTGTTATTATTACAGTGTGACAGGGTAGCTGAGTAGTAAGGCAGGCAGTGATCACACAAACAAAAATAAATATGTTTAAAGCACAAAAGCACACTTTTATTCACACAAAAAACAAAAGTTCAAACAATAAAGCAGTGGCCTTAGCCTGGGCCAAGCAAGAAGCCCCTATCTCTCCTAGATGTTAAACAAATAACTGTTTGGTTACTTTGCTCAGTAGCTGACTGACTGACTGACTGACTGACTGACTGACTGACACTACTGTGAAAGCTTTAGCCTCCACACCTGCTTGTAACAAAGGCTGGTTGCAGCCTTTTATACACCTGGTTTCCAGGTGGTTTAGTTTAATTAACTAATTGGCCAATTGGCCACTTTATTAGGCCATAGAGCTCAGCAAGCTGGAGAATCAAGAAATGTTCATCAGAAATGGACACAGAAAACAGAAAGGCATATAAAATATGCAATATTTACAGTCCTATGGTCGGGCTGGCTTCAAAATGAGCCCTGATTGTTTTTTATTTAATTTCACAAGTCTTCATGATTAGACAAGTTTACCAGTCCATTTTTATATATATATATATATATATATATATATATATATATATATATATATATATATATATATATATATATATATTGCATTTGTGTAGTGCTTTTTATACAAAAGTATCACAAAGCACTGTACAGTACACAGCAGAAAAAAAGAACAAACCACAATACATTTGTTACATTTGTATAGCATGTCACACATACAACCGCCTAGTCAGATCATTTAAATAATAGTATACGCATAATACAAAAGCAGCAATTTTAAAGTTAGATTAAAACCCACTAACATAAGAAAGCCATTTTATAAAAGTGCATTTTTAGTCTTGACTTGAAAACTGTAATGGTCCCAGCTTCCCTGACAAAGGAAGGTAGAGCATCCCATATTTAGGCGCTCTACAAGAAAAAGCCCTACCTCCCGTGTTGCCTTTGTTGACTTTAGGAATAACCAGCAGCCCCGCATCCTGTGATCTCAGTGTGATTTGAAAGATATGGGGTCAGTAACTCTTGCAAATAACTAGGTGCTAATACATTCAGGGCCTTGTAAGTTAACAGCAAAATCTTAACATCAATTCTACATTGCACATGGAGCCAATGTAAAGAGGCCAAAACAGGGGTAATATGTTCACTTTTCCTGGTTTTAGTCAGAATTCTAGCAGTGGGATTCTGAACAAGCAGCAAGCGGGGTACTGAATGTTATGGGACATCAGAAAAAAGTGCATTACAATAGTCAATTCTAGATGAAACAAAGGCATGCATTAGTCTCTCTGGGGTACAGGTACGGAAATAATTGGTCTAAGTTTGACTATATTTCTCAAATGGTAAAAAGATACTTTAGTAACTTCCCTAATATGAGTCTCAAATGATAGATCAGAATCAAAGATGACCCCCAAACTATTAATTTTTAGAGTTTTGATGAGAGACTGCAAGGGTCGAGCTCATGTAATCCCACATTTCCTTTAAATTGGTTCTGATCCCACTAGCATAACCTCTGTTTTATCTGAATTCAACATTAGAAAATTCTGTGACATCTAATGCTTGATGTCTGTAAGGCAAATAGCTAGTAACACCCAGGCAGAAGAAATTCCTTGTTTTAGGGACAAGTATAGCTGGGTATTATCAGCATAGCAATGGAAGATCACTCACAAGTTTATCAACAGTTCGTTCAAAACTCTGACAAGGGCAGCAGGAAAACCAAACTGAAACTTCTTGAATATACCATTACGAGTTAGAAATGTTTCTAAATGAATTGCAACAACTCTCTTTAGAACCTTATCTAAGAATGGTAGGTTGGAAACTGGCCTGTAGTTGTGAGGGCTAGGGTCCAAATTGTGTTTCTTAAGCATATGCTTTACCACAGCTACCTTACGTGCTGAGGGAACTATACTGGAGGAAAGTGAACCATTTATAATTTTTGAAATGTGGGTATTAATTAACACCAAGAACATTTATTAATAGTTTTGTAGAAATAGGATCAAGAGAGCATATAGTGACTCTCATATGTTGAATTAGTTGATACAATTAGAAATTCCGTCCATGTCAAACAGATCACACCACTGTTATACACTTGTGATGAGTCAAAGGGGTTTCGGTCTATGATTCAGCCTCCCGACAGTAGAAGGCATCAAACCAACTCGGGACTTCCCTTACCAAGATCTCGTGACCATGACGAAAGTCATCTTTAAGAGGGGCGGCACCTTGGTGAGGGGTGGAAGTACGAGTATGTAAATTCCAGCCATTGGAGTCAAGTGAAGGATAAGGACACTTGTCAGTTGGGGATTGGTGTTCCACTGACTACAGAGGCGGGACGTTGCATACTAAAGGGAACGTACTACTGTGTTCGGGGTTGGTCTGAAGGAAAAATAGGCGGAGTAACGGGTGACGGGAGAGACGAAATTTGAGCAGCGGGGGTTTGGGATTTGGGAGTGAAAATTTTACTAATATTTCCTTTGTCTTTTTTTGTTTATATCCGGGGATGCCGAGAAGACGATTAAGGACTTTTTTCACTACCTGTCTTTGGGATTATTACTCCAGCACCCCCTACCTCATGCCATTTTGTTTTCTTTGTTATTTGCTTTATTTTGTGTAGAGAAAATAATAATAAATCAATTTATTTCTTTACACACAAATTACTGTCTGGACATTCCATTAATACACTCTCGCCTCACAACACTCATATCATATTACCTTTTGCAGAGATATCTATGTTAACATGTCCAAAAAACATTTTGTTATTTTCTTTGCAGAAGAACACCACTGTCTGCAATCAAACGAGACCTCACAGTAGTGCTTCAGTTTGGGGAAAAGATCATTCTCTGTGGCCAAACTTTCAGGTTGATGGTAATCTGACTTTAAAACTTAATACGTTTTTTCACACAAAGGTATTCTGTATCTATTGTATACCTGCCAAAACCAAATTATTTAAATCACATGTCATGAACACTCACTAAGCTCTTAATTGAAACACAGACAGAACTATTACACCCCTAGAATTATTGAATTGTATCTTGTTAATGCCCCTGGTCTGTGGAAAAGAATCTCAGCCTTCAAGTAATTGTTCTGCAAAGGTTTTATACAAAAAAAAAAAAAGAAAAAAAAAAAAAAAAAAAGAAAAAAAAAAAAACCTTATATATATATATATATATAATATATATATATATATATATATATATATATATATATATATATATATATATATATATTTATATATAAAGTTTCATAATTGCAGTATTAAATGGACATTTATATTTAATAATGGGTTTTCTCTGACAATTGATTTGAGAATCACCAACATTATATTTAGTCAAACTTCATAGTAGAAAAGTGATGTGAAGCAGTTTGTAATTGTGATGGATTTTTCCAACCCACACCTTAATTTGTACTGTCAAGAGCTGACAGGGAAAATGTGTGGGTGGAGGGATTCACAGTAGTGGTGTGACTTTACAGTAAAACAAGTTTGTGAAGTTTAAATAATACAAAGATCTTAAGATAAAATGCATGTTAGTAAATATTCCAATTGAATGTGGTTGGTTTGTAAACAACCCTGTAATGAAAGTACATCTCCATGCACTTCTGTTTTTGAACCTGTTTGCCATTTAGTCCTGATGGCTTCAGAGGTCACTTCATTCATGTAAGTAGAAATCCAGGCAGATCTTTAACTGATATGTTAAAAATGGACTACAGTAGCATAAGATATCCAGATCCCGTACTAAATGACCTTGAATGTAAGTGCAGCAAATGCACAATATTAGTAGAATGGTCTTGCAATGACAACATTATCATATTTTGACATATCAATGGTGTATTAAAACACACTCAATCATATATTTTTAAATTCTTTGTTCTGCTAATGGTTCTGCTTCTGTTTCACCAGGATTATACATTGGTATTTATTACTTTTCTAAAACTTTTTTTTTTTACTTCATTAGGCGGGAGCCAGGCCTGAATAAAGGGGCTACTAGAATAAATACAAAGTGCTTGTGACTTTAATAACAGAATAAGGGTTTCACCTTAACTACTCGAAGAACTGACCTCACTGAGCTGAGGCTGAACTGATCATCCTCCAAGGCCGGGAAGCGAGGAACTTCCCCCAAGGGGAAAATAAGGAAGTATAGAGGACGAACGAAGGTCTCCCTTACTGAGTTGTCTATTTGAGAAAGGTCAGACTCATCTAATGCTCCAAGGCCACGTGGAGAGCCTGTGCAGGGAGAACGAGAGCACTTGAAAAGACAATAAAGAAATTAACACATAAAGAGGGCCAACTACTCCACCAAAGCAGGGAGAAAATTGTTAGTTAGAAATGATAGTTAGTGATTATTATTATTATTATTATTATTATTATTATTATTATTATTATTATTATGGAGAGGAGAGGACCCCCCCCCCCCCCCCCCCCCCCCTTGACACCCTCCTTCGGAGAAGCCTCTTGTGGTCCGATGGCCCCTACTCCAGGTCCGCTACGATCGTTATGAATACTTTATACTTTATATTTTTTAAAAAATTTTTAATTCCTGACGAACTAAATTTAAATTTACTGACTGATATTTTGCCACACCTATACAGAATGAGTGTGGGGGGGGGGGGGGGGGGGGGGGGTACAATTGGTGGGAAGGCCAACTTTTGAAATGTGTGAGGAAAAAACTGTTTACTGTTAAAATAGAATTGTTAGAGTTGATAAAGAGAAGATCGGACGGGTTAGAGGGGTTACGACAGGGAAGATAGTGGGATAAAGAGGAATAAGGGCAAAGAGGGGAGTAGAGTTTGCACAGCTGAATAAATTGTCCCTGTTGTAGCTGATCGGGTGTAGAAATGTGAAGAAAAATGAATTAGTGAGAGTCAGGAATGAAAGAGTGGTCGCAGAAATGAAGGCCCTGGATGGAAAACTTGAGGGGGAGGAGACAGAAAACTCAGAACAGCGAAGAAAACCAAAGAATGCACAAAGACCAAGGGATTCCATGACTATGTAGGAACAATTCAGTAAATGATAATTCAAAGTTTATCTGGGTTGATTAGTTGTCTTATTATTAATATTTAATTTACATGTTACAAAGATCGAGGATTTACAGTGAACACACATACACACGCAGACACAAGAAATGTTTAATCAATAGTAGTATTTTATTAAGCACACAAATATTAAACAGGAATCATAAAAGTCAGAAAGTAAATCTCTTAGTCTGTAAGCACCAAACACAAGTTAAAAGCTCTCGCTGCATTCATGCTGGCCAGCAGGGCAATTAAAATATGACACCGCCTATCTCCTCACACACAAGGCAGCAACCTCATCAGCCCTGGCAAGCTGTGACATAGCTAGTAACTTGCTCACACACGTACACAGCCAAAACTGAAATGATGCAGACAATCTTAGAATATATCACATTAAGCTTATTAATGGTATATAGATTAAGCATATGACTTTAAAGAAATTCTTCATACAACAGTATGAGGTAGATTACTTATAGTTACTTCATCAAGTTTCAATAAAAGTTATTTCACACTCAAAGTGTGCAAACTGAATAAAACAGTTCAATTCTATGTGAATGTGTTACAATTAACCCTTTGCTGTCCTATATCGGACCAGGTCCGACATTACAATTTTCCCCTTCCAGCACAGGTCTCTAGTCATTTTTTTCTCCGGAAAAAGTCGAGAAAACCTTTCAATGGCCAAATTAAGCCGAAAGTCGCATGCACTACAGAGATAACAAGATAGCTGCTTCTGCATCTAGCGCTCAAAGAATATCACAGACATTTTCAGAGCTTTTTGATATGCTATAGTAATAAAATAATGACTCGGATCACATTATTGAGGAGTTTGGTGATAAAACAAGTGATCAGGAGAGGATTTATCAATATGTACGTCTATAAGAGGTATGTGAAAAATACAGAGAACAAGGGGTGGGGCTTGGCTGTAGATACAGTACTGAGTGTCCTTTTGCGATTCAATGCTTTTTAAACCTGTTTTAGTCTGAAAAAATATATATTTTAAATAGCGTGTGTGAAAATAAATCGGACCTGACGTGCCTAACTAGCTGAATAAATGGACTTCACTTTATTATTTTTATTTACCGGTCCGCAATGTGTTTAGCTTAATCTCTCTCTGCCTTAGTGAATGACTGACAGTATTGTTTTTCAATCAGCCTTTTCAAAGGCTGGAACCTGCTTGCCAGCTGTGCAGTTTTGGTCAGTCAATTCGCATCGGGACTAGTGAAAATAAATACAGAGACCGTGGAGTTTTACAACGCAAGGAAATATGGAGTTGTTGTTTTGGATCAGATGGCATGGAAGTATTCCGTGAAAGCTGGCTCCCGATGGTGGCCTTTTCAGGTGTTTCACGATGTGTTGAACCAGTGATCAACTCCTGGGTACTTTACAAAGAATACACAGAGTAGAATTTACCAAGGAGAGAATATATTTTACAGTTAGCACAGGAACTTCGCAAGAAGCATTTGGAACAGAGAGAGACTGCTAAGCGTGTACCCACAGCTGAAGCTGGCAAAACCCCGCTGAGAGCCGCAAGAGATGCCAATGCCAGGTTGGCAAGTGCAATAAAAATAAAACTTCAGGCAGCTGTGCCCTGTGCAGAAAGGTGGTGTGGAGAAGAGCATTATCTGTATTGATTGTGAACAGTCTTAGACTCAAGGTAAAGGAAAATCATTCCTTATCAGAAAAAGAAATTCCATTCTTGTGCTGCGCACTTCTGAAAAATGTTTTCTTCAAAGTTTATTTCTCTATGTTGTTCAGTTGCTTTTGCACATTTGATAATAAACCGATTGTTGTTGAAAAGTTAAAAATGTATTGCTATCGTTTAAATGTTATAAATATGTATGTTGTAAACTGATGTTTTCAGATGTTTAATTATTTACATTTTCTTTTAATTACATCCAACTGTTTCTCCTTTAGAAGTGTTTTGAATACAGCCGTCAGAAAGACTGCTGCGGGGCTTCTAGGTATGAGTATATCTCCAGTCCAGTGTTAAACTCACAGTCCTTTGATGTTTTAATGTCCTTTTCCACTGGGACATTACTAATTTATGTCTTCCTTGTGTCAAAACAATTGTTGTTGCATGGGTGAATTATCTGTATGTAATTCAACTGTCCTTTCAGCCTAATCAAGTTCAGGCATCACCTAGCCCTGGTCACCTTGTTCAGCTAGTCACATAGTTCATTATGTCTGCAAGAAAGAGGCCTCTTCTCAAGACACAGCAGTTTGCCCTGTTTCTCAAGACACACAGTTTAATTAATCCAGTTACATTTTCAATACACGTTCATGTATTATTATCATATTCAGGGAATATGTCCCACAACTAGATCGTCAAAAGGAGAAAAGCAACCTTGCCATAGAATTGAGATGAGGCAATAGAAAATATCTGAAGTGATAGGGAGACGGGAAGGAGAAGGAGGAGGGAAACATTTTGCCATTCCCCTACATGTAAGGCGAACGAACAGATAGATGAAAGACGACAGGAAATGCACGACAGACGATAATGGTATTGAATTCCAGCTAGATAAGTTTTGATAGTTCCCAGAGAGAGATGTAGCTTATCTTTAGCATGGTTGAGAAAACAAAGAATGAAATCCTGGTTGAAGGGACAATGGGAGATGTAATATTGCTTGCAGAAGGCTGTGAAAGTGTTGGAGGAGTGGGCAGATGGAGCAACGGCCATATAGTCTCGATCTGAAGTCAGAAAGTTCAAAACCAGTTTGCTGAATGGAGGAATATATAGAGGGAAAGGTTGAGCTGAGGGAGCCAGATGTCTAAATTGAGTGATCTCAAGTAAGGCTGCAGAATTAAGCTGAGGAGGAAGATTTTTGATTTCTGGAGGTCAGGCATCTGAGAACCATTGATTAAGAAAATATTCCACCGATTAGAAGAAGCGTCCATATGAAGTGAGAGGTCACTTGAAAACTGAGGGGTTGTAGTAGCTGGATCATGAGCGAGTGAAGCTTGCACTGCAGGGGAGGAGTGTGAACTGAGAAGTTTGGATTTCTGTTGTGACTTTTGAGGGGGAAAAATAGGCTCTATCGATATAGAATGCCAGTATGAAACAAATAAAGCAGCCCAATCTCTCCTTGCTTCAATTGGCAAACCTTTTTTGAAAAGCGCTTTCAGGAGTTTATCAATGGGCCAATCCTTGGGAAAAAGTTGAGCTGGAGATTCCTGAGGTTTGATGCGTTTAGAGCGGCAAGAGAAATGACAGCGGACACAGCTAAATAAACGGAAGTTGAAGCAGCAAGATTGTCGGAGGTTTGATGGAAATCTTCAGCAGCATTATCAGATGGAGAAGAAGCAAGACGGGCAGATTTCTTTGTGAGTTTTTTCAGAGGATTATTTGTTGCAGGCAGCCAGTCAGAAGGAGAAACAAAATCTTAATTTGAATCAAATGAAAACGAAAGCTGCCTTGGGTGAGTAGTCATATTTATAAGATTGAAAAATGAATTTTCCGTTTTAAGTCTACGAGTCTGCATGGTAACCGCCAACTGGAAAACAAGACGAGAATTAGGAAGCTAGCTACATCTTAAATAGAGTGACTGACACATAATTAAAGGTTGACTGACATATTTTAGCGGGATGACACAAGGGAGGAGTCCTGGCTCCAGCCTCTCGAAATACACAAAGGTTCTACAAAGGAGATCCTAAAATGTTACATTTCAGTCTAATCTAGAAAGTTATTGAAGTTTTCTTCTGGTAACAACTTAATATCATAATCATAAAGACACCCATAGTTTTCTACATGAAAGGTTAAAAACACACACAGTGCACAATTGCAGCACTTTAACTCCTGCTGCAGAAACCAGTACTTATCATCATTATATGCCATTATTGGAAGATTGTTGTTGTTTCCACAGAAGCCCAATATTTTTTATTTAAATATGCATTTCTAGTAGGCAGTAGAATATAAGGTATTAGAAAAGACAGTTATTGAAAGGCAGGATACTTAAAACTGAAATAGCTTTGGTATTTTGTTATTCTTAAAGTGCTGACATTAAAAACTGCTTTACTAACATAAAAGCATTTGCTTGGCACAGTGCAGGACTTGGTAATCAATCATCTCAATTGTGGACAATTTCAGGTGTTATTTGGAATGCATCCAGAAAAAGTTATGCTTTGTAAACTCAAATAATATAAAAAATAACAGGTCTCTGCTGTCTCACTTTTGCAGTATAATATTTCATTTTGAAACATTTATCAGGGCATTGCTTGCACAAGCACACGTTTCTAAGAAATCAAACAATCACTCGTGCCCGATCCATAGATATTTGTTTCTGTTGTTGCATCTGCCCAAATATATATCCAATTAATTAAGGAGAAAACATTGTGCAACCCTACACACACACAGCAGCACTTGAAAAGATGAATACACCTTGAGATTACCAGACTATTTACCAAGCAGACTTGTCTGGCCTCTTTGCTTTTGTATTTATTGATTGATTTGTAGCTTGGGTACTTAAGAAAGAATTGTTTTAGAAAAAAAAAGAAGTATAGAAAGCACACTGGCTGGCCAAAAAAATGTAAATTATAGAGGTCTGCTGTCAAATCCCAGAATGTGTACCTCCTGATGCATTGTCATAGTGGAATACATTGAGAAACACTTATAGTCAAAACGTTGTGGATGATCGAATGGAAACTGATGTGTCTTATCCAGTTTTGACAGTTTTCGGTGATCTGGGCCATTGTACCACATATTTATGTGTCATGGCCAGCTTGAGAGTTGAGTTGTACTATTAGTGGTGATTTTTTTGCAAACACTGGCGTTCCAGGAACACCTGGGGACTGTCTTGATGGACTCATTGTGTTGACAGAAAAGCTTGTTGCACGGCATCCCCCTTGTTGTCACAAAGATCCTTCTGCTTTTCATTGATTGTTGCTGAATAGTTATGCACATATCTCACACAGCTTATATTAGAGATCTGAAGTATTGCTTGAGATTATATTACAACTAATATGTGACATCAACTTGGGTTTAAAGTACCTGTCACCTTCTAAGTCAAGTTATATTGGTAAAAAAAAAAAAAAAAATGGAACATGAACACTCTTGGGTGAATATGATAACCTCTGGGTTGAAAGTAGTTTTACCCAGTGTACAATGTACTGATAAACTGATTAGAACTGATGCATTGTATAGTGTATTCAATTTTATGTGGTGAGTGTGAGACAAGGTCCAAGTGTGTGTGTCTCACAATTAAGGTGTAAGATTTTAAGTTTGTGTTTATATACATCTGATAACATTGATTTGCATGTATGCAGTTGTTTGAGTGGTTCAGTGGATGTGCAGTTACAGGGGAACGCCATAGCAGCACAATATTGTGTTTTTTATCTAAATTATTCTGGTTCAGTGTGGGAGTTGCCCTGTTTTAGCTATTCAAAAAGCTTTAACTGATTGTTTTTAAAAGTCTTTTCTTAAGAATAAAACCAAGTATGATATTCATGCAGTTTTCTGAGACTGAAGTTGAAAAAGCCAACACATGGCTAGAACAGTTCAATAACTATTTCAATTAAAGTTTTGTCAATAAGGCCAATTTTTTACATATTAGTGTGATTATTAACTGTGGCAGAATGAGAAGAACTATATAAAACTGTATTGTAATGTGTTGCTACACTAAACATGAAAAATAATTATTAATATAGGAAAGATTTCAACAGACTTTACGCTATGGAGAAGGAGTTCCAAAAAAGGAGAATGTTCCTGCCCCACACTTGCCATAAAAATAAATACTTGCAATGTAAACTACACTCAGCACTTCATATTTCTTTGAATGCATTTCCTATCTGGATCAGCAGAATTTTAGGTTTTAGAGCCACGTACAGTATAACAGTGCCTGTAGTATAATGCATGACATTTTCATCACTATAACCTCCACAAATGTAAGATTGGATTGCTGGGTGTTGTTGGGAGTCTGGTTTAGGTAATACTACTTTTTATTGCCATTGGCTGATGATTCAAAAATAGCCTCTAAATTTATGGTTTCTAAGTTTCTTTCTTTTAAATATAGAAAGAAACTTAGCTTCCTTTAAGTGCATGTGTACTTTTATATAGTTTTGCAGATATTTGCAAAGATAAACAGCTTCACACATCCCAAAATTAACAATTGCAATACGACTTGCCAGGTACCTCTTTCTTCTTTAACCTTTGACTTCGTTCTGCAATGCGTGCCTGTGCGGTTCACTAGGGGACAGATTTGCCTTCACATGTGCTACATGACATGTTAGACACAGTGGGAAAAATTAAAGAGCTGTTCTTTATGTTCATTTCCTTAAGTCACCATATAAACCTTTGGTGGTTAACACTATCTGGAATAGGGATGTATCTATTGAAAATGAAGAAATCTGCTGGGATACTATTTTGGCTGGAAGCTCTGCTTCATAGAACTTATTTAACTAGTTGCAGACACTACCAAATTAAACTTATCCCCACCCTTGCATGTGCATACTGTCTCCTAGATACCGTTGTCCTGTTGTGGCTGTGTGTTGGGATCAGGTCTCTTCAACTTTGTCCACTATTCTTGAGAAGAATATCCCTTGCTCTGTTAAGATATTATTACTGAATGATGACTCATCCCTTGATCTATTATTGCAACAGAAACAGATCTGGTTGGCTGGTCTCAGAAGCTAAAAAAATGATAGCTCTTCATTTGTAACCTCCACATTCCCTCCCCTACCGTTAATGGACTCTTACCTTTCTTAATATAATTCATATGGAAATTTCTACTGCTCATGTTCCATGGCGCTGGGGAGAGGACTGTGCAGGCCTAGAGATCGTCTGCAGACTCCATTAGTTCTTTGAGTAATCCTTCAGTTTTGTCTGACTGATATTAGTTAGGCAGTCCTTTGTGGGGGGTGGTTTTTGTGGAAAGTGGTTTGGGTGGCGGTGTGGGGGGGTGAAAATGTAAAACTTGGGGAATTACTGTATTGTATTTAAAATTATATGGTTTTGTATTCTCCCAATAAACATTTGACGCAAAAAAGTCCATGTGTACTTTGCTTTTTAGTCTGCTATTGGATTGTGTGAACTTTATATGGATTTTTTTTTTTAATTATTGTAATCTTTGCTTTTTCACTGTACTACCATCTAATTGGCAGATCAGTCCAAAGCTATATCTTGGTAACTGTACCTATTCATTTATTGAAACGTTCTATGTATTCAAGTTACAAAATATTAGTACTAGAAAACTTGGTTGTATTTCTGGAAGGAGAATCTGCCCACTAATCAACGTGTCATATCCAAGCGCCATAAAAATAAACCAAAACCTGTGTGGCTTTCATTCGAATCACTTCTTTTGTCAAAGCCAAACAGGGAGACAGCCATCTTTAGAACCTGGGTGATGGGCTACCCTCAGCCATGGATTCCCTAAGGTTTCCTTCTACCAGTGAGTAGGGTTTTTGCCTTACCTGAGTGCCGAGCGGTTCGTATTTTGTTTCCTCAGGGTGTGTGGCAGGCTGGAGGGGCCAGGTTCTCCATCAATGCATTTCATGCTCTGGGGGGGCGGGCCTGTGTATCAGCTGCTTACTTTTCATTAATCCTTTTCCTATTTTTTGGGGGGGGGGGGTAGGTGGCATTGTTCCACTGCAGTTGTTGCGTTAACCATTCATCATCTTCATTTCATTGCGGATAACTGTCAGCACCCATGGACAAGGTCTCCGGCCAAATTTATCACCCATCATTAAACTGTCTGTTCAATTACAATTTAAATCATTCACATTGCAGATTCTCCGTCCTGAAATATATTAACTTTCCAAGACAGTTTTTAGAAAGTGATCCCTAATTATAAACTGCTTCACTTATTCTAAAGAATGTCCTTAGCAAATTTCTTTAGAAGGGGTTCTATGCGTGACAATAGTACAGGCAGCCAGACAGACAGCCATCCATCCTGACAACCTGTTATTAGGATACATGGTACACCTGTTGACCTTTCATTGCCAGAGTTGTGGCTTCCTTCTCTACTTGAGAAGTGTGTCCTGTGGTCAAATTCAAAATCACTCATATCCCAATAAAGGGAAATGATTCAGACATTGAAACCAGTCTGCAATGTGCAAATAATCCCTTTGTGTAAAGTTTTATTACAGTGGATTGTTGGACACAGGTACCTAACAAGGTCCCAATAGTGAATGTATAATGTAGTAATTCAGTAAATAGCGAGGTAAAGTATAGACAAGAAAATAAATGTTTCATGAAACACCTTTAACAGTGTGTTGTGATAACTAGAAAAATTGTTCTTGGGAACACTGAGTGTAGTCCTCGAACAGTGTGTGCAACCCCAGCAAGAGCTCTATGAAGGTGTGACGACATTGTGGTCAATTCAATTCCAGCTGTACTTGTGCTTCCATAGTTCCTCAGGACAGAACCATTAATTCTATTGTAATGCCTCTGTTTTGAGTTAGAAGTCTGAGTGAGTGTAATCTGTTTTTATAAAGTTTAATTCAACTTATTTTTTTTTACTTTTTTTTGTTTACAATATATGATACGTAGTCAAATAATACAAAACACTTAGCATCCTTAATAATAATAGTAATAATAATAATAATAAGAAGAAGAAGAAGAAGAAGAAGAAGAAGAAGAAGAAGAAGAAGAAGAAGAAGAAACAGTATAGTACATGAATAGTTACTTAAAATACAACTGGACATTTCCTTGGATCATACAAACAAGATCATCCAACGAACAATGTACATAAAAGGAGTTCAGAACGTACTAGAAAATTGCACTTCATTCTGAACATGCAATAAGGAATCACAGTTATGATTACACAGACTACATAAATATTAGCAGAGCACACACAATTAAAGATTGTTCATTTTCCCAAAACATTTGTGTTGCAACCTCTTTAGTTATACAAAGACAGCACGGCAGTAATTTTGAAACATACAGACATACAGGATATATTTTCATAGAACAGCAAAGCGTTTACATTTCAACATTTCTGTAATTACATGTCTCCATGTGTTAATTTAAATTTGTATTTTGTTTTATCATGTTCACTATATCTTAAAGAATACACAATTTTAAGTCAACACTGATTATAAACTGCCTTCTCGGGCAGGACTTAATTTATTCCAGAATTATTACTGAATGATTTCAGTCTCTTAACAACAAGCATACATTCATAGAAGACATGAAGTGGAATATCACACAATTTAAAGAAATACTTAATACCCTTTAGGTCTGTATAATATTTATGTTGTTATGTTTGTTGTTATCCAATGACAGGTGTTCTGAATAATCATTCAGAAAACATGGGTATTTGGCATATTTAATAAAGTCATCAGCATGCTTTGTGAATGTCAAGCCTGAGCAAAGTGGAATTTATGTTGTAAGTCAATAAAATGACCTCTAGAGGTGTGCATTTGTAATTGTGTTCTCCCAAAACAGTGAGCTTGATCAAGAATTGCAACACAGTGTTTCAGGGGAAAGTCATTCCGATGCATTTTTAAACAGAAATTCCACCTTGCTCATGGACAACCCCAAAGGTAAAATATGCTGGGGATTTAATTAAACATGTCAACTATCCATTAGTTCAGAAACAGTAATACCTGAAGATTTAAAACCCATATCATGGGGTAGTAAACACATACGAAATAAAGCATTCTGCAAATTCAGAGGGTATAAATTATTCCTTGAAGCAGCTTCTCTTTTCTTGATACATACACACACATAACCACTGCATTTTTAATATTTAAAGCATACTGTCTAAAATCAAAGTAATATTAACAGACCGTAATGTATATAACATGGATCTTAATATCCATTGTTCAGTGGATTATTAATCCACTTCTTTTTATATTTTTTTTTTTTTTTTTTTTTGCAGCCAGCATATCTGTTTATAATCTGGAGCCCTTTTGTTATAATAATTGAAAATAACTGAGGTACCACTTTTCAGTTTAAAAATAATTAACACAATTAAATGTCCCTTTTCAATTAGGCATTTACATGAAAATGGTGAAGGAACAAATGTGGAGCAATATTTATTACAATTTTTAAGTATTTTCTGGACAACCTATTTGATGGGATTTTTGTATCGCACTCTGCTGGAGATTTTAATACAAATATTTTGTGTGCTAATTAAACTCCTGTTATGCTGTAGAAATGTTTTACTTGTGAAAGTAACAGGACTTCTAGACGTGATTATAAACAACCTTAAAAGATAAAACATTAAAAAAAAAAAAGTAAACAAACTGAACACATTACAACTAAAAAATAGAGTTAAAGAATACAGGTTTCATTATTAAATGGATTTTCATTGGGGTGCAATGGCAAAATTACACTCAATCCCAAGTTAATAAACATAATCAATACTTCTCATATTTTGTATTCAAACTAGATTTTGTAAATTTCAAAATACCCAAAAAGTGGTTTATGCAATCTAGGAGTGCTTTTGTAGCATAGTTTTACAAATACTAAATAATGAATTACCGATTACATTTGCTTACTGAATAAAGGATAAGTAATCCAAATGTAATCTGAATTTCGCTACGAGTGCATTTTGCAATGAACATGGGGATTAGAGAATGAAGAAAGGACATTTTTCAGTCAATAGAATTAAAAACAGCAGAACAGTATATAGTTAATGCAAAGCTACCCAAACTGCTTTAGTTAGATGACATTGTTTGCTATGTGCCTGACATCAAAAGCACCATTCAAAGAAG
The DNA here is from genome assembly GCF_017654505.1 of Polyodon spathula. NCBI lineage: Eukaryota > Metazoa > Chordata > Actinopteri > Acipenseriformes > Polyodontidae > Polyodon > Polyodon spathula. The sequence goes on from NC_054537.1 coordinate 67,083,791, forward strand.
AGGAGTACTTTATTGCTGAGGATTTCCTGGACACTGATGGACTATGATGAGTCTCTTCAGCACAACAATTCTGAGGAAGTCTGAACAGGGAAGCACATCTTTTTTATTCAAAATATTTTAAGTGTTTTGCTGCTTTAAAAAAAAAAAAAAAAAAAGATGGAATTTAACTCTTCAAACTTTAAAAAATACAACAGCCTTCCCCATAACAACCATCTGTTCACATCAAAAACAAACAAAAACCATCAGTTGTCCTCTTTCTGCTCTGCATAATAAGCCCTCACTAATGTCAATTGCAGTGTGATTGTTTGGCTGACATGGTTGTAATTATGCCCTGCTTCTTTTGAAATTCTCCTTTGAGGGTTGTTTAAAGAGCACAGCAAGCTTCCAGAATTAAAATATATATTTTAAAGCAAGTGATATTTTGCTGTTTATATGTTTAATGCCAGCTTGCTCCTACAACCTGCACCGGTGGGATATTCAGTGAGGATAGATTAATGTATTTTTTCTTGTATCACTAGAAATTGGAACATATTCATACTAGTTTAAAATCATGGCAAGGTCAAAGTTTAAAAAAATAGCTTGTCAGACTGTACAATCACCAAATACATGATTCATATGTGAAAATGGGACATGCTGTATGTGAAATATTTTTCCACATTTCCTTACCTTAGTAAAAAAGTATATTTTATAAGTGAAGTTGGGGGATGATGCACACAGGTGATAAACAGTTGTTTAAAGTGGCAAGTAGAAATGACAGCTATCCAGCCATTAGCTTTAATAGTAAACATTTTCTATCCAGGTCCAAGTGATAATTTTACTACTATTGATTTATCAGCCATGATCTCTGACCCATAACAATACAGTGGTTAAAATATTTTCAAGTGCCAATTGAAAGTATTGACTTCTTGTCACAGTAAGCTCAGTGTGTATTATGTTTGTTTTATAATACATTCATAACAATTACATCATCAACACAGGCAGGCTACTCGTTTACATGAAAAATAAATGTGTGGACATATTTAAAATGTAAGCATGGATAAATCAGTATCTGTTCTGGAAACGCAAGATTAATACCCACCAAACATGGTTTTATTTTAACCCTATAAAGCAGCTTACAGTGATCCTAGGTCAATAGGGTTGTTCTCTGTTATGACACACACACACACACACACACACACACACACACACAATATACATTGAAGTTTGATATACAATTAATTTTGATATACAGTCCCAGATAAAAAAAAAAAAAGAGTAAAACCACAAAGTGATTTCTATAATTTCTAATCGTTCTATTGAAAGATATAAATTAGAGATTCAGCTTCATAATAAAACTACACGTTATTACATAAGATGCATAAAATGTCAAATAACATGCAAAAACTAATTTCATACTTTGACAAAAGTATTTGGGCACCCTTACATTAGTATTTTGTGTGCTCACCCTTTCATTCCTTTACAGCTTGCAGTCTTTTTTTGAATTTTGAAAGCAGTTCCTGCCATCTTTCTGGATATATTTTTGCCCATTCTTCAACATATACAGCTCTGCAATCGACTTTGGTTTCTTTTTTGCAACAGCAGCCTTCAATCAATGCACCACATCTCAATGGGATTGAAGTAATCTTAATTTTTTTTCAGAAATTCCTTTGTAGACTTGCAGAATGCTTAGAGCCTACTGGAATCAAACTTCCGTCCAATAAGCCTTCTAGCTCTGGGTAACAAATAGTGCAAAATATCTTTATATTTTTCAACATTCATTGACCCTTCTACAATGGAAAGGTCGCCAATGCCCAAGGAAGAAAAACAAGCCCATACCATCACACCATGTTTAACACTGGGCATGACTAACTTTTCTTTACTGTTGCTTTCTTGATGAAAAAAGTAATATTTTGGATTCGTCTGACCAAAAAATTTGGTTGAAGAAATCATCAGGCTTCTTTAAGTATTCAATGGAAAACTCCAATCGCTTACTTTTGTGTATTATTTTTAACAAAGGTTTGCAGCTTGGTTTTCACCCATGGACATTCTTGTTAAGGTCATGTTAAGGTATCATTGAATTGTTCGCTCGTGAATTTCTTGACTATCTTCTTTCAGTTCTTGTGTCGTATCTTTTGTTGAGTCTTTCTGCTATTTTTCTGGTAGTTTCACCTTTTTCGTTTAGTTGCATCACTGCCATTTTGGGATCGTTGTTGTACTCTCTAGTTTTAACCATTTTTGTTGCTTTTTTTAAATAAAAAAATGTTCAATTTATTTTTCAGCACTTGATGATTATGTATTTATTTATTCTATATCAGGTGTTGGTTTTCACTCATGACAATTGCCGATTGCCCAAATACTTTTGTCAAAGTATGAAATTAGTTTTTGCATGTATTTAGGAATCACTTTCTTTGTGTGTTTTCTCATTTTTGTAACTGCCCAAATACTTTTGTCTGCTACTGTATATAAATTGAAGTTTTGCTAGTCATTGCGAGATAGTTTTCAGGGGAAATATATTCTCACCCATATTATTATCTTATATATTCTATAAACATGGTTGCCATCTTCTTTCTTAAACTGTTTTTTTTTCTTTTTACGGACAAGATGAAATTCTAAAGGTGTTTGTTCAGGTCTTTGGTAAAATTCTATTGTTCCTCCAATTGAATGCAAATATGTCTGTGAGGTTTATGTCATTAAGTGTTTTTCTTCTTGTATTTTCATTTCTTGCTCTTTTTAAAAAACAAACAACCAAACTTTTGTTTAAATTCTTCTGTTACTGGTGTGAACCTCTTTTTTAAAAATTGCCCATATCTTTATTTTGAATATAGCCTATTATTCTCTGCTTTATAATGCTTATCTAGTGATAAATATGGGTTGGAGTTAATTAAGATTTTTAGAAGCCTGAAATCTTTTTGTGTTTGGAGGTGGGGTTGTCTTGAGAATGACCCAATCGTGATGCAGAACATTCACTTAACCCGAACCCGATCTGAAGATCTTTCAAAACACGAACAGTGAGCAGCAATGTCACAGTGTGCATCGGTCTTCTAATTAAAGCTACAGTACCACAGTACCTGCGCAGTACACAACACAACAAAATAAAATAACACCTCAAATAGCAACCGAAATATTCTACATTTATATTTATTCATTATATATACTGTATATATCAAACTTCATTGTGTGTGTGTGTGTTCTAGATAATATATATATTATCTATATATATATATCTATATATATATATATATTATATATATATATATAGGACAAACCGTGGGCCATATATATATATATATATATATATATATATATATATATATATATATATATATATTATATATATATATATATCATTGTCTAGTGTTTTGGTTACACAAAACAATATTGGTTTGCCAAAATACCCAACAGTCTTACAGCTTTAGAATTAGATTGATTTTGGTATAAATCAACAGCATAGAGATTAATGTCACGTAAATTGTCTACTTGACAGTCACATTTTCAATTACAGATAACGTATGAGCGTTTTTTACTGTTCCATTGGCACATCGATACTCAAACTCCAATGTGTAGTGAGTTCCTTGGGTTGTGGGTTCCCGTATTTTAAAAGCGTGACTTTTGAGTTTCAGACATCTTATATCATCAGCCAGTGGTGAAGCTGCGAAGACAGTCATTAAGACCCATTACAGAGACTAGTATGAGAAAAAACGTAAAAGTACACTTCTGATTTTATTTGACAAGACTAGCTGCGTCTACATTATTTCAGAACAAGTTGGTTGATAAACATTGGAAACAATTATAAAAACTTACCTTAGACTGACGAACTTCCCCATTTTCCACTAGATGATGCTCTCTCTCAGGTGTAATTGCGTAGGCTAGTTTCTGTAATGAGACACAAAGTCGATGATGAATTTATTAAACACACATATACAAATCAACTATCTATATATAGTTTCCAGGGGTAAAGGATTCCAAATCTGGGTGTAACTAACAAAAAGCAATGTTATAGAGAGAATACAGGTTAAAGGAGTGATAACCAATGTTTCAGTCCATTTTCTTATCTGGTATTAGTACTAACACTATAATCAGGGTTGTTCTTTTACTTTTATTGAATAGCTTTTGGCTTGTTGCTTATATTGTATACTTCATAGACAACTCTATAGGTTAAAAGATAATGCAGCATCCTGGTACCTAACGATGTGTTTTGTTCAAACTAACTTAAATTGTCTTGTACCATTCAATGTGATGCAACAGTTTAGCGAATATAAAGATTTGCATATCCTGACTTAACATAAAACAAGTGGAGTACAAAAGTTTATCAGCATAATAAAATTGGGACCAGAAATAATGTGAAGAAAGCTTACAATAGGTAGGATATTGAAATTAGTGGATGAGGAATTGGTTAGCACTCTTTAACCCTAAACTGACCCTTAGTCTTAACCTTTTAAAGCCTTAAAAGTTTAAATCTTAAATGTCATTATAAAACTGTCAAGAAGCCAACTAAAGGAAGCCAGAACTGGTGAGATATGATCAGATTTACCAGTTCTAGTCAGCAGAAAAAATAACTTGTGTAGCAGTTTTGAGTCCTGAACAATAAACAATTACTTGAAGTGGTGAAATACCAGGAAAGCAAAAATGAAGAGCTACTGTACAGGGGTTTCACAGTTTAAATACTCACATCTCGGAAAGTTCCTGGCAGCACACATAATTTGTAGATGGCGTATATGGGTACCATTGCCATTGAAGATATGGCAACACACCAACCTATTATGTTGGCCCAGACTGGAAAAACATAGGTTCCATAATAGGGAGGCTTAAATGTTCCAAAGCTGATGATCACCATGCACTGCAAGACACAAATTAACAGGTGAAAGCAAAATTACATCATGTTCAACAAATATTTAATTCACATGATACTATGTTTTTATAATGTCCACAGTACAGTTTTCTTCTATTAATAAAATACTGTTCTGTAGGAGTCAACATTGTCTTGGTAAAGCCATCTCATACAGGAAGAAACCTAGAATGAATGGATGAGGGTATCAACTTACCAAGAGGAAGAGAGGACTCACATACTTCCAGCACAACCTCCAGTACAGGCCAGGCCTATGGCCTATCATTTCCTCTATGTCATCACTAAACCGCCCAACTCCTAAAATAAAACAGATGCATAATTAAGCATAACAAAACATAAAAGCTGAATCCACATACAGTACTAGTTTTAAGGTATTCAAATGAGAAAACATAATTTCAGAATGGCCTTGAAAGTTGTCTAAGCTGCAAAACTTTAATGTTGTCGGACCTTCATTCAACCGTTTTTGGCACTATTAAAACAAATGTTCAAGTCAAGGTAGTTCACCAAACTTTCCAGGGAATATATAGTGGTGCTCGTAATTCTTAAAGAAGTCTTCATTTCTACAATCAATAAAAAAAGAAATCCATATTCAGAATTATACACCATGTGGGTGCAGTAAAATCGTCTGTCCTTAATGCCAAAGAAGGCTTTAGGCAACTTAGATTATGCTCTTTCAATTCTCTATTTTGGTTTATTCATGTAAGGTTAAGTGTAATAAAATGTAGTGAAAGTATGGTATAGAATACAGAGACATGGTAAAACCATGGGTTAGAGAACATAATTACCAAAGTACATAGTAACAGTAACAGTAAGTGTGAGTAATAGATTGGGCGTATGTTGTGTGCTGTATATAAAGTTGGAGTTCAACACAAGTTTCTGGGTTTACTGGCTTGTTGCTTCCTTTAAGGTGACTCACTCTGGTCTCCTAGTCCCATAAAGGAACTTTTCAAAAGCAGAAGGTTAAATTAGATGCACTATAAAAGCCAGGGGAAACAGATGATAATCACATAGCAGGGCAGAGTGCTTCAAGTTATGATTGAGGTCTCAAAAAGGCCAGCAAAGCCCTGAAGTGATGCTATTTATTGTAAAGGATAGTGCTGTCCTCCAGATGCAGCAAAGAGTGACTTTGTAAAACAATGAACTAACACCAGAAGTTAATAACCAGGAATAACACTACAGAAGGACCTGTAGATGACTGAATTGTGTTTTATTAATATATTAATTGAAATATTTTGATGAATGCTTGTTAAGGTTTATTTTCTGCTCAGGGGAGTTCAACGAGACATTGAATTTATTGAATAATTTAATTACTGAATTATTAAATGAATCAACAAGTAATTATTAAAAAACATAAACACAAAATTGGTTAAACACGAACAATGGGTAAAATAGGCTGGCAAAATTAAGACCCAGCAGCTCAGTTTGAACAAAAAGTGCCTCTCTAATTACATTGCAATGAAGCACTGAACCTTTATGTACTGTCAATATGATATTATGCTGCTAATAAAGGATCAGCATTTCAGCACATGAAAAGTGAAGACCACCTTACCATAGAACCAAGCAATGCCAATAGCCTCAATAAGCACTCCAAAAAGAATTGATGTTCCTGCAGCGAAATGGTCTAGCAGAGTAAAAACATAAATACCACCCTGGAAAAGAAAATGAGATTTGACATTGACTTGAACACACAGTAGGGTCGCTGAGTCCTCTGCAATTATATCAACAGAGCAGCTGTCCCTGGAAGAAGTGTCTCAACTGATTTCAGGTTATAGTAGATGTTTTAAGACAGAGAAGTGCATTTTGAACTTAGTCATTTCGAGCATTTGCATTGGCACATGATATTCTTAAATACGTTGAAATAAAAGCAGACTCTACCAGAAGTACATTTTTCAAAGCTCCCAGGCCAGTAAATGAACATTGATCAAATCAGGGGAGGGGGTGATAATGAGAATATAGGGTTTAAAATGATAAGAAGGTCTATCGGTTTAATTTATACAGTGGCAGATCTAAATATTTAATTAGGACCAAAACAATTACTTTTGCTTACATTTAAAGACAAAAGTACACTAAGGAGACTTACACATGCTAAATCCCCTGCAAAGGGGATATAGTGGAACTGGTTGTAACACTACATTTTTGCATTTATCTGGACAACCGCTGATCCAATTGTCATGAACATTGGTGTTAAATTATTGAAAAAAATCAGATTCTGAGGGTATATTGGGATGTCTGTGCCCTTGGTCATCAACTTTTTCATACTAAAAGTATATATTTTTCAACATATATTAAAAATTATTATTATTATTATTATTATATTATTATTATTATTATTATTATTATTATTTATTATTATTATTAACAGTAGCATTTAAAGTTACAGTTTTTAGGCTAGACAGACCCAATAGGGAATATACAGTATGCACTGTTTGACTTTTTTTTTTTTTTTTTACTTTTTCATAGTATAACAGTGATATTATTTCTAACTGCTGGATATTTTGTGCTGAAGTCAGTTCCATGACATTTCTCACAGCCCTGGTGTCTCACCACAGAAGCTCAAGCAGCTCATGATATGTTGTATTACTTGTGTATGTCACATGGATTAGGACGGAACAGTACACTTATTTATCATAAAAAAGGAGATTTACCCTTGCCTTAGTTGCACTTAATTACTTTTCCCGGGGCATTTGAACACCAGTCTAAGTGTCATAATAGTGTGAGAAACAAGGAAAAACCTCAACACATGATCCTTGCCACTATGGACAAATATTAGAAGCCAGACGCATGTGTTATCTAAAGTAATTTTATCTTACATCCAAGTAAAGCCCCTTTTACAAGAGCATGCCTCCCCGGTCCGGACCCGGGCTCTGGCTAACCAGGTCACAATCCAGCATAGTGTGAAACCACGTACCTGCCTCGGACCCAGGTTAACCATTGCAGATTGCTCTAATCAAAATTTGGGCCACTGGTTCAATCCAGAGAAGCTTGGTTGGAAGCATCAGTAACAAGCTGCTTCCAGGGCATTGATACACATATTGTTTACTTGCATCTGTCACTCAGGTCAACCCTGCTTTAGTAAAAGCAGTGTGAAATCACGTAGCCGACCCGCATAACACTGGATCTTGCCCAGGTAAGTTAATTTCAGTGTGAAAGTATAGGCATAGAACTGAAGTTCCATGTGAGTGAATGAAATCTAACTTGATCGCATTTTGCGTACCCATTGGGAATAATTATCCACAGGTGTTGCCTGGAATATAAATAATGTCTACAGTGGCTTTCAAAAGTATTCACCCCCCTTGGACTTTTCCACATTTTATTGTGTTACAACATGAAATCAAAATGGATTTAATTAGGAGTTTTTGCCACTGATCAACACGAAAAGTCCATAATGTCAAAGTGAAAAATAAAATCTACAAATTGTTCTAAATTAATTATAAATATAAAACAGAAAATAATTGATTATATTCACCCCCTTTGCTATGACACACCTAAACAAGCTCCGGTGCAATCAATTTTCTTTAGTTGTCATATAATTAGTTCAATGGAGTCCACCTGTGTGCAATTAAGGTGTTTTGCATGATTTCAGGTTAAATACACCTGTCTCTGGGAGGTCCCACAGTTGGTTAGTACATTTCCTAACAAAAACTACATCATGAAGACGAAGGAACATTCAAAGCAAATCTGGAATAAGGTTCCACCGACTATCCCCCAGAGCACAGTAAAGTCCATTATTAAGAAATGGAGAGAATATGGCACAACTGTGAATCTGTCTAAAACAGGCCATCCTCAAAAACTCAGTATCCGGGCGAGAAGGGCAGTAGTCAGGGAGGCCACAAAGAGGCCTATGGCAACTCTAAAGGAGTTACATTCTTGCACAGCTGAGCTGGGAGACACTGTGCATATGGCAACAACAGCCCGGGTGCTTCACAAAACTGGCCTTTATGGGAGAGTGGCAAAAAGAAAGTTGTTGAAAAAAGCTCACATCAAATCTTGGCTAGAGTTTGCCAGAAGGCATGTGGGAGACTCTGAGACCAAGTGGAAGAAGATTCTATGGTCTGATGAGAACAAAATAGAGCTTTTTGGCCTCAACGCTAAGCACTATGTTTGGTGCAAACCTAACACCGCACATCATCCTGAGAACACCATCCCTACCGTGAAGCATGGTGGTGGCAGCATCATGCTATGGGGATGCTTCTCTGCGTCAGGGCCTGGAAAGCTCGTGAAGATAGAGGGCAAAATGGGTGAAGCAAAGTACAGAGTAATCCTAGAGGAAAACCTGCTGAAGTCTGCAAGAGACCTGGGACTTGGGAAAAGATTTATCTTCCAGCAGGACAATGACCCTAAACATACAGCCAAAGCCACACTGGAGTGGCTTAAAAACAAAAAGGTCAATGTCCTGGAGTGGCCCAGTCAAAGCCCGGACCTCAATCCAATTGAGAATATGTGGAAAAAGTTGAAAATTGCTGTTCGTCAAAGGCCTCCATCCAACTTGACGGAGCTTGAGCAATTTTGCAAAGAAGAATGGGCAAACATTGCATTGTCTAGATGTACAAAACTGGTAGAGACTTATCCAAACAGACTCATGGCTGTGATTGCTGCCAAGGGTGCCTCTACCAAATATTGATTCAAGGGGGTGAATAGTTATGCAATCAATTATTTTCTGTTTTGTATTTGTAATGAATTTAGAACCATTTGTAGATTGTATTGTTTAGTTTGACATTATGGACTTTTTTGCAGTGGCAAAAACTCAATTTTGATTTCATGTTGTAACATAATAAAATGTGGAAAAGTCCAGAGGGGATGAATACTTTTGAGAGTCACTGTATGTACTACAGAATTTTAGCATTGAGACAATAAAAAAAAAAAAAAAAAAATCTATTTAGATATTTCTTTTAACACCATGTAATCAAAGAAACAATAAAATTATATTACAAGTCTACCAGAAGCCATAATAGTAGTACAGTATTTCATGTTAGATTTCAAAATGTCACATTTTTCAATTGTTGTCAGTTTTTCGTTAAAGGTGGTGTGGGGTGTATTTATCTTTTCTAAAGTGTCCTAAAAGTTTCTTTCATGTTTATTACTTATAAGTTTAAAAAATGCAAGTTTTTGGTGCGACAGCTTTAAAAAAATATTCCCTACCTCTACCCGGAAGAGGGTGTGTGCGTGACGTCACACCAGGACAACAATCCCTGTCAAACGCAGAAAAATGGCAGACGCTTGATTTGAAAGCGATCTCACTGTTTTGGACGATTCACGTGGGAGTTATGATGTGGACGATGATTCTCCTTCACATTCCCCAATATCAGATTCCAATGATCAGAACGTATACACAGGCGATGCAGAGCAGCAGGCAGCCCCAGGTGATGCGAAGCAGCAGGCAACCCCAGACGATGCCAGGCAGGCATCCTTGGGTGAAGCGAGGCATGCATCCTTGGGCGATAATGTGCGGGGAGTCAGGAGTCTGGGGTGCAGGTTTTGGCCCTCTTCTTGGCCTATGCAATGGCTGCTGAGGACCGCCAGCATCCAGTCCTTGTCCTTCTGGTGAAGGGAGAGGCAGCACTCGCTCCTCCCCTCTGTGTGGTGATGTTGGGGGAAGTGATACCAGCAGGCATTCAACCTCTGCTGGTGGAAGTGGAAACAACTCACTCTCAGGCTTTGGATTCCTGCAGTCCTCCCGTCTGGGCGCTGGGCTCTCGCAGTCCCCCCGCCTGGGTGCTGGAGACTCTGCTACCTGGGCTGCTATTCTATTTATAGCTGCCTCCAGGTAGCAGAGGACCAACTCCACACCTTCCTCCACGGAGTTTGGGGTGTGCTCCCTCTCATAAGCCTCCCATCGCACCCTGTCCATGAGCCACAGGACCCGGGTGGCTATGGGCATAGACTGGGCCTCCAGCCCAGCATTGTCCTGGATCCAGTCCCTCAGCCTGATGGCATCTTCTGCCATTGCTCTTTTAATATAGATTTTTTTTTTTTTTTTTGTAATCCAAAAACACTTTTTTTTTTTTTTTCCCCATACACAAAAAAAAAATCTAGGAGGCGCTGGCAAACCCACTCTAACACCACGTTTCACAAAGATGGCTGTAGTGGGTGACATCAGACCAGAACCAGGAACCAACAAATAAACAACAGAGAGGTGGAGTTTGGTGAAGCTGAGCTAGTCAGGGGCCTGCATAAAATGGTTAGTAAGAGCTCCGAAAGAGCTAGGTGTTTGTTTTGTTTTTATTTATTTTGGGTAATTAAATGTGCGCATCAACGCTGTTTCTTTCAAATCCTGTGTGTTGGTTGTGACTTGGAAGGGAAAAAAACCCAAGAGAGCCTGGTTGGCGAAGTCGTTGGTTACTATATATATATATATATATATATATATATATATATATATATATATATATATATATATATATATATATATATATAACATGATGTTGACAGACCTTGATCTCTGTTCACTGAAAAAACAGTACCTATGTATCTTTAAAAGGTTACCTGTGAATTCTGAGATTTATTAGAAGTCACCTTGAAATTAACCTCACCTAATGGCACAGTTGCACAAAACCCTGCATTTGCTAAGGGGGTCACTGGTGAACTCAACCTGTCATTAAGTTATAAGCAATAACCTTTGCTTTGCAGCTGTAAGCTCGTGGGTAAAGTGTACTTCCCTTACAGCAGTCGACATCACAATGAGTTGTGTGCCTCTTTTGTTTGAAGAGCCTATTTTAAAGATACGAGAAGAAAAAATCCCCTTGCTTAGCAAAAGGATCAGCAATTAACCATTTTTGATTGGGCTACAATTTTAAAGTGCAAGTGAATGAAAATGGCTTTTGTTTAGTTTTAAAGTAGTAAATATACAACTACAATTGTTGAGACTTCTTGCTAATAAAAATGAGCTTGCCCGTTTTTGAAGAGGGGGTATGTAGAAAGGACTGCAAAACAGGCAACAAATGCCCCAACTCCCATCACCAAAAAACTGCATTTTTTTACATATATTATTCCAGCACTGCTAAATCTCTTCACAACAATAGACAATTTGTTAGTATTCCAATATGCATATATTGGCCTGGTTACAGTCACAGGTTAGTCATATCAGGTATATACTTAATCTCCTATTCATATATTTTCCGGACACATTTTCTCTCCCCATGTTGGAATAATGGCCATTGCCTGGAGAGATTTTGACCATCACTGGAAAAGAGTGAACTTGAACAGATTTATCCCTATCCAAACTCTTTTACATATAAACCTGCTCTCACATCAGGCAGCAACGGCGCTTTATATGTGCCAGACAACTAATCTTAAGCGTGTTTTATAATTACCAACAAGTAACTTACATTTGTGACGCAGAAAAGAGATATCAAGAATGTTGACAAAACTATGAAGAGGGTAAAGAGCTTCCGGTGTTTGCGCAGGAACTTGAACTCATCAATCAGACCAGTGATAACTGACTCCATCCCACCCATCTAGAAAAAAATGAGAAAAAAGGACTTTGTTTTGTACCCAAGGAGCTATTTAAGGTTAAAGAGGGTGTTAGATCCATATACTGCACAAAATCAGCGAAAGTCAGATTAAAACTCAGGTTAACTGAACCACACTCATGCATGAATCTAGTGTCCTTGGATCATTCAAACGATTAAAAGGCAATGTTACAATGACAGCAAGAAGTTTTTAAATCAATTTCTAACCAATTATTATTAGATTCAGGTGGCCTATTTACTATTGTGCAGTTGACTTTGTAATACATTTCCTTTTACATTGCATTTTTAGAATACCTATTCAGTTAACAAAATAAGCATCATGTAGAGGCACCCCAATGTCCTTGTCAAACTCTCCATGTGGTGGTCTTCAATTAAATTGCTTTGAGCTAAACACACGTACATACTTACATACTGTGACTACGTGCAGGGAAAAGTATTGGACGGAGTATACATTTGACCGCAGTTTGTACACAATAGCTGTGTGTAAAGGAAAGTGTAGTTCAGTTGTCATAGAACCCTGAACTACATTTCCCAGGATACCACACATGTCCAAACAGGTACTTACCTGGTTAATTAGAAACACCTGCGATCAGTTAAGGCAGGTATTTAAGCAGGGTTGAAGCAACAGTGCAGGGTCTTTGACAAGGCTCAGTCCTACCCACAGACCCAGCATGTTGCATCAAACTCCAATCGGCTGTTACAGTCCCAGACTGAACAAGGATAGACGGAACTTCATGAGTTAGCATGTGGCACTTACTGCACACACAATGGGAGATATCCATTCTATAAGGGATAGCCATTATATACAAGCACTGACTGCTAATGATGACTGAGAGGCTTACCTGCTAGCCTTTGAGCGCATCACAGAGAGGGAAGCCTGGCCAGTTGTACAGTGGGCTGGGATCTTAGCACCTTTTTCGAGTGGGGATTCCCAGAAAGCTTACCTTGACCTGGAGGTGGAGCAAGCCAGGGATCACAGCAAGCTCAAAACCGAGATCTTGGCTCGAATAAGAGTAACTACTGCATTCAGAGCTTAGAGGTTCCATGGATGGAACTGCCAGCCTGATAAAGCTCCACACTCCACAGTACAACCTGATTCACCTGGCGAGGCAGTGGCTACAGCCCGAGGCCAATACAACTGCCAACATAGTCAAGAGGCTCATTCTGGACAGGTTCATAAGGGGAATTCTTCCAGGACTGCAAAAGTGGGTTGGTCCTGCTAGTTGGTCCTGCTAGTGCGGACCAACTAGTTGCTGTAGTTGTTCTTGGGATGGGAGGTTCAGAAGAACAACCAATGGCTGTGAAAGGACTTGGAGACTCTTTTGGGGCCAAAAAGTACCAATTCAGGAATCATAATTACGTTGGTATCCACGCATTTAGTGGAACCCAATAATTTGAACCAATCCCATGAGTTCAAGGTTCTACAGAGTGAAGAGTTACACACCTTATTTCCTGTTAGTATTGATTTATTTAGTACACAAGAAAGTAACAGTGATGATAACCCCAAGAAAGCCCCTGTAATTGAGCCATATGACCCTGCAGCCATGTGCATTGGTGAAGAAAAGAATCTGGAGGATGCTGACCCTTCTAATGTCGATGTCATGGGTGGTGTTAGTTACCTGATTTAAATATAAGTCTGGGGAATTTTGGAACAGCTCAGCTATGTGATCCTGCATTTAGCTCAGCAAGAAAAAATGTGAAAGCTATAAATGGTGTACCTGTGGATCCGGAGAAGTGGAAAGGCAGTTACTGGTTCCCTATCAATATAGACGCACTGTATTGGATTTAGCGTATGGTCATGGGAGGTCATTTAGAGGTTGAAACACTATAGACAGGATAAAAATATATTTTTTGGCCAGGCTTACATGCCGATATAAGTAAACATTGTACCTCGTGTCCAGAGTGTCAACGTACTGCACCCTTTAAGGCTATCCGTAGTTCCCTAGAACCATTTCCTATAATTGAAGTACCATTCGAATGCATAGCTATGGATTTAGTGGGTCCATTAGGGAAATCCGCTAGTGGGCACCAACATATTCTGGTGATGTTGGATTATGCTACTCGGTAACCCAAAGCAATACCCCTATGTAATCCTTCAGCCCAATTTATAGCAAAAGAGCAAATGTTAATGTTTAGTCAGGTCAGTTTACAGAATGAGTTATTGACTGATGAAGGGACCCCTTTTATGTCCAAAGTGACCAAAGAGCTCTGTAAATTATTCAAAATTAAGCATGTTAAGACTTCTGTTTATTATCCTCAGATGGATGGACTTGTTGAAAAATGTAATAAGACACTTAAGGCCATGTTACGAAAAGTAATAGACCGAGATGGTAAAAACTGGGATTATCTGTTACCCTATTTAATGTTTGCGATCCGGGATGTATCCCAAGCATCCATAGGTTTCTCACCTTTCAAACTTAATTTTCTTTCATAAATCTCAAAAAACTACTCACTTCTAAATCTTTTGTAGTCATTTTTGTATTACTTTAGTATAAATACATGTTAATTTGGATTCATATGTTGTTTTTTTCTGACTTTATGTGAACGAAAAGACACACATTTGCTCATTTTCCCATTGGAAATAGTGATATTTTGAAATATCACTGTCCTGGTCACAAAAGCAAAGTTTGTGGGGAATAATAGCCATTTTCTATACTTTTGAGGCATAAGCAATTAGGAAATAACACTTACTACCCAGGAACAAAAATTGTGTTACATAGTGTAATTTCTCAGTGGGCTATTCCTAATGTACATTAATGATTTAGATTCTGGTATAGTAAGAAAACTTGTTAAATTTGCAGACGACACAAAAGTAGGAGGAGTGGCAAACACTGTTGCAGCAGCAAAGGTCATTCAAAATGATCTAGACAAGATTCAGAACTGGGCAGACACATGGCAAATGACATTTAATAGAGAAAAGTGTAAGGTACTGCACGCAGGAAATAAAAATGTACATTATAAATATCATATGGGAGATACTGAAATTGGAGAAGGAATCTATGAAAAAGACCTAGGAGTTTTTGTTGACTCAGAAATGTCTTCATCTAGACAATGTGGGGAAGCTATAAAAAAGGCTAACAAGATGCTCGGATACATTGTGAAAAGTGTTGAATTTAAATCAAGGGAAGTAATGTTAAAACTGTACAATGCCCTAGTAAGACCTCATCTTGAATATTGTGTACAGTTCTGGTCACCTCGCTATAAAAAAGATATTGCTGCTCTAGAAAGAGTGCAAAGAAGAGCGACCAGAATTATTCCAGGCTTAAAAGGCATGTCATATGCAGACAGGCTAAAAGAATTGAATCTGTTCAGTCTTGAACAAAGAAGGCTACGTGGCGACCTAATTCAAGCATTCAAAATTCTAAAAGGTATTGACAGTGTCGACCCAAGGGACTTTTTTAGCCTGAAAAAAGAAACAAGGACCAGGGGTCACAAATGGAGTTTAGAAAAAGGGGCATTCAGAACAGAAAATAGGAGACACTTTTTTACACAGAGAATTGTGAGGGTCTGGAATCAACTCCCCAGAAATGTTGTTGAAGCTGACACCCTGGGATCCTTCAAGAAGCTGCTTGATGAGATTTTGGGATCAATAAGCTACTAACAACCAAACGAGCAAGATGGGCCGAATGGCCTCCTCTCGTTTGTAAATTTTCTTATGTTCTTATGTTCTTATGTTCTTTCTTATGTTCTTATGTTTTTCAACCTGGGGACAGGGTATTAGTACTGGTTCCAACAGTAGAAAGCAAGTTCCTAGGTACCTGGCACAGTCCTTGTGAGATTATTGAACACACTGAGGAGGTCAACTACAAAGTGCGCCAACCAGGAAGGAGAAAACCTGAGCAGATTTATAACAAATTTACTGAAAGCGTGGAAAGAAAAAGAAGTCTTAGTGGCCACTGAAGTAAAAAGTGGGCTTAACATTGAACAATTATTACATGCAGTAGAAATAGCAGCAAATTAAACTGTGCCTCAAAAAGGGGAGGTAAACCAGTTCTTACACCAAAATAAAGATGTGTTTTCTCCTTTTCAAACATAATTGAACATGAGATTGTAACCGTACCAGGAAAAAAAAAAAAATTAAAACTTTATCGAATACCTGAAGCTAGAAGGGATGCCATTAGCGAAGAGTTAAAATGAATACTTGAACTGGAGAGGCAGTGAAGAGTCCTCAAGTGAATGGTCCACTCCAATTGTGTAGGTACTAAAACCGGACAGTACATTAAGGTTTTGTAACGATTTTTGTAAAGTGAGCACTATATCAAAATTTGCTGCATATCCCATGCGTAGGGTCGATGAACTAATTGATAGGCTTGGCACTGCAAGATATCTGACCACTGTAGACTTAATTAAGGGCAATTGGCAAGAACCCTTAAGTAAGGAAGCTAAATGTAAACCTACCAACATTTCAGCGAATGATGGACCGTATACTGAGACCTCACAGAGAGTACTCAGCTGCATACTTAGATGCTGTTGTTATTCATAGCACAGATTGGGACTCCCACTTAAAAAAGTACAAGCTGTAGTTGATGCTATCAGAGATGCAGGGTTGATAGCCAATCCAAATAAGTGTGCTATAGGCTTACAGGATGCCAAATACTTGGGTTACACAATTGGACAAGGACTGTTAAAACCTCAGGTTAGCAAGCTTGAAGCCATTCAAAAGTGGTCACGTCCTGTAAATAAAAAACAGGTAAGGGCTTTCTTAGAGCTCACAAGTTACTACAGAAGGTTCATTGCTGTTTTTGCCTCAGTAGCAGCCCCATTAACGAAGTTAACACGGGCTAGGGCACCCCTGATGGTAAAATGGACAGAGGAGGCCAAAAAAGCTTTCCAGTTATTGAAAAATGCATTGTGTGCATGACCAGTGTTAATTACCCCTGATTTTAATAATTCATTTTTAGTACAAACTGATGCATGTCGGGTTGGCCTGGGTGCAGTCCTATCACAGGTTGTTAATGGAGGGCACCATGTTATTTTTCTTAGCAATAAGCTTAGTCCACAAGAGAAAAATTATGCAATTGTGGAAAAAGAATGTTTGGTCATTAAGTGGGTATTAGAATCACTTAAATATTATGTACTAACAAGATGTTTTAAATGATTACAGACCATACCCGCTAACCTGGATGCATCAAAACAAAAAAGAAAAATGCACAAGTCACCAGATGTTTTTTTAAGCTTACAGCCATTCAATTTCTCTACTGAGCCTATGGCTGGGTCGAAGCAGGGTAATGCACATGGTTTGTCCCGAGTTCACTCCTTCTTACAGTTATCTACATTTCCCAGGATACCATACATGTCCAAACAGGTACTTACCTGGTGTTAATTTGAAACACCTGTGATCAGTTAAGGCAGGTATTTAAGCAGGGTTGAAGCAACAGTGCAAGGTCTTTGACAAGGCTTAGTCCTACCCACAAACCCAGTGTGTTGCAGCAAAATCTAAGGTTTCATCTCTACTCTTTATTAAAGAGATAGACAGTGCTTTGATCGTTAAGAGGCTTAGCTGTCCGATACTATAGTTTACTTTCATCCTGAAATATTTAGTTTAGTTCTCTTTTGTGTTTTGTTTGAAACCCAGTATTGTACATTTGTCATTTACAACTTCAAAACAACAAAGAAAATAAATACACGAGCACAGTCTTGTTTTATAGCAGATTCCTACTGTTGTGAGTCTCCTTTGTTTACATTAGAAGACCGTGGTAAAGAACCGGCAACTGGGACTAAAAGCACCCCACTTTGTCACAATACATATATTAAAATTAAGCAATATATAAATACAAATTAAGTTAGTTTAAAATCTACTTACAGCACTGTCAATACCTAGGGTCAGCAACATTATGAAGAAGATCACTGACCAGACAGAGGACCATGGCAAAGTAGCAATAGCTTCAGGGTATATGATAAACACAAGTCCAGGTCCTACAACAAAACACACATTATCAGAAAAATATATATATATATATATACACACACACACACACACAAAGTATTCATACATTCCCACAAAATAGAGATTAATTGGTTGTATATAAAGCTGCAACCTTTCAGTTTTTATTTAGTTACTTTTCATGAGTGACGAAAAGGAGTGAAATAAATCACTCACCTTTTAGAAGATTTGTTATGAGTTGACTAGGGTTCTTCATCCATGAAACATCATGGAACCTCTTAATTGCAACATGTTTTATTTAGAGGCTATGATAACTTAAATGTTGTTCTTACAAATTATTTTTAAATACTGCATCACTGAGTGGAATAACATTGCACACAAGTTGGATTTAAATCGCATGGTGACATTCCTTTTAACAGAACTCTAATAAGAACTCACAGTAGGAGACGCATGTTTCAAATTGCTTTTGCAAATCAGAAAGACTTGTAATTCCAATCTACATAGACGTAAAATCTGCTAAGATTATGTGCTTGATTTAAAAAATATATATATTAAAAAAATGTCCAATTAGTCTTATTTGTGTAAAGGACTATATTGGGTTGCCTTTAAGTTTGCAATGAAGTGCAGGGTCAACTCTCAAAAGCATATAGCCATCTCTTTCTGAAGACTTAACATAGCGCTCTGATTATCTGCTCACATAATAAGAAGCCCTTTGCTCAGGAATGGGGCCTGACCTGACATTGCTATAATGGTGGAACACTTACCATCAGTGGCCACATCCTCAAGAGCCACGTTGTGCTTTTGTGCCATGTAGCCCAGGAATGAGAAGACGACAAATCCAGAGAAAAAGCTTGTTAAGGAGTTAACTGAGCTGGTAATGATTGCATCTCTGAAAACAACAACAATAACAATAACACAATATACGATTAATAACTGCTATTTGCAGGATTTAGCCTACTATTGACACACTGGATATTTCAGGGGTATCATTTTTTTCCCATTATCTGTTCTTGTTTTTTATTGTGTAATCCATGTAAAGCCCTTCGATATCAAGTTATATGCACTGTTGACTCTGTATCTTATAGTATGCTGCAAAACCCTTGTGAGCACTCTGTATATGCAACACACTCTACTAACATATTCTACCTATTAACTTTAATTAAAAAGTGAGCAAGGACAGGTTTCTTAAAACTGTTTTATCCCATTCCAAATGTTGTGTTTTTTCAGGCATCAGACTAAAACAGCAACAAATAATCTCTTTTTTTTATTGACATGCTTTATTTAGCATTCTGTAGAGAACTTAAAACATCAAATTTGGCTACTGTCTTCAAGAGTTGTATCTCAGTTCAGACTATATTTAAATATTTAAAGTTATAGATGAACATTTTAAAAGGAAAGGAGTAAATTATTAATGGGCTTTTTCCCTAAGAAATGTATAAAAAATAAAGCCCCACAGTGTGAACTATAATAAAGCTTATGTGGGCATATGATTTGTAAGTGCCACCTTCAGTCCAGTTGAAAGCCTACATACATGACAGTTGTATAGTTATGCATTAAAAAAAGAGTTATATTTGTTTCAGTGATGGTGCTCTAATGTGAAATGGTGTATTAAACCCCATTTAAAAGAAAAAATGTCAGTCAAGTAGAAAATATAATGGTAGTTCCTAAAACATCTTGTTATAGACTTTATCTTTAATTCATAATCAGTGTAATAAACTAGGTATTAAACAATAATGTTAGGGTTTATGCTTATTGTATATCAATTTAAATAGTACATAATATTTTTGTTTTAACTTTTTTTTGTTTTGTTATCACAGGAAGCTTGATGTTTAAAGGTGTATTCTTCATATTTCAATCTGGTGTCAAAAGCACTGCCAGGAGGGCTTCAAAGCTATTATAATTAATATTATAATTTTACAGTTCTTCTGATGGCCACGCAATTAAAAATCTGATATGGGTCATGTCTTACCTATAACAGTTGTTGCTGAATTTGTTATAGCTTGAGAACGCTATTAGCACACCAAACCCAACTCCTAGAGAGAAGCAGATCTGAGTGGCAGCGTCTATCCAGACCTGCAAAACAAACGGACAGAGATCGACACAAAAGAAGAGAAAAAAAGCTGTTATTAGAGATAATTGCAGGAAATTCATTCAGCACAAAGATGAAAGACACTTCTGAATACAGGGTAATTTTGCAAATTGCTGCTGTACGCATGTGTCTCATCTAATTCCTGATTTCGGTCGTGAGTACTCAGGGAACTTGCATCTGAATTTCTTCTTACATACGGTAAATCCAGGATCTGTACAACTTCATCAGCTGGGGAGCAAGGATTTAACGATAATAAAACATGCCCCTGTTTTTATGAAGCCTAATATTAGTAGCAAATTAACTAGTGGCCTCCATTTTGCCAGGATATTTCTGGGCTGGGTCATGTTTTTTTTTTTTTTAATACTTTAGTGATTATAAAACCATGACCCTGTTTTATAAAGCATAATTATCCTAACAGAAATATAGATAATAAATAAATCAATTTTATCAATACTTTACAAATAAACACGTTAAACTAACAAGTGCTTTTAATTTGTGACAGTGGCATACAATAACACGGCTTTATCAAAATCTCCAAAAAACCTCATGGAAAACAAACTGTATTTTTAACAAACTGACATTTTTAACCTATATAATAATGTCTAACTAGGGCCTAAATATATTATTTATATTGCAGGATATATCTCATATTTATTTCATATATTTCAGAAACAAAAATGCATTCTAAAAGCATTTGAAGTATAATACAATACAGTCTGCTATATTTGATCAAATATGTAATATTCCATAGTAGGTATTACAGAATAACTCAAACTACTATTTCAAATATTGTTATACAAAATTATTGCCAGTGTATTTAATATAAGATTTTTTTTTATATTGATAAAATATATATATTATCTATATATAAATATATATATATTTATTTATATATCTATATATATTATATTATATATATATATAACGTGACATATATATTTTTTATATATAGAATGTTTAGTTTAAAAACAAAACCACGTAAAGTCTATATCAGATATAATTATGTAGATATTTATCCTGCTTTCACAATTAAATGGCATATTATTGGGTAGAAACATGCTTGTTTTTTTTACTAGAATATATCCACTACATTTTGTAAAATTATGTGTAATTATTATTATTATTATTTAAACAGTTAAGTGGCGTTGAAGTTAATACTTGCAAAATAATTTTATTAGGTTAATAATAATCAATAATGTAATTTTGCATAAATACAAGTATGCTGTTCCTTGCTAGTTTAATATTGTTAGAATTGTTTTAGGACTGTCAGAAATTCTTTGCTTTTGCACTTGCTTCAAAATAAATTGTATTAAAATTATTCCTATACTTTTGATAATTAAAACGAAAATGTAATTAATTAAAACCTATAATTAACACAAAAATATATGAAAAGTGGATTTTACTGATATTGCACCATGCTGGACTCCAAGCATTAAATATATATGCTTTTCTTTTTGGAAACTGTTGCAACTGCATCCCTTTGGAAAAAACGAATGGTTACAGGCATATGACCAGGCAAAAAAAAGCTTATAAAGAACATTGGGGCTCTTCCATAAAAGCATTTGTAGTCATAATTACTCGATGATTGGTAGGCTGTTAATAGCTGTTATTATAGATTGCTACCTAGAGACATTTGAATTTGGGGGGTGGGGGGGGCATTAAGCGTCAAAGATGTTATTCAGCTCAGAAACAAATGATATAACTTTGAGAGCGCACAACAGCTGTGTTATGCAAATACTTTTAACCATGTAGACATCCTCCTTTCTTTTTTTTATTGATATACAGAAATACTAAACTATGTTAATATGTTAGTTAGGTATATTCTGGCATATCAAGTTTCCAACAGATCAGTGTATTTATTGGGTAAACGACTAGTCAAAAATCTTTGATAAAATTTCAATTTGAAAATATATATATGAATTTCAAACCATACAGTGTAATAATTGACACAATTTAGAAAACAATTCTGTAGGTGTCATTTTAATTTGACAAAAATTAGGTTTATTCGTAAGTTTAAACAGGCTTATTTAAGCACTTGATGACAACACATTGTAAATTGAAAAAAAAAAAAAATAATAAATGTTAATGTGTTTTCCTTCTTTTTTCTGCAGCTATTAACTAACAAAATGCAGTAGGTTTTTTATTCTCTGTGAAATCTGTCTGTCTACAAACAAGACAAATAGACAAATAAAGGAGCAAAAATCACTTTACCACAGGAACAAAAGAGGTTTTTTTTTTTTTTTCTTTTGTCAATATACATTGTATTCACAAGAGGTGCCCCAGATGGTGAAGGGGGTTCAGTCTCAGCCTTCTCCAATTGGAAAGCCATGGGGGATTGTGCCTCTCCTTAGAAGTAGCCTGATGAAATGTCTTAAGTGTAATTTATTGTGATGTATGTAATTACTTTACCTCGGCAAAGTGGCTGGAGCCTTTTGAAACGGGATTATGAAAACAGTGAGGACTCACCGAAGTCTCCCAAAGCCGGTGGAAATCGACACTCAAGTAAGCCTTTATGCCATCAATGGCTCCGGGGAGGGTAACTCCACGTAGTAGTAGCCCAGTCAGGACCACATATGGCATGGTAGCAGTGATCCAGACAACCTACAATACAGCAATCAAAAGATACCACCTGATGCCTGTCCAGATCAACAGCATGGCCAATCTAACATTTAAAAACAAAAGATTAATTAAAGCTCCCATGGTTTTAATACTGCATTTGAGTCAAGTACAGGTTGTTAGGTTTTGGGGTGTGCACGTTTCCATAATGGTGGGAAACCATCTGGTAGTGGTAATTACCTTTTTGGGCTCTTTATGGACTCTAAAGAAGGCCAAAACAACTTTTCAGAAAGTAAATCTGATGACATCTTGCAAATGTAAGAAACACTGACCTTCCCTGAAGTCCTCACTCCTTTCCACAGGCTGAAGTAGAGGACCACAATCACCACAGTCAAACAGGATGTCAGCTGCCACCTGGGCAAGCCCAAGTCATTGATCCCTTCACTCTCATGAAGGTGCAGCACGCCTCTCCTAGGAGGAAATATGGTTGCTAGCATTACCCACTATTGTAACTGACCACAGCACCAGAGTCCTATTTTAAAACAATACAAGTGCAAAAGGGATATTTTTAAAGAGGAATAACAGAGAGCAAGAAACCACTTTACAATAGGGCCCCTGGTGTTTACAAATTGATAGATAAGAGAACATTTCCCAAATTTGTTATCCACTTAGGTGAGGTTGCCAACTTATTATGGTTTGTAACAATCCTACATGTAACAGTTTTTCTTTTAATCGATGTTTGATTTATACAAATCATATGTGAAGTTTGCATTTAGTCATTTGCACAAGTACATAAAACTTTCCTTTGCAGAAACAGTAGAATGTAAAAAGGTAATAGTGAAAGAGACCTGAGAAAGACATGACTGTCGTATGGAAAGGTTATCTGAGAAAGGTTATTGTAGTGTAAGAATGAAATGAATCTACTTTGGCCTTTAAAAATACACCAGAGTCAAAATAGTCTCTTATAATTTTATTTTAATTATGTATTTATTTTTGGGAAGTCTGTAAGAAACAGTGCAACCTTTCAAATGTAGACATGTTCTTCTAAGAGGGTTGTGACATTTCTTTAACCCAACAGCTGATAAGTTAGATACAAATTATTTTTGTGGAGTCTTGTAATAACTTTGCCAAGGGTCTGTGAATAGGTCTTCTTGGAGAATGTTCCTGAGAACCTAGACCAATTAAAGTCACATGAAAAAAACAGTTATATACATTTGAAGCATCCTTCCAATTTATGATGTTACACCAGGATTTACTGACTTACTCAAAGTACTCTGTTGCTGGGGTTGACCTGTGTGTCACATTGTGGGACGTCCTGTTGAAAGTCCAGATGTCTGAACAGTTCAAACTGTTCCAGGTGTTGTTGCAGTTCACCCATGGGAGGTTCCCAGTGAAGGAAGAGAACAAATAGTAGAGGGCCCAGGCTATGATCACATTGTAGTAGAAGCCCACGTACAAGGAGATCAAGATCACGGTAAACCCAACACCTGAATGAAAGACAAACCAAATTACCCATTAATGGTCAGAATCTAATGGTATGCCAAAAATATAATTTCCTAACAAACAATCATTGGTTTGGTTGACCTGCTAATTAAGGGTCTTCAATGACTTGAGGAACAAATCACTGCTTCAACAGGATTTTCACCATTCTTTTTGGATAACAAATACACTCATTTACATTGAGACTTTCTCAGGGGTCATTTTCCTGGAAGTGAATTTAAAGAAAGTTTAGGAGAAGTCTTCCTATAAACATAACATTATATGTCCAGATCATTCTTAAAATAATGACTCCATGACAATATGGCACACATTAAACCCTTGTATGACTCTATCGAATTAGATACGCTACGCTGACTTAAATCTCACTACAATTTGGATTCAGTACAATGCTATTTTCTTGTCAGCTTGTGATGGCAACACAGCAAGCAATATTTATGAACACCTCCACCAAACTAGATATTGACACTTTCCAAATGTCTACCCAGGAGTAACA
The DNA here is from genome assembly GCF_017654505.1 of Polyodon spathula. Classification (NCBI taxonomy): domain Eukaryota; kingdom Metazoa; phylum Chordata; class Actinopteri; order Acipenseriformes; family Polyodontidae; genus Polyodon; species Polyodon spathula. The sequence goes on from NC_054537.1 coordinate 67,108,607, forward strand.
AATAGATACCACTGAAGTAGTGCGGTGTAGTGTAGTACAGACATTAGTAAGTATATTGGATGTTTCTGCTTTGCATATAAAGGACGATGGACAGAAACTTGGATTCTCATGATTATGGCAGAAACCCATCCAGCTTACTAAAGCTTTGTTGTCTGGAGAAAGACGTACATTTGCAATTCAAAAAATCTTCATTATTAAAAAAATAAAATACATTGTGAGTCATCAGTAAATATTTTAAGTGTAAAATGTATTCTTATTGATCTCCTTGTTAGATCAAAATTTATCATTTTTTATATCCTCAACCACCTACAGCATCTTTTTGTGATGGTTTATTTCCCAGCATTGCCATACTCTAACCTTTAGAATTCCCTCCCACACACACATATGAACAAAATCTAGACCCTCTTGTTGAGAACTTTCAAAACTTTCTAAATTATTAAGCCTCAACAAGAGTTCCAGATCCTTCGTTAGTATCTGGTGCAGAACTCAATTATTTTCCTTCTCTTGTCTGTGAAACTGCAAACTTCAGCTTAAATACAAATATTCATGATAGTGATTGAAGTGACTTTATAGAGAAGTTTGACATGAACCTTTGAAACTGCTTTTTTAAATTGACTTATGATGTATTCCCTGTATAAATATAACACTGGAGTGTTACAGTGAACACTTTTATGACATATATGCTATCTAGTAATAAATACATATGTCATGATACAAAGATATATCTTATATAAATGTTTATAGTCGACTGTCACAAGAATATTTAAAACCACATTTTGGCAGCACTACATTAAATATCTATAACTACGCATGTGTCATTCTATAATTAAGCATTTGCTGACTTACAAATTACACAGAAATATTTGTAATTACTGTGTTTTAATTAGTACAATTATAGTATAGCTATACCAATTTTCAAATGCATTCTCTGCAATTAAAAACACAACAGGATTTATCTTTAAAGTAAACACTTTGCTAAGCTACTATTGAAATAAATTTACAGATTGCCCATCCCACATATTTCAATGTTGAATGAAGACGGTCCCCCCAACCCCCCACCACCCCCCCCCCCCCCCCCTTCCCCCTTTCAAAAGTTCTAAATATTTACTGGAATATATTTTAGCTACTTTGATGGCAGATAAAAGTAATGCATTTTAACAGCAGGTTTTCATCAAACGTGTATTTGAAATGAATACATGACTTGGCATTGCATTTTTTGCCGGAAGAAAGATGGAAAATGAAATAGTTAAGAATAACAACAAATATCCTGTTTATGGGCCAATGTATTTTCCTGGTCCTTTCAAGACAATGATATCTGAAAGATATTTCCTTATAAATATTTGCTTTAGCATGAGACATAATATATTATCCCTTTCTTATTTCCCTAGCCAACTGAACTAAAGTTCACATTATGTTTAACTGAGATATCACTTACAAATTTTACAACCATATGGGTATGGGCTTAAACAGTAACTGATCGAATTTAGTGTGAATACAGTGTGGTCTATTGTTTTGTTTTCATCCCTGCCTTTCACGTTGTACATCATCTAGTTAGCGATGATCAGCAAAAAACCTTCCTAACATACTGCCACAGTTATCCCTTCATCAGAGGAGCAAAACCATCCATTTTCTTGAAGATATTCCTTTCTCTTGATTCACATAGGTGATGATTTCAAGATCACTGGGTTTCAGATCAACTGGGTGAGATTCTGCTCTTGTGTGCCACTGAAACCGAGTCTTCTTGGCTGCAGCTGCAACATCTGTTTTCTCACTGGTGATGTTTTCTCTGCAAGCTTTGTCTTGACAGACATTATTGCCATTTCCATGGAAAGAGAAAAACAAGTCTCACCTTTTTCTCACTCTATTTTGGTAGTATTTTTGGGTTGTGTGTGTTTCCATGTAGTTTTCTTTTAAATTCTCCTTCTCAATGCAAATAACCAAATGAATACTAAAATACAGGAGGGTATATTTAAATATTTGTATCTGGGTTACAGTTTGGCCTTGCGCAACTTATTGATATCATACAGCTTTCTAAAACTGGGTTTCCACAAAATGTTTACACTGTATACGTAGCCTACATATATACATGTTTTCCTACAGAACCATAGCTTCAGCAATTCTGATCCTTACAGTCTAAGAATGGATCTAAATACTAGCACTTTGTGTTACTGATATAAAAATGATCTAGTCAAAATGTTTAGCACAGTAGATTTTTTTAAATACTGATAGGCTACCCCACTCATCTACATTTCCCCTACATAATATTCTTATAATAATGATACTACTGTACTACTATATAACAGGTTTTGTTGCTTTTTACAATTTGTAGCGCCTCTGTTAAACATATAACCAAACATACTTAAATATTCTAGCAGGCAAAAACATATACAAATTGTAACACTGGATGAAATTGCTATCGGAAAAAGAAGGCAGTCTTGACAGCACAGCACAATTCAATAACCAGTAGGCTCTTTATTTGCAGCAGCAGGTTCACAGCAAGTAACACAGCTCAGAGCACGCGTTTATCCACTCTCTGAATCCACACACACTCACACCCCTGATGCACTCTCTTTTATCCCCCTTTAGACCCAGACCCAGACCCAGAAAACACAAAGTTTATGAATTATGTGAGGCTCGACTAATCAGAGCCCACTGCCCTTTAACTAACAACAATGCAACAGATTATAACATTCCTCACCCAGTCAGAGTCCTGTACAGCCGCATTGGGTTCACATGAGCAGCATCTGGTGACCCCCGTGTAGACTGCCTGATCCAGCGCCAAGTTCCAGCACCCTGCCGCTTGGTGCAAGCAATCAAGTTCCTCAAGTTAAAAGCTCCATAATGCAATACTGCCACAGACAAAGCCAGTGGGCCTGCACCCGCCGCTACAATATATTAATATAAGTTTTGCCATTGATGATTACTGGGATAATCTTACATCAATTTCAAAACTGCTGCATTGACTATACGTACACAATGTCCTTCTCATAGGGGATGACCTCTGTTTGCCCACCATGAAGATCAAAGCTTAAAGCAATTGGCTATCCAATCACCAACACGAATAGACAACACAAGTGTACAAGGATGAACAAAAATATCTGAGTTTTGCAAAGGGCTTTGTTATTTATTTATGTATGTATGCACACTACTTCACATAAATAATGACTGTGGAGAGAGAGTGATGACTTTTTAAGCTGCGTGGAAACCCGGCCATTGTCTGCCTTTTCTGTTTTTCTTTTGACACAATACGGATCTACTGTGTGTTAATAATCATAAAATAACAACTCAAAAAGCAGTCTAAAACAACAGAAAAAAGAACCCCCCCCCCCCCACACACTCATACTGTGAACTTTAAATTATGACAGTAAGTCAAAATCAGTTCAAGTTAAAAACTTCCAGGTTTGTACCCCATGTGGGTCAGTCATAGTACTATTGTTACACTAATAAAAGTTGAAGAAAAAGTCTGCAGTAGCATTCCAGAACTGCAGCAAACACAGTCAGCACAGAGGAAGTGAGAGTAGGAAGGAAATGTGTTGAAATTGGCATTGAAAGCAATGTCAGCGAAGGTATGGAAGCTTGAGCAAGTTTAAGTGTTCAAATTAAATTGCGTCCCTTATCCACTGAACTTCAGTTTAGTACAGCATGCTTCTAGCCAAATGGAATACAATGTCTAGCCAACAGAGTTTTGAACCAGTGAGGTAGACATGAGAAATCTGGGAGAAAATCTAAAACTGAAGTTCAGAACTACCTGGGACAAACCAATACATAAGGACCCTGGTCACAACTGTTATAGATCGGATCTATATCCAGATGCATTTAAGAACAATGACTACCATTCAAAGATGTTCCCAAAATAAAACCATCATTTATATGCACATGTTATAAGGCAACTTTAAGAAAGGCCTTAAAGAGTGTTTAAAAATTTTGCTGAGGTTTAACAGTACTTTAAAAATGAGAATAAACCCTCACTAAAACAGTTGGAAAATGATTTCTGAACTGCAAACTTAATAAATTAAATTAATCAAAATGGGCTTTAAAAAAAACCTTTAACAAAACATTCCTAAAACAGTCTCTGAAGTTTTTTGAAAAGGTCAGTTAATTTGCATTGTTTTCCTTTAAAAAACTAAAATCTCTGAAATTGTTGATGACTTAAAAAATTAGAGCACTAGAAAATCAGATTGGTTGAAAGTAAAAATAGGTTGTTAATTCAACAAGTAAAGGTACAATTTGTAAGGTATTATGCATTACACATGCTTCAAGTGTTACCTTTGAACAGGGGGCATATCTTCCAGACACCAGCAGCTCCTTCACGGTTGTACTGCCCCAATGCCAGCTCCATGTAGAAGAGGGGCATTCCAGCAATAACCATGAAGAACAGGTAGGGGACAAGAAATGCTCCTGGAGGGAATAAACAGCACACAAAATCATAAAAGCATGTAAATTACAAGAATGACCATAGGGCGAAATACAAGCATGTTCAAACAGTAGCAAATCATAATTTATTTATTACAAATGGTCAGGTCAGTTGCTAAAACTGATATAATGGACATTGTAATCATTACTGAATTTGTAATGATTGGTATAATATAATATGGTGGAAAAGTAAATTACCACAAAAAACCTAAATATTACCATCACTGTCCCCTGAAAGAAATCCTTTGGTAATTTTCTGTAGCAAAGTGAAGTACCATATACTAAAACAAAGCTTTCTGATTTCCTTACAGGTAAAATTGGGTGACATTGGTGCAATTTTCATGGAAAAAGAAAAACAAGTCTCATCATTCTATGTGTGTTTCCATATAGTTTTCTTTTAGGCAGAGAAATTATCCTTCCAAATGCAAATAACCTAATTAATATTAAAATATGGGAGGGTATATTTAAATGTTTTTGTCTGACTTCCAATTTACAGTTGCTCGACTACTGATATCGTACAGCTTTCTTAAACTGGGTTTCAACAATTTTTTTAGGATGTGTTAAAGCACTGCAAGTGCAGCGTGCCTTATTTGTCCATATCGCATTTCACAAATATTAATAAAAAAACAACATTCCATAATAATGCGCCATGTACTATCCTTGTTTTATGTGCTAAACATTTTTTGACTGCATATATATTTATTATAAACCCATTAGTAGAACCTTTTGTGTATTTCAGGGGGCTGGAGCCGGGACCCCTCCCCTGTGTCATCCCACGAAAATATCTGTCAGTCAACCTTTAATTACCTGTCATTCACCCTAATTCTCGTCTTGCTTTTCAGTTTGTGTTTACCACGTAGACTTGCAGATCCAATCTTAAAACAAACCTCGTTTTCAATTGGTTTAAAAGTGATTACTCACCGAGGCAGCTTTCATTTTCATCTGACTCAGATGAAGAATTTTTCTCTCCTGGCTGTCTTCCTTCAACAAATAATCCACCCGAAAAACTTTCAAAGAAATCCGCCCGTCCTGCTTCTCCTCCATTTTACAATGCTGTTGCTTCAACCTCTGCTTATACATCTGTGCCCACTGCCATTCCTCTTCGCCGCTTTAAACACATTAGACCTCAGGGTGATTCTCCAGAGCAACTTTTTTACAAAGATTGACCCATTGAGAAACTCGTGAAAGGTCTTTTGAAAAAAGGATTGCCCATTGAAGCAAGGAGCAACCAGGCTGCTTTATTTGTTTCATATTACAATTCCATATCTGCCAAGCCTGTTTTTCCTCCTCAAAAGACTCAGCAGAGATCCAAATTAGTCTGTTCACGCGCCACCCCTGCTTCATTGCAAGCTTTTGCATTTCAGCGACTACAACGCCTCAGTTTTCAATTTCATCTGATCCTTTCTCCGATTTGCTTTATCAGATTTTTAACAATATCAAGCAACTCATTCACCCTCTTTCCACCCCAGTTTCTACAGTACCTAATCGCCTGGATGTGCTAAACAGCAGGATCCCTCGCTTGGAAACAGCAGCCATTACTTCCTCATCAGTGGCAACAACAACAGTGTTTGTCCATCCCACTGTTTCAGCCATGCCCACACCTACTCTAGAGTTGCCAATCTTCACTCTAATGACCGCCTCTGGTTTAGGAACCTCCTCTGCTTCAGTTGTGCATCGCCACTTTCACTCTCCTCAACTGAGATGCAATATTATCAAAGATAAATATGTTAATTTGGTCTCTATTCTTATTGCAATCTCAGAATTTCTTGATCACAGTGTAGTTGACTGTGGAGATCTGTCTGTTACTTCAAAATCTCTGAGATTCTCGGCTGTGTAAAAAACTCACTCTTAGAGAATTTGTGCTTTCATTTTCTGTTTTTTGCAGTGGTGGAATCTTTCATTTGCTCTTCTCTCGTTGATATTATTCCATTAAACAAAGTATTGCTAGTATGCCTAGAGTGGGGGCCACCTCTCCACCTGTACCACCAGAGGTTTCCTCCCACAAAAAGGCAGGGTTTTTTCTCTTTGCCGAGTGGCTAGATTAGCAGTTGCGGGGAGCCAGGGGTCCTCTTTTGGGGGCAAGTGAAGCTCACTTCCCAACCCTAGAAGCCAACTTCATCACCTCACCCTCTGAGAGGAGGTTACCACTGCCCAGAGGGGACCCCTGGCCAAAAAAATATAATTATATTTTGTTTTCCATTCTCCTGCTTACATTTATTAATTTGTACCTGTGCCAGTCTCCCCCTTCAGAGAGCAAAGCTTGATCCCAACTTTCGAGCTAGTCATTTGACTCAACTTATCGAAGGTGGCTCTTATGCATTATCCCTGCATAGATTGCAATGCTCTCCATGCAGCCCTGGAGTGTCAGCAGAGTCTAACCTCTCTCAACTAGATGACTCAGTAAGCCAGGGAGATCTGAGTTCTTCCTCTATCCTTCCTTAGTTCCCCTTAGGGAAATCCATCACTTACTGGTCTTCGAGGTCGATCGATTCGGCCTCACCTCAGCAAGGGTGGTTCTCTGAGTAGTCAAGGGGATACCTTGAGCACTTTGTTTTTATTCTAGTAGCCCCTTTACGCAGGCCTGGCTCCTGCCTCGTGAATATATTATTATTATTATTATTAATAATAATAATAATAATAATAATAATAATAATAATAATAATAATAATAATATTATAATAGTATTATTAGTCTAATCAGTAAATCTTTTATCCAAAGTGACAGACTAGGGTGAACCGTAGCTTCAGCAAATCGCAGTCATTTACGGAACCATATAGTCTAAAATAACAGCCCATTATCTTAATGATATAAAAATGATCCAGTCAAAATATTTAGTATAGTACATTTTGAAAATATTGGTAGTAAATCAGGCTGCCCTACTTGCCGCATTTCTCACTACATATTATTGTTGTAATAATAATAATAATAATAATAATAATAATAATAATAATAATAACACATACCAAATCCGAATCCCCCAGTGACACTATGTATATATGTATAACACACACACACACACACACACACACACACACACACACACACACAGATGAACCTGCTTTATATCATGATTGCCATGCAGGCATAATTCATGATATAAACCAGGTTTCACGTTTACCTATGACAGCACATTACGAGTGCGAGAAAAAAAGAATGCAAACTAATGGTGAATTAAAGAGCAGTGATTTAATACTTTACATTTAAACAAATGCATTTAGTTTACTACAGGACAAATACGTTTTGTATGATTAACTGGAACGAAACAGTTTGTGTCATTATCTAAAAAAGGCATGAATTGGCAACTGATGAGAAATATCAATTAAGCATTACACTTGGTGTTTTTTTGTGAATATGTTAAAAAAGAAAAAATTGGTGACGTTGGTGTTTTGTAACTGAACTGTATCCTGTTAAGACCGCCCATGCAGCATTTGACAGGCTGCACAAATTGTCAGTTTCTCAGCCATGATGATTATTAGTTGTTAATTGCGTTAGAAATTAATTCTAACCTGTGGTTACTTAGTAAAACCCAGCCATGCAGCAATTGACAGGCTGCACAAAATATGACAATAAGCTGGTTTGTGAGGTGATATTAAGAGAGGTTATTTCTCAAAAAAAATCGTGATAATAAATGGGCAATCACAAAGATAACAAAAGTAAGTGTAAAGGGCTTCGCTATTTATTTATCTTGTCGTATTTTTTTATTTTGTACTAGCTTCAATATTTTATATAACATTGCTCATCAAACAACTTAACTATTAAGCTCTTTTTTTGAGTCAAATGTCAATAATCTGAAATGTTCAATAAATGGTGTCAGGTAAAAAAAAAAAAGAAAAATATGAAACCCCTTGTACCGTATGCTTATTTTTTCCTATTTGGTCAAAGAAGCTTGCCAATAAAAGATTCCTTGGTATAGCCATCAGCTATAGCAGAAAGTTGCAAAAGGTTGTGTCACAAACACAAGTGTTGTAAGAATAATGTAAGACTTCTGGACATGTTTCGATGACAGAAGAACTGAGTTTATGGTCAATGTTATGTCTTTTTAGTGTGAGAAGGAGATTTACCCATCCTTTAAAGTCGTACAATGTTTTAGATGTGCACTTCATACAGAGCATGGAACGTGCGTGGTATGTGCATGCTATGTCACATAAATAATGACTGTGGAGAGAGAGTGATGACTTTCCTTTCTAAGCTGCATGGAAACACTCCCATTGTGGGAAACCAATGATCCAATGAACAATCCTTTTGCTTATGAAGTAAATTGGAGAAACAGAAATAGGTCATGACAGGCACGGTCCAGTTTGGATTCAATTTTATACCATTACAGTTAAATAGAAGCTTGGGGTTCAATTCAATAAAGGTAATAATGCATAGGAATTGATTTCTTTCAGCTACAAATATTCTACTTATTCTTTAAATAGGTGAGAAATTAATCAAATACATTTTAAAGACTTTCACAATTTGTATTTATTGAACTATGCCTAATATTAACAACTTTTTGTTTAAAAAATAATAAAATAATGTCACTCAACATTTTTTAGACTGGTCATTTCAGTTGTCTTCCATTTATCCTCTGTTAAATCAATCTTGCCTGAGAGAAGACTTCACTTTGAGTGATGACATTTTCTTGGGCTATTACCTCTGCAACTTGTAGCCAGCAACTGAGCTTACTAAAATCACTGAACATGACATGAAAGCTCAAGTACCCAGCCATTTTATTTAAAAAAAAAAAGAAATAAAAAGGAATTACAGTATTTTATAATTATTGATATAATTTTAAATTTAAACCTGACATTTCCAAAAGGTGTCACATTAAGATAAATTTGTAGTCTTGTTAGATAATCACTACTACGACTACTAGTAGAAGTAGTAAAACAATGTATTAATTTCTTTATGGACATAAATATTTATGTATTCATTCATTCATATGTCGTGATTATATGTAAAATGCAAGTGTATTATTTTGTGGAACCTCTATTGTCGATTGCTGAAGTGAAAATAATGAACACCTGATGCATGCCACTTTCTGTTCAAATTGGTTCAACTGCTATCCCTCTTCACCATTGTTCGAATTAAGATAATAACCCCTCTGGTCTCGAGCTGCAGACAACAAACCTTCCTAATAGCTTTATTCAGTAGATGGGGAGCCAGGGAAAATCAACTAAGGCATTTCACAATGTAGTATTTAGGGAATTGTACCATATTTTCTTTATTTAAATAAAATAGTACACAGTTAATAGTACATAGTTAATAAAATATAAAAAATGTATAGTTTATTCATATTCCAATGAAATTAAATGAAAACATTTCTTTTTTCATGGATAGATTTTATACTTTCACTCAAGCTAACATCGAGGAACATGCTGTCAATTTCAAATTTTAAACACCACTTGAAGCACCTAATTGGTAAGAACTATTTTCCTCATGAAAAGCGCTATTGAAAACATGAGATGGTGAAGTAAGTTAAACATTCTGGTAAATCTCGTTAATTGAATAGGGACCTACATTCTTTGTTACAGGATTGTTGTTTTTGTGGAGGGAAAGAAAGGTTAAATACAATTTACTCAGAAAAAGAAGGCTACTTGTCAGCTCTTTTTTTATTTTAAAGAACTAGCCGTACAATGAAATATGATGAATAGTAACTTATATAACATTCCATGATAATAGCAGGATTTACGATGCTTCGTATTTTTTAACTCTGTAGTAAACATTTGGGCTATGTTCTGTAATTTTTTTGGTCCTATCACTTTATACAATATCTACTCATTCTTTGGATAGCATTTGAAGGTTTGTATTTCCTACAGTTTTTTATTCTAAGAAAACAAATGCTGTACAACTTCTAGCAGGTTGGGAAATAGACACACGCACGCACACACACACACACACACACACACACACACACACACACACGCACGCACAATAGGACCTCAGTTTTATGTCTCATCTGAAGGATGGGCACATGATAAAGTGACTTGCATATTAATACATAGATATAAAATACATATTTGTTTACACTACTGTATTTTTATTTATACATTTATTTCTCTACTCCCTCCCAAAAAACGACTCAATACAAGCCAATTGGTGTAGTTTTCTTTTTTTGTAAATTAAGGCGGCAAAGAAAGACTTACAATTTTAGGAGAATGATTGCTAGTGATTAGTTAATAAATATAAAACTGTTTTAACAGAAGTATTAATGTTAAAAAAGGAGAGATGCCTAAGATGAAAGAAATAGATGGTGGGCTTAGTCAGTATTTATTTGTTCTATATGGTCACATAAACCATTCTTAAGAAAACTCTTGAAGTTTTTAATGATCATTGCTCTGTTTACTGAACAAGCTTTGTCCATTAAATCTGCCCCAGTACAACAGCAAAATTCTTTTAAGGAACCATTCGAGTCCTGCAGATATGCACAAAACAATTTCCTTTTTACCTGTCCTTTCAATAAAAATAAATACAATAAGGAGTCCTTTAAAAATAAATCCTGCAGAACAGGGTATTTGGAAAAAGTAGTAAACAATGTTTAACAGGTGTTTAAGTCAGAGATTACAATTGATTAATGTTGAATGCCCCTTACAAGTGGCTTTCAGCTCTGCAGGGGAAGCTACAGCACTATAACATCTCTCGTCAACAAGAGCGCCATCCATTTTGCTGTGTTTACTCCCCCACCTGCACAAACAGATAAGGCTGGGTTAGACTTAGCCTTACCTCCTCCATTTTTGTAGCACAGATACGGGAACCTCCAGACATTTGCCAGGTCCACTGCGAATCCGATCACAGAGAGGAGGAAATCAATCTTCTTTGCCCAGGTCTCTCTCTCCTCTGTGCCAGTGGTAGTCTGAGTTGGGTTGATCAGGGTGGAATTGGTAAACTGGACCCCATTCTGCTCCTTCACCAGAATCAGCTCCACCTCTTTGGGACCCATGTCGTTTGACTGCCTGGCTGGAGCAACCACTGAAGACATCTGTCCAACTGGTAGTCTGCCTTTGATCATGGGGATATCTTAGCACCCTGAGAGAAGATTCACAGTCCTGACAGCACACACAGTCACACCTTTAACCTAGAATTGAACAAAATAATCCCTCCATGGCAAGATTCAGTTTTACCTACCGACTCATGCAGTAGTGCAAAAACTTAGCATCCTTCTGTAGTGAATTTTACTCTCAATATAGCCATGAATGGTAAAAAATGCATCCTGTACGTGTTTCGTTGTGTGCTGTCGACCAATGAACTTAATTCAAAATGATATGATGGAGAATCATAATAATGGTGTGTGTATATATATATATATATATATATAGCATCTTATATAAATATATATTATATATATATAATATATATATATATCAAAAAATATCAAAAATAAAAAATTGTAGTAAAGTATTGGGATCATGACACGTTTCTTGTGCAAATATGAAAACTTTTAAAAGGCCGATATGCCTATCCCGGATAGGGACCAAGACCTTTCAAGCCATTCATTAATTATTTTAATATTAATTTCAAAATAAAATTTTAAAAATAGTGAAATCAATTGGAGAATAGATCTACATCTAAACATAATAGTGACAAAAAATGGACTGAAAACTCTCTCAAACCTCTGGAACGAAAAATAATAATTAAAAAAATCTATAAAAAAACTAAATGTGTAACCTTTCACAGTTGTACATTTATGGTTTATATTGCTATAGAATGCAGTGTTTGAATAACCCTTGTTATTATTGCATATTCATTATCTATCACTGTTGGGGAAAAAAGTTCTAAGAAAATTATAGGATTCCTTGTATTAAATATAGATATTAATAAATATAGACACGTACATATAACATTATTTATTTGATTTAAAAAATTGTGAATGTAGTTTGTTAAATATCTAACAGTGTGGAAACACAAACAACATAATGAAATGTTATAAATGGATACATTTGCAATATATTAATTTCTAACAACTTGTTTGCCTTTTTTTAAAAAATTTTTTAGAATGGTATTAATCATTTACATTAGAGTTTGTTTTTACATATATATATATATATATATATATATATATATATATATATATATATATATATATATATATATATATATATATGTTTCTTACCTTAGATGTGAAGGGAATCTGTTCTTCTTCAAACAGTTTTCTAGGATTTCCAGTAAGGATTGGTTTGTCCTTGTTGAAGTTCAATGTAATACCGTATATCTAAAGTGTATAATTTAAACCATACTTAACAGACCCTAGGAACTTCTGAACTTGCCTCCAAGCACTGCAAAGTCTGCACTGAAAGTTGCTTAATAAAGCCTTTGTTTAGTAAAATCAGTTGTTCACCAGTATTTTCCAGTTGATGGTTGTTAGATTCCTAAGAAATGGAAAAACCTTTTTGGGTGCTCAGCAGTTCCTTTGGGGGGCACTGGAATGGTCTGTTAAAAGATTCAGAGGTGCCACAGTACAAATATAAGCCAGGCACATACACACTCCCCCCCCCCCCCTCTCTCTTCGCTCTCTCTCTCTCTCTCTCTCTCTTTCTCTCTCTCAAATCACTTGCTCCCCCCACACACACACACTTAGCATCTGGAAGCTATAACACCACCCCTCCCTCACTACATCAATCCACCGTAATAAACAAGAACAATATCAGAAACAACCTGCCCCTCCAATGTGGCCATGTTATTATAATAATAATGCCGGTCTTTAGTCTTTTGTTGACCTGTTTTGGTTTCTTTATCACTATAGGGACCAAGGCACTGGCAATTTTCAAAAGTCAGACAAGGATTCCCATCGACAAATCAAGATATTTAACTGTAAATGGATTCATTTTTTTAGAGTTTGATATAGAAGACCACCTTTTTGGGAAAGCACTACTTGACATGCACTTTAGGTGAAATACTATAAGGAGGCTTGTTGCAGGTTGCAGTACACCTCACCACACATTTTGTAGCTAGGGAGAGTTAAACAGGTGACATGCACAGGCAATTAGAGATCAAGCTGCAGGTTATTGTTTTAGTTTTTAAAGCAAATTGCTGCATCTCAGTCTGAAAGAAAACAAGCTCCATGAGCTACGATTTGGATATAAGCGAACATTTATGGCTTTCTACTGCACAAGGAATATCGATTGAGGTTCAATTGCGTCCTGACACTTGTCATTGTGTCTTTCAAACTCTGGATTGCAATAAAAAGGCACAGTAACAAATATGCATGCTATTGTTGAGAATATAACTTTTCAAGGTACTACCACATTATTATTATTATTATTATTATTATTATTATTATTATTATTATAACCATATATTAATCACATTTTATTGAAATTAATTATTTTAATAATTGTATATTTTACTTGTCAATAATAATAATAATAATAATAATAATAATAATAATAATAATAATAATAATAATAATAATAATAATAAATCCATTATCATTAACTACTTAATCCTTTACAGGGTTACAGTGAGCTGGACCCTAACCTGGCAGACACAGGGCACAAGGCGGGACTACACCCTGGATGGGACGCCAGTCCGTTGCAGGGCACCACACACGGCAATTTAGAGTGACCAATCAACCTGAACAGCAAGCCTTTGGACTGGGAAGAAACCGGAGTACCGGGAGAAAGAAGTCATGGAATGCCCCTGGTTATATTATTAATTACTATCAGGGCTGAAAAAAGTGAAATATTTATAATTTTATTGGCATAAAGTTTAGAGAATAGGAAACCATAGCTAACAGTATATAACACTGAACAAAAATCTAAACGCAACATGTAACAATTTCAAAGATTTTCCTGAGTTACAGTTCATATAAGGAAATCAGTCAATTGAAATAAATTCATTAGGCCCTAATCTATGGATTTCACATGACTGGGAATACAGATGTGCATCTGTTGGTCACAGATACCTTAAAAAAAAAGGTAGGGGTGTGGATCAGAAAACCAGTCAGTATCTGGTGTGACCACCATTTGCCTCATGTAGCACGACACATCTCCTTCACATAGAGTTGATCAGGCTGTTGATTGTGGCCTGTGGAATGTTGTCCCACTCCTCTTCAATGGCTGTGCTTCAATGCTCAATGGGTGACATGTCTGGTGAGTATGCAGGCATGGAAGAACTGGAACATTTACAGCTTCCAGGAATTATGTACAGAATCTTGTGACATGGGGCCATGCATTATCATACTGAAACATGAGGTGATGGCGCGGATGAATGGCACGACAATGGGCCTCAGGATTTTATCACGGTATCCCTGTGCATTCAAATTGCCATCGATAAAATGCAATTGTGTTCATTGTGTGTAGCTTATGCCTGCCCATACCATAACCTCACCGCTACCATGGGGCACTCTGTTCACAACGTTGACATCAGCAAACCGCTCGCCCACACGACGCCATACACGTTGTCTGCTATCTGCCAATTACAGTTGAAACCGGGATTCATCCGTGAAGAGTAAACTTCTCCAGCGTGCCAGTGGCCATCAAAAGTGAGCATTTGCCCACTGAAGTTGGTTACGACGCCGAACTGCAGTCAGGTCAAGACCCTGGTGAGGACGACGAGCACGCAGATGAGCTTCCCTGAGACAGTTTCTGACAGTTTGTGCAGAAATTCTTCGGATGTGCAAACCCACAGTTTCATCAGCTGTCCGAGTGGCTGGTCTCAAACGATCCCACAGGTGAAGATGCCAGATGTGGAGGTCCTGGGTTGGCGTGGTTACACGTGGTCTGCGGTTGTGAGGCCAGTTGGACGTACTGCCAAATTCTCTAAAATGACGTTGGAGGCGTCTTGTGGAAGAGAAATGAACATTCAATTCTCTGGCAACAGCTCTGGTGGACATCCCTGCAGTTAGCATGCCAATTGCATGCTCCCTCAAAACTTGAGACATCTGTGGCATTTTGTTGTGTGACAAAACTGCACATTTTACTGGCCTTTTATTGTCCCCAGCACAAGGTGCACCTGTGTAATGATCATGCTGTTTAATCAACTTGTTGATATGCCACACCTGTCAGGTGGATGGATTATCTTGGCAAAGGAGAAATGCTCACTAACAGGGATGTAAAAAAAATTGTGCACAAAATCTGAGCAAAATCAGCTTTTTGTGTGTATGGAAAATTTCTGGGACCTTTTATTTCAGCTCACGAAACATGGGACCAACACTTTACATGTTGCATTCATATTTTTGTTTAGTGTAAATTATATATGTTATATATTAATATCAGATTAATTTAAAGAAATATTTAAACTGAATTTATTCCAGGAGGATCCTGTATAGTACATTTGTAAAATGGTTTTGCTCAAATGGAAAAGATTCCAGGAGCAATGCGAGAAAAGACAGATTCAAAGAAGCATTGGACATGCTGTTGAGTTTGTCTACATTTGGAGTACTGGAGCCATTTTCAATCAATAAGATTCAGTTGAAACACAGGAACAGTTTATTGCCCTGGACTGTGCTACTCCTCCTGACATCAGAAGCCCATACCAATAAAGCAAGCCCATCAGAACATAAAAGTAGAATTTCATTTATCAAGGGTCCCAACCTGATAATTAATAACAAGTCTGTGTACCAGTTAGAGGTAAGCTAGAACTTGAAACTCATGACTTCAATTATCTTGTTAATTATCTTCTAATGTGTACACAGAACTATAAACTATAATGCAGCATTATTGTTCATGCCCCTGCAGTGTAATGTTTGCTCTCACTCTCTCTCTCGCCCTTACCTGCCCTTTCCAAACATCTCATTACCTTTGATGGTAATTTCTCTCAATTCAATAAATGGTAATGCTAGGATTTTAAAGGTCCTCCATTTTTTGTCAGTAATTGAACAAGACAGAATAACCTATATTCAGAATAATGGAAAATAAAAACCAGACAGACAGAGGAAATTAACAGCACATGAGCATGCACACATGCACACACACACACACACACACACACACACACACACACACACACACACCACTGGTGTTCAGTGAAAGAGAAGCATTCCTTGTTAATATTAAGCACATGCAAACTATTCAGTTTACTGTTTGTATTTCTACTCAGCTGGCAGCAAAGCTGCAGTTAGCTGTAAATCATAGAACATCCTGTTAAACCAAACCATGCATCCTTAACAGTTAACCATTTCTCTGAAGATAGGAATGTAGTTCTTGTGAAACCATACATTATGATTGATGATGCGACATGCATGCATTCCTTTCTCTAAACTTGCCGTTTTTTTCAGCCCTGATAGTAATCAATAATATAACCAGTGGCGTTCCATGACTTGTTTAGCAACGTATGCAACAACTTTTTACATGACATAAAAATATTTTCTAACCTTAATTTTCTACTGAAATTGAAATTCCATTCATCTGTCTAAACTGTAGAAATCCAGTACTCAGCACAGATTCCTAAGCAGCTCATTTTCAATTGTATAGTTTCAAGGTGGACAGGCGTTCACCAGCCTGGGTGTTCCGTGTGAATGTCTTTTTCTGCTTTAAAGTTGAAAAAGATCTTTCCACCTTGGACGTTCCAGTCTGCTGGATTTTCCACCACACTTTCAAAAAGTTCTATTAGAGCTTTGCTCTGCTTAACAGTTTGTACAAGCCTCAAGTGAAAATGTCACCTAGTGGTAGTTAGGGAATAGTTAGAATGAATGCTGCCAACTTGTTGACCTCAGAAAAGCAAGTTTGTAAGTGCAGCATATGCATGGTTTCCTACAAGTCAAACACACCTTTCCCTCGCAGGTGATCTGAGTTATACACAGCCCACAGTTCAGCATGAAACTGACTACTGCCAAAAACATTCAGATAGGGTGCTTCCACAGCTTTCATTGCATCAACTGGAAAATGTGTCTGGAACTCCGTGAATTTGTTTTGGATTCGGCAACTGGACAAACTCAAGTTTCTCTACACTTTCCAATCTTATTGACAGTGGTTCACTGATGTTGTCAATGATGTAAAAAAAAAACCCTGTAACAGGGAGAGATCTGTGCTGACTTTGCTGACGTGTTCACGGGCTGCAGGAAGAGGGTGGCAGTCATCCAACAACCGCTTGTGAGTCATGGCAGTGACACGGGGAGGTGGGAAAGTGGGTGTGTGGACTTTCCCCCTCTCTGAATGGCTGAGAGGCACGTCTTGGGAGATTGTTAGCCCTATAAATTAATGCTCTGTTGTTTCCTCAGATCTGCCCTGTTAAACGCGCCGAGAGTGCGGAAGCGCTGGTCAACGACCGAGAACCAGTGGGAGAGAAAGAAACAGAGGTTCAGAGCAAGACATTGAGGTCGGGGAACCCTTGGGCAGACCCCTGATTAGTATATCTGAGCAGGCTAGTGAGCCGACAGTGTAGGACGGTGATCTGGGTCGCACGGCAGCGGCAACCGGGATATCGCTGCAAAATGCAGCACCTTTTCTTTGTAGTTTTTGTTACTGTTTTATTTTCCCTGTTTCTTTGCACCTTCTGTTTTGAATTATTGTTTTGAAGCACTTGCAAGGGCGCCGGTATTGTGTACCATCGCTTGGTATGCCCATGGTTCTGTTTACCATCGTTGGTAAATCAGACCACGGACCCACAGCGCCATCTGCGGGACTAAAGATAAAACAGCACCCTGAAATAAAACTGGGCACCTGTGCGGTGTTGCCAAATTCACCTGTCTGTCTCCTGTGTCAGTGAATTACCCACCATCCTTCCACAAACCCCAAAAGACATTTATGTCTTGTTTGGTCATCTGAAATGTCTTGTCTGGCTCTTTTTTGCCTTGGTTCATGTATACTCAGTTATGACACCTCTTTCCAAAACTCGTTAAATGTTTGTCGCTTTCAGTCAGATGTCTTACAAATCTGCTGAATAAAAAACCTGATAGTGTACATCTTAGTTTGAAGCACATTGAACAAGACTATTGTCATTTTGAATATGTCACTGTAGAGGCAGAGGAGAAACATGGTCAAGTATGGTCAGAAAGCTCCTGGCTGAGGAATAGGATGCAGCGTCCCAGTCTGCCAGACTTTACACCACACTTTCAAAGAGTTTGATCAGAGCTCATTTCCTCTGCTTAACATTTCGTACAAGAAAATTTCACCTAGTAGTACAAACAGAAGGCAGTTTTCGTTTAACTATGTTGTGAAGAAGCAGACCACTTTGTAGATGGAGACAAAAACACAGCTATTCTCTCAGAATTAAAAAAAAAATATATCCTGCATTCACTAATATTGTTTGCTGCAAAACTGAGTAACAAGTGTA
The DNA here is from genome assembly GCF_017654505.1 of Polyodon spathula. Lineage (NCBI taxonomy): Eukaryota > Metazoa > Chordata > Actinopteri > Acipenseriformes > Polyodontidae > Polyodon > Polyodon spathula. Next base: position 67,127,213 of record NC_054537.1, read on the forward strand.
TAGCAGTGAACAAAAAGTGTACAAGGGAACTTTTCATGCACATGTTTCTGAAGTCCACTTACTTCGCCTGCCATTACTGCAGGAAAAGGGCAGCTGCAGTCTGACTGTCACTAACATCAGTAAAACCAACGAAGCATCCCACAACATCATTGTCCTTGGTTACATAAAGCAGTAAAGTTGAAAGCTGAGACTTATTGTCTATATTTGAGGTTTCATCAAGTAGAACAGCAACAAATGGTGTCTCCTCAATTTTTTTTCACAATGTCATTAAGTTGAATATTACTTGCTGCTTCAGTTAGGCCATTATAAATCTTGTTCGATGTCTCAGAAAAAACAGTCAAGGTTTCCAAATGCTGCTTCAGTAAAGGATCAAACTCACTGATTAGCTCTAAGATTTCGACGTAATTTCTACAATTCAGGGAGTCATCTGATTTGTCGTGCCCACGAAATACCAGCTGTTGTTCTCCGAGATGAGATACAACATGAATTAGTCTTTGCAAACTCTCACGATTCTGATGGATTTTTTCACTGTGTTGTCTGACAGCAAGTCTCTTTTTTTCATTTAACTGCAGATCAATGCAAACTTGGGCAAATCTTTATAAATGAATACTGTAGTGGAGTTGTAATCTCCATGGCGTTGCATTGCTGTGTGTCCGATTCTCGATATGATCCCAAGAAAAAAAAAAAAGACTTTCCATTGCTTTGTCAAAGAAGGAAAGATAAGGAAAATGGGTGCAGAAAATAAGAAGAGACAACGGTCCTGAATTTTCAGGTAAATAATCATCCAGTTTACTGTTGTATCTTCTCATAACATGAGAAACTTAACGAGGTTCTTGGTGCAGGACACTGTGTAGTTTAACTTTTTTTTTTTATATAAACGGGTAATGTTTTATAAATAATCCAAATACATAATATATACAGTCAACTGTACAATTATACTTTGTAAATTATATAGTGTGTGTAACCCTGTAGTGTAATAATCCCGCGTCTTTTTCGGAATACTACTGATATTATTACAAATATGATATACTTATTAGTACTTAATGGGAATATTGAGTATTCTGAAAAATAAATTATTAGCCTGTACGTAAACCTTCTGTTTATATGGATATTATATAGGGTGTCCCATGAATCATGAACACATTTAATATTAATTCAGCACAACTGCACAAGGTTCAAAACACAGAGATAACCTGCCTGGAGCAGGGGCACCTCTCGGATGTGTGCCCCTATGAAGACCCTCTTTTCCTGCAGGTCTTCCATCAAGGTGAGGTGGAGACAACAGAGTAGCTCCGTCTGAAGGCTGTACCATCGCCACAGAAGGACCAGAACACCTGCCTAAAAGGGGGGGGGGGGGGGGGGGGTGGGGGGGGGGGGGGGAGCCTGAGTGTCCAGTGCCCACAAGGGAGGAATCCGAGCATCCAGTGCCATGAGGGGGGAGCACAAGCATCTAATGCTCTTGAAGGAGATATGTGCCTGGCTGCTGAACCGAGTGGGACCTCTCGGCGATCGACCTACTATGGGTCAGAGATGGAAAGCAGTGGGAAGACTGAGAACAACAGCATCACCCAGCATCCCTCCAAGACATCGCTGCCATGGTGTACAACTACCTGGCTGCAGAGATGGGGCCGTGCTTATTCTAGCTTTACAAGCAGTTGGTACGTCCACGCCAGAGCACAGGGGTGAGCCGCACCAGTTTCCAGCAACTGAGGGAGAGTCACACCGGTCCCCAATGGCAGCATTTCCACTGCCAGGATTGCCCTGGCTGCAGGAGTCAGACTCTGTCTGCATTTCCACTTACAACATTCCTGCCTTTGGGCCCATTGAGGCCTCAGTTCCTGGCCCAGAATTATGTCCCACACTTGGACTTTTGGGATTTTAAGGGATGGAGAGCATGAGGTCACAAGGGGGGAGATATATGACAGAGTAACCCCTGCCTCTGGGTTTATTTTGGGTTATTTTCTATAGTTTGGTTATGGTTACAGTATGTGGGCACGGAGAACTCACAATTACTGCCGGGGCCAGACTGAATGACTAGCGATCAAGTCCTGGCACAGCTGCTTAAAAGAGTCATGGTTCTCGCATTTGGGTTGGTGTTTTCAGAGGTGTAATGAAAGAGATCTGGAAATAGAATTAAAATATCAATTGTTACCCATGCTGGCTTTACACCTACATGCTACTTGTTGCTTTATTTACCTGTTTCTTTTGGCCCTCGTGCCTTTTCCTTTTGTCTTAGTGTTTTTTTTGTTGTTCAACCTTTTTGTTTGTTTAATAAATCTGTGCACCAGCACATTCAACCACAGTACTGTGTCTCGGCTTTTCCTGGTCTGACGTCCCCTTCAGCCACCCTTTCCACATATGTCCAACTACATTTGGTATATATTGTAACTTTAATGAATTACTATTTAATATTTGTTGTAATGGGTGCAAGAGATTATAAAATGAAAAGAACCGACTGCAAAACACAATCTAATATGATACAATGCAATCACTGGTTACACTTTTGATACAGAATTGTGCTAAACAAAGATGATGCTTAATGTGATGACAGATAATATTACAGAGAGTGTCGAAGGGCTGGTAGACAGGCTTAATGTTATTAACTCACTGTCAAATTTTGAATGCTGTAGCAATGAAATATTTCCCAAGGGTTTCCTGGATAACACAGAATGGGCTCGTTCTTCCTCAGGAATTGTCATCTGTTTGACACTAAGTAAAAAATACCTTAAAAGCAGAAGTGAATATTCATTACATTGTCGGTAGGGCTTAAAAAAGAAGCAAATAAGCACATATGTCATCAGGTTACCAGTGATGTGTTTGTGCAAAGGAAAATGTTTAACATAATGTAAATCCAACCATGCCTAATAATTCCTCATCCAAACTCAAATTTGTAAGGGAGAATTTTTATTTGCATTTCAGTATCAGTTAATAGATAGATACCTGACAACATGCCCCACATGTCATCCAGTTCCTGTCCAGTTTTAAATAACTTTAGCATAACTGAGGCAGAAGTGTTAAAGGGACTAGGAGCTCTTAAAATAAACAAATCCCCTGGGCCGGATGAGATCCTCCCAGTAGTACTCAAAGAAATGAAAGAAGTAATTTACAAACCGCTAACCAAGATCATGCAGCAGTCTCTTGACACAGGGGTGGTACCGACAGACTGGAAAATTGCAAACGTAATACCGATCCACAAAAAGGGAAACAAAACTGAACCAGGTAACTACAGACCAGTAAGCCTGACTTCTATTATATGCAAACTTATGGAAACTATAATAAGATCCAAAATGGAAAATTACCTATATGGTAACAGGGTACTGGGAGACAGTCAACATGGTTTTAGGAAAGGGAGATCGTGCCTAACTAACTTGCTTGATTTTTTTGAGGATGCAACATCGATAATGGATAATTGCAAAGCATATGACATGGTTTATTTAGATTTCCAGAAAGCTTTTGACAAAGTCCCGCCCAAAAGATTAATTCTCAAACTGAACGCAGTTGGGATTCAAGGAAACACATGTACATGGATTAGGGAGTGGTTAACATGTAGAAAACAGAAAGTACTGATTAGAGGAAAAACCTCAGAATGGAGTGTGGTAACCAGCGGTGTACCACAGGGATCAGTATTAGGTCCTCTGCTATTCCTAATCTACATTAATGATTTAGATTCTGGTATAGTAAGCAAACTTGTTAAATTTGCAGACGACACAAAAGTAGGAGGAGTGGCAAACATTGTTGCAGCAGCAAAGGTCATTCAAAATGATCTAGACAAGATTCAGAACTGGGCAGACACATGGCAAATGACATTTAATAGAGAAAAGTGTAAGGTACTGCACGCAGGAAATAAAAATGTACATTATAAATATCATATGGGAGATATTGAAATTGGAGAAGGAATCTATGAAAAAGACCTAGGAGTTTTTGTTGACTCAGAAATGTCTTCATCTAGACAATGTGGGGAAGCTATAAAAAAGGCTAACAAGATGCTCGGATACATTGTGAAAAGTGTTGAATTTAAATCAAGGGAAGTAATGTTAAAACTGTACAATGCACTAGTAAGACCTCATCTTGAATATTGTGTTCAGTTCTGGTCACCTCGCTATAAAAAAAGATATTGCTGCTCTAGAAAGAGTGCAAAGAAGAGCGACCAGAATTATTCCAGGCTTAAAAGGCATGTCATATGCAGACAGGCTAAAAGAATTGAATCTGTTCAGTCTTGAACAAAGAAGACTACGTGGCGACCTAATTCAAGCATTCAAAATTCTAAAAGGTATTGACAGTGTCGACCCAAGGGACTTTTTCAGCCTGAAAAAAGAAACAAGGACCAGGGGTCACAAATGGAGTTTAGAAAAAGGGGCATTCAGAACAGAAAATAGGAGACACTTTTTTACACAGAGAATTGTGAGGGTCTGGAATCAACTCCCCAGAAATGTTGTTGAAGCTGACACCCTGGGATCCTTCAAGAAGCTGCTTGATGAGATTTTGGGATCAATAAGCTACTAACAACCAAACGAGCAAGATGGGCCGAATGGCCTCCTCTCGTTTGTAAACTTTCTTATGTTCTTATGTTCTTACCTTTTTTTTTTTTTTTTTTTTTTTTTTAAAGTCTTCCATTATTATACAACAAGCCCAAATAATGCAGGTGTCCACCTAGACTGTGTCACGAGAAGTCACAATTAGGTATATGTGGCAAAATACAAGCAAGTATGAGTTCTTATAAAGAGTTCAAAAGCAATAGCCAAATATAACTTCATGTACTGTATTACCACAAAGAAATCAATAAAAAATGTTTTATCCCTATTTTTGTTCCCTGACTGAAATAGCACCAGCAGGATATCAAAACATATCTCTATAGTACTAGTACTGTTGGATAAACATAACTGGCAAGGAAAATAAATGCATACACAGAACTGTACAGTACCCACAATATTGCTCCTCTTCGATGTCATCAGTGTACAGTCTGTGTGGGGGGGGGGGGGGGGGGGGGGGGGGGGGGGCAGGTGTAAATCAGGAAAGATGCAAATACGTGCTCCCGCTCACTTTTAATAAACAAAGATGCAAAATGTAAAACAAGAAGGCACACAAACCAAAATAAAGGTTTAAACAAAATACAAAAAAGTAGGCTGCGCAATCACCTTCACTACTGACAAAAACACAGATCCAAAGACACAATAACAATACACGCACATGCACACACACACGTTTGATTATAGGGTTTCTGACGACTGAGCATTGACTCTCACTATATTTTTATTTACTATTCCTAACTCCAGTCAAACAAAACTCCACACAGGGTGAAAATCAACAACAAACAAAATATTTGGGACTCTCCGTTTGTTTAAAAAAAAAAAAAAAAAAAAAAAAAACAATAATGACTGTTTAGTATCTGATTAAACACTATAAGGAATTGGCCTGTGTCCTCATAAGGTAGGTTTTGTCAGACTTTTTTGTCAGACCTTCCTTGTGGAGACGTTTTTTGACCCAGCCACACTATAAATCTGAACCCTAAAACAGCTGTGATGGAGTAGTATAGTAGTTTGAATTTCAATAAAGGCTTCATTGTTATTACGCCTGCGAATCTCTTTCTGAAGACATGTGAGCCTGTTCCCCATCTGGTACAGGTGATAATGCTGTCTCAGTAGGTAAGCAGCAGACAGAGGGAACGTTTCTATCAGACACTGCGCTCCACAACCTCAACTCTTCCCCATTCCTGAATTGCCTACAGTATAGTGTAGAAAACTCAACCCAACTGTTATAAAAATATGGCAATATGTATTATTTACTGATGATTAGTGCACCTTATAAACAGTTTCCCTCACTTGTTATTTTGTTCTGTTTTAGAGGGTGCTCTAAGCATCAATGAGTAATATTTGGAATGGTTACATTGGAATTGTCGGTGGGTATTTCCTCTTCGTGCCATGCGGCTCTCTCTGCACCTGTGATAAATGGACAGTTAATGTACAACTGCTATTTTCATTTAATAATAGCCAATATGCTGATGAAACTGCAATTAATATTATCTGATGTTCCAGATTCTTGTGCATCAACCCCAATGTTATCACTCTCAATAGCTCCTTCTATTGATGCAAGCAAATTGGGTATCATCGATGTAATAAGGCTGTATATCTGGGGCAAAGGGTGGTCAGCTGTTGGCGTTGCTTTGCAACAGCATTTCTGGTCTCCAGTTCAGCCTTTTCCACACATTTTTTTCAAATGTAATATTGTTCCTGGACGCCTTTCAGGAAACATTGCATTAAATCTGGTTGCAATTTCACTCCAGATATTTGAGCATTGCAAAACCGCTGTGGTGTTTTCTATCCTACCATTTTGATATCCTTTTTTATGCACTCAACGAAATAAAGTTTCTGCTCTTTCGAGTAATTAAATTCTGTGTGAATGTCGTTTGTCGATGCTGAACTGATAAGGCATACATATGTAATTCACTACATTTTCACATCCCTGAGTGGGCGACTAGAGACGTATTTATTTTTTATTTATTTATTTTTTGAATAAATTGTATACGTAACACACTACAGTACTTAGAGAACTGAAGCAGGTGGTTATTGACCAGGCTCGGCTCGCCCAACTGAAGGGGTGAGGGTCTGTGCTCAGAGGAAAGAGATTGCAGCAGCACTGATTGGTAAGCCACCGGTATATTACTGCAGCTACCAAGACCAGGTCACTGGTGCAGGCTCTGCTACTGACCAGGTCACTGATACTGGCTCTGCTACAGACCAGGTCACTGGTACAGGCTCTGCTACCGGCCAGGTCACTGATACTGGCTCTGCTACAGACTGACTGACCAGGTCACTGATACTGGCTCTGCTACTGGCCAGGTCACTGGTACAGGCTCTGCTACCTGCCAGGTCACTGCTACAGGCTCTGTAACCAGGACAAGTGGCATGCAGGTAGACCTGAAAAAGCTGCTGGCAACTTCAAGCATGCACTACTAAACAGACAAGGGCTGCAGATTGTCTGCTATTAGAATTTCACTTTGCTCATTTCCTTAGAAATGTGTCATCTCTGCACTACACTGAGACATTGTAGTCCTGATTAAACTAAACAAAGTAATACATATCCCAGTAAGCAGATCTGTAGTTCTTGAGGGAGGGTTAAGGAAAGGCCATGTGTACACGACAAATCAGTTGCATTCGCTCATTTTTTATTTTATTTTTTTTTTTACATATTTTCCTCGATACGGCAGCACCCTAGGTGAAAGGAAAATTTTATTCCAAGCGTCTTTTAAATCACTCATTGCAGATGTTAATAACCATTGAATGGTACTCCATTGTAAAGGGTAAGGAAAAGGCCGTTTTTTCTTATAAAAAATGGTTTAATTTAATACCTGTCAAAAAAAAACAAAAAAACAAAAAAAAACATTAAACTTAAAGAGAATAACAAGGACAATCACATCATCTACACAGCCCCAATAAATAGCCCGGTAAATCAGAAGTGCTTTCTAGTAGAATGCAAGGTCTAAATTAAATTCCTTGACAATATCTTCTTGTAGAGTTATTAATGTTTTTAAAAAAATCTGACTTTCTTTTTTTTTTAGGGTTTTTTTTTGGCAGATGTGGTCGTTTTATATAGAAACTATAAATTATCAATGGCATGAGTAGAACCCGGTAACTTATCACAAGATCCACTGTGTAGTTTCTATGGTCGTGGTCGTGTTAAAGATGGGGTCTGGAGGCCATTAGCTGAATTGTATCTGTGCTAAGAAAATCTGGTGGATTTTGCTGTTTCTCCAATGTATAGCATATTACATTTGGAACAGCAGATGATAAACATACAGTTTGTACTGTAGTTTGGTAGTCGAATGTATATAAAAACAATAACCCATATACCTAATGGAAGTAGTGAGCAAGTTGCACTGATGAGAACAATGAACATCATTTAGGATATGGTCACTTTTCTTGTTAAGGATATATAAGAAATACAAATATAACAGAACACAAGTAGGAAATGAAAAGCAAAAGAAACATTTCAACATTCATGTTTGCGTCTTTTTATTATAGTCACATTGATAAGTTAAATCATAGCAGTCATGATGAAACAGTTCAAGGTAGCTGGAGCAAGGACTCCTTTTAAATACATCGGAAAAAAATACTGCATCAGAGTCTACCACACAACAACCATCAGAAAGGCAAGTAAATCAATCTGTCACAATGAGTTTACAATGCATCTTTCTTCTTTAGCTCAGTGTAGGACACAGCAGCAAGCAGGCAACAGCAGAATAAATAAGATCTCACAGTTTTTATTACCCTTTTAAAAACAGCAAGAGAATGAAAGCTTGTTCCATGAGGTACTTAAAATAAAGACGACACAAATGTATACAAAACATCCGAAGGAGATGGATTTTATTTGAATGCACCTACATGTCAGATTGGGATATTTCTTTTGCCCATGGAGTCTCATAAGAATATAAAATCAGCTACAATGAAATACAGAAACGTTACGATTACCTGTCTTTATAGCGCAGATCTGGTCTCCATAGCAACTTGTGATTCACAGTTGATAACTGGCTAGCCAGTTCACAAGTCCCTGTTTCTGGTATTTATAAACAAGGAAAACTTATTCAAGAATGCAAATGGGAAAGAACCCACTCCAATATGCCCTCCAATGTAGTTTATCCATCAGTGCAGAAAGTAGAAAGTACCACCCCCCCCCCCCCCCCCCCCCAACCCCCACCCCAACCCCAACCCCAACCCCAACTACTATATGCATTATGTTTATTGTAATGCAAAACCTACAAGGACATCTTTCACTGGTACTAAATACCGCGTTCAAGACGATTAGTATTTCTGAAAGTCTTATAAAAAAATCACCAAAAAACCCCAAAACATTTATCTTAGGTCCTAAATAATAAGCTGCAAAAATATACAGAGCACAAGTTGTTGCCAAAATGCTCCTTAATGTTCCCTAGACCAATTTATTGATTTACTTTTAAAGAAATTGTTTACTATTGGATTTCTGAACATACAACATTCCAATCCATATCCTTCTGAAACAAGAAATGACACAAATGATCATATGTGCCAGCACAAATCAGTACTTAACATATCACTGCCTGGGAATCAAAAGGTGGCATTGGGTAGTTAAGACATTTACATTTTTATAAACGATTTAAATGAATATGGTCAGTTATCAACAGTCACAATGACACAGGCTGACTTCAAACAGCAGAATGTGTTTCAATGTCATTCATCCTTTGACATTGAGCAAAAAAATAAAAAAATAAAAAAATAAAAAAAATAAAATAAACCTGGATCGCAATAACATCATCTTTCTTAGTGTCAGGCAAAAGTGAAGAAAACAAAAACTTCCCCTTGTTCCCTGCCTTGCATATTTTTCAAATGTTTTCTGGCATTTATAAAGCAGTTTTTGACTAAAAAGGTACAGAAAAGGGCATTTTTTATTACTGGATCACACTGGAAACCCGTTGGACTTATTTTAAGATGCTGTTTAAAAAATCATGTACCATGAATAGGTTTCCCAGACCGGGTCTCACAAACATTTACCTTTGTAAACTGCTGTGTTGTTTTCCAGCTTGTGCAACTACACTGAAATCACATAGTGATTTGGTCTCCAGGACACCACACAAAAGCAAGTCTGCAGTTTGCAAAACATGGTCAGAAAACTGCCCAATGACAGCCATACTTTTTAGGGTTAAAATAATGAACTATAATGGAAACCACGGAATATCTTTACTTGTTCCAAGTCCACAATCTGATATTGTTACTATTTTTCAAGGAAACAGAGTATAGCCATTGTATTGCAAGGGGAATGCTGGGTTAGATTGGAGAAACCAAATGTAAAAGACTAGGGGAAAAAAAAAAACAACTAAAAAACATTTAATTCTCTCACTTTGAATGGTGTTGATATGGAATGCCGCGAGTACATCTATGTTTATAATTTATTAAAGTGTTTGAATACACCTATGTTTATAATTTAAAGTAATATAAAGTGTTTTTTTGGTTTTTGTTTTTTTTTGTATAGACTTACTAATACATAAATCACCATGTCTTGGCACAGCTCCACTTGCTCGCGGAGTACAGATCAGAAGAGTACATGTATAACCATTCATTTATATGCATATTCACATAATGCCCTGTATACGGAATATCTGAAATACAGTACATTCTGGGGGAGACATATCTTATAAGAAAGCAAAACAGAAGAAATGGAAAATAGTGTGTCTGCATTCTACAGTAAAAGTTTTGAGCCCACTATCTGTTTACAGTATCCCACTTTGGTTCAACTTTGTGCAATCTACACATGCAACCATACTTTTTATGTATCCAAATTAGTATATACAATGGTTTGTTAATAAAAGTGAAAAACTTTTACCAAAAGATCAATGGTAGATGTTTTTTGGTGACTTTAATGTATCACTAAGATTTTCTGCACTTAAGATCTTATTGTTTTGCTCCAGAGAAACCCAAGGAGGAAGATACAAAATGAAGGGAGCTACCTGCAGAAAAGCTCAGCCACAAGCTATGTAGCAAGGATTTTCCGTTTTTTGGCTCTCCATGGTAAACAAAACACCAAACTCCCCCAGAAATAATAATAATAATAAAAAACAAAAAAAACATAGCATTCTGAAGCAGAGCTTAAACAAGCTAACTGAACAGTATATCCCACTGCCACATCTATTAAACAACTATGATAAAAGTACGGTCAATGTACTAAAAGGCAAAGTCATTTGGGCAAACTTTTTGGCAACCCTGAACAAGCTTTGCCTTATACTTTCTAAACTTAAAAAAAGTTCTTTTCACAGGCTTCAAAGCAATGCTCCAAAGAACAATGAAGCACAAAGGTCACATTTATAAAGTTAGGAAACCATTTGGACGATAACTTTATTCTTTCGTGTTATAATAGCAAAAGAGAATGAAATTAACACTCTTTTAGATTTTATATATTAAAATAGGCTATTATATTTACAATAGTTTTTTTCTTAATGGTATTTTATTTGACTGATTTGATACTGTAACATCCATGTTTTCTAGAATATATATTTGGGTTTGGTTGTGTGCGGCTTGGTGTGTTGACTTTCTTATTCATCCATTTCCAAATAAGTTTTGACATGGCAGTGCTAAGCAAAGTGTTTCTCTGTAAATGTAAATAAACTACCACTGTAACAATTTATTTTCGAGCTGATTGTACAGTAAGCTGGACAGGGCGTGGAATGTGAGAGTGTTTTAGAGAATTTGAACTGGAATCTTAATTCTTACTTTAAGGCAAGAAGAACTTATGAAGTGGAGCAGGTCAACGTGATGTCATGCTGTTGACAAATGCAAATACCACATTCAGGCTGAGAAATCAATATGTATGTCAACAAAATGTGATCCATGTAAACAATACACAAAAAAACCCAACATTGGCCAGATTTTGGTCTTTGCTCTTTTTTTTTTGGTCCACCGAGGATTTTAATATCTGAAAGTTTCCTTCACATTAAGGTTAAAAGAATATAACTTCCAGTAGGGTTTAGCTTTAAAGCTTCACAGTTCAGCCAATTATCACATACAACCTGGTAAATGTGTATATATTGTATAGATATTAAATTGCATTTGTGTTTTTCTAATGTATGTTTGACCTACCTTTCTCTCTCCCCCATCTTAACCCTTTAATGTTTTCTTTTACTCTTCCATTTTTGATTCCCTGAGCTCCACTTTTGACTGGTACACTTTGAGTAAACAGCAAATCACCATTCCTGCCAGGCTGCTTGCTCATGGAAATCTGACCAATCATGAGAACTAGTCAGTAACCAAAAACCACCAGTTCTAAAGGCCCTAAGCTGTTACACTATAGCGTGTGCTAGAAGGCCATTTTGTCAGACCCCTGTACATTATCCTAATACAGTTTGAAATTAGCATTTCAAAACAATCCTACGCAAACACTTTTTTGTTTTCAAAAGCTTCTTAAACTATAGTTACGCTAACACAAAAACAAACCTCTCACAAAATGAATACAACACTATAAATCACTAAACAAGGTGCACTAAACACAACAGGAGCTACACCCCCCCCCCCCCCCCCCCCCAATTGACTTTTTTGTTTTAAAACATGCACAGTCTATACGTTACACTGTTCTTAAAACAAAACCAAAAAATAATAAGTGCTTGGTTTGCCTTAAGTGTACTTTTACAGATGAATCACATTTCCATTTTGTGGCTTTCAGATTCCTTTTTTAAATACCATTTGAACAAAAAAGAGAAAAAAATTATCCCAAGCGACAAAAAAAAACAATTAGGAAATTATAAATACAAGGGTGGGGGTGGGGGGGATTAGCATGTTCGCACAGTTAAGTTATTCCCACATATGTCTGACTGACCATGTAGCACACTCTTGGCATTAGCCTTTTTACTCTCACCAGGAGAGGAGACAGGCACTTTTGTAACCACTCAGTTAAGTTTCTTCCGCAGTGGCCTCCTTTCCTCTTCGTATTGACCTGCGGGGCTGAAGTCTGTGCAGAATCCATTTGCGATCTGGGCTGACGGGGTCTCTGCACTGCTTAGGAAACGTGTCTGGTCTGGGTAGAGGTACTCCTCTGCAAAGTCAGGGTTCTGTTCTGCAAAGTCATTGAAGTCATCTGCAATCAGGAAACAGAGATGAAGCCAATGAGGAATAAACAACCGATTAAATCAACTACACCTATTCTACATACAAAACAGCTGGTTATTCCAACATCTGCATATCTCCTGTATGAGTTCTAGATGCTTAGTTACTTAGCATTTACTTCCCAAAAAGATTTGTTAAAAAAAAAAAATGATGATTGGCATTACCTATGTATTTGCTATGAATTTATTCTACTTTGAAAGTAAACACATTCACTCATATGCATTTCACAAGTGCACTGTTAGTTTATATGGTCTGTGAACCGGATCCTTACAATATCCTGCAAGGCATATTGAAAGATGGCAACTACTGATGTATTGCTCTGGTTTTTAGTATAGCATATTTTAGATTCTTACATATTGCTGTGAAAGAAAGCACTTGGGGAGCACTTTACTAACTGAATTAACACATTTCTTGAATGCTTACAGTAGGAGAATAATGCAGTTTATAATTCTTCGTGGTTCTCCAGCTGTTGGCACTGACCCTATTATGTTTCGGGTCTATTTGACCCGACTCTAGTTTCCAATTAGCTTAAATGCTATTTTCTGTATAATATTTTGTGACTTTTCCTAAGTTGGGGTCATGAACTTTTACACAGAAAATAGAAGCTTTGAGATGTTTATTTTTTTTAGAACAGGTCATGTATACAAATAAGATGTTTCGGGTCACTGTGACCCGTGGCATTTATCTATGTAGATTTGTGTGCAGGAAAAAAACTAAATTCTTTAATTTGTTATTTTATTATTATTATGTTTGTATTATTATTTCTGAAAATGGCTGCACCTGTCTGGAGATATTTATGAACAAAAAGACAAACAATATATATCTACAAGGCAGAGCCTAATTTTCTCTGTCAGTATTGCAACAGCATCTCACTGGTAAAGACACTCCAAAATGAGGAGCTCCCAGGTTGGCAGTCAAAGAAGTTTTATCACAGCTCCTGGACTAAAAGAGCATAAAAGAGTAAAACCTTTACAAATAAAATCAGTTAATCAATTTAAGGCTGTTTAAATTAGTTTGAAATTGCATCGGGGTAATATGACCCAAAACATAACAGATATACCTAAATTCTGAACATAGGAGGGTTAAAAAAGTAATTTAGAAAAGGCTGAATAAATTTTACTATTTTTGTGAGTTTTGTTGAGTTCAGCTTGGATTTTGCTGTCTGACCAAATTGCTATCAGTACTTCAGTTTCTAACACTGTCCAGTTTTGGGTTACCAGAGTTCTAGTGAAAAACTGCTTTTTTTTCTTCTTTTCGTCAATTCACGGATGCCGTAGCCATTAAAATAACAGTACATAATAATAGAATAACTATTTCAAAATTAAACATCAGGTGAATCTATTGTGGATTCATTATCTTCTTTAAATTGTCATCTAGTCAAAACATGTTAAATGTACAAAAAGAAAGATTTAAAAAATAGATCCGCTATTACCACTTAAACATATGTTACACACATAATCAAAAATGTATTTATTTATTTATTTTTGAATGGTGCTAAAAAACCTAATACATTTGCTATTAACTAGCTGAGCATCAACTAGTTTTCGGCCTTAATTTTTGTCCTGGTCAGAAACTGATAAAGTTTTAAGTACAAAACTCTTATCAGTTTCCGACAAAACATGAAGGCTGAAAACTGTGATAATCCCAGTTTTCCCAGGATGTCTGGTAATCCTAATGTAGTTCCAAGACATTTTTTTGTTTTTTGTCTACTTGTTTTCTCAGAATATGAACTAAACTACGTGCTAAATATTTACTTCCTAGTTAGGTTATCTCATATAGTTAATTTCCTGTGTTGAAAAGGACCAAGTCCAGCAGTTGTTCACATTGAGATTTAGCAAGAGAACAAGACTCGGTGCGTTTACCAAATGGAGTGAGACCAGCTGTTTAGGTGGAGGTTTGTTTCTCAAGTGGACTTTGTTGTTCACGCTTCACACAAAACGTACTGATCTTTACCTAGTGTGGACCAAACCCTCTAAACGGCCCAAGTGTGCACACAGCCTTAAATACACATTTCAACCAAGATACAAAATATATTAGTAAAAACAAAAGGTAATACAGTGTTTTGTTAATTTCAGACCTTTCAATAAACAATTCCAGGGCAATTTCATCTCAAAATACTTACCGAAAGTGATTTTTCCTTTGTCCACAATATCAATTGCTCTAAACAAATCTGTTACATTCAGTTCTGACACTCCTAAGGCAGTCTTCAGAATGCAGGCTAAATGCTCTTCTAAAATCATTCCATCTTGTTCTGACTCATACATCTATTAAAAAAAAAAAACAAACAAACAAAAGCAAATAAACAGTTGTTGATGAGTAAAATATATCTGCTGTTAAATGATATTCGTCATGGCATGGGAACAGCTAAAACTGGTTTGAGGTGTAGTGATTTATAACATTGTTATCTGATAAGATATCAGCTCTACAGACATTTCCTGATAATGTTTTTTTTTTTTTTTTTTTTTTTTTTTTTAAATCAATCGGTAAAACAAAAACACATGTTTTCAAATGTAACAGAGCTTTGTTACGTACTTTATAAGTAGTACCAGCAGCTTGCCTAATGAGATCACCGAGTGACAAAGTTCAAGGACTGAAGCTTGTGTCCTAAGAGTTATAAATTTTAGTGTAAACGAAATTGTCAACAAGGTCTGATTTTTGATAGAGACGTATGCACAGATTGACAAAATAAAGAAACTCTATAGAAATAGCGTACACACTCGTATGTTAAGCTGGGGTAGTTTTACAAAGCACTGCTAGTACTTGGCAGACTGCTAGCAAGCAAGCAATTTTTTTGTTTTAAATTAATATAATATTATATATATATATATATATATATATATATATATATATATAATAATATATATATATATATATATCTATATAGAAAGAAATAAAGAAATCCACTTAGATACTATATGATTAAAAGATAAGTGTGTTATTTTCTTTAATTAAAAAAATAAAATATGGAAGTAAATTGGATTTAGCAGACTTCTACCTAGAACTGGCCCCTGTTCTTTTTCAAAAGGATAACAATCTCAAAAGAACTGTGCAAGGAAGTAAAATCGTAGCATGTGTACCATCTACTGGTCATTTACAGACAAAACAGCATAAATAAAAAGAACATACTGTATACAAAATTAATATCAGCACTATTCAACGTCTGTTCACTTTCTATGTCCACCAATAAAATAAGTTAATAATAATCCCAAGTTAAGTCAAGGTGTTACAGAGGCGCCACTTTATGGACGATTTAAAAGAAGTAAAAATATCCTGAATAACTTATTCGCCACCAGGATTAATTTGTTTTTCCTGCTGGAAACAAAAATTTGAGACGACAAAGATTTACTTTTTTTTTCTTACTTTAAGAAAAGTGTAATGACAAGTTCCAATTTATGATTCAAGGTGTTTTGTTCAGTTCAAAACAAGTAAGGATTTTTTTTTATTCCAAAAAAAAAAAGGGTTTTTTGCAGTTTTTTTTTTTTTATTTCTACATGAAATGAAAAAGAATGAAATCACATCTTATCACAAGGCGAGGTACCTGCGATGTTGACACACCAAGTTTCTTTGCAACAGCAGCCTGAAAAACCACAGGAGACTCCAGCTCCTTCAAGAGTTCAACGTGGTTTACACAATTTATGCAAGTCACAGCGTAATCACATACTCCCTGCACTGTGCTACACGAAACAGTCTTGCTCTGACAAACGATCTCCGTTCATCATTTGAAAATACTGTATCCCAATTAAACGACATACATGGCATTGGGAAGAACCGTCTCCCAGGGGTGTATCCCATTTAAACAGAAATCCAGATTATTAGTATCCCAATCAGGTGACGCCAACTATAACAAGACCAAGTGTTTTATTCAATGAAAATATACCTACCATAAAAGCTAGTTGTATCGTTGCAAGAGTTTTAGAAGGTCTGCATACTACAGATAAGGCAATCACATACTCTCGGGCATCCATTGTGCCATCCTCCTTCTGAAAGAAATTGAGAAAAAGTTACATTTTGCACATAGTGTACACACCAATATATCAAACTTACAATCACATTGTGAAAAAAAGACATTCATTTACAGTCACAGTCATTTACATAAAATTGACCTTATGGTACGCTTTCCTTTTTAATTTACAGTATAGTTCAGGGGTGTCCAATCACGGTCTTGGAGGGACATTCCACTCCAGGTTTAATAGGTAAAATGATATAATTAACTACTTCAGGGTCTAGATGGTGGTATGATTGGTACAATTAAACTATTTATAATAGTTGGATAGCTGGAACAATAGCTGGAACAACTTTGGCCAGCCCTGATTTAGTTCATAATCAGTGTGATACAGCTAGGTGATCCACTGTGCCTCAACTGTGCCCATATTGTATGTCACCTACTTCAACCAATTTACAGAAGATCAACAGGCGACTTTCCCTGCCACTCAATCCATCTTGAGCAATGGACGTAACTAAGCTATTGACTCCAGGAGACAAGGTCCAGCTATTCTCCACTTGGGGTTGCTGAAGGTGCTGAGCACAAAGGTCAATGTAGCACCCCCTGTAGTTCCTCAGCCAAGATTGTAAACTCGCTATGAACAGGATTTGAACTACTCATGAGACAATTTTTTGTCACGGTAAGAATATGTAAAAATCACGGCACAGTCACAGCTAAAAATAGAAAATTTCACAGAAAGATCACGGCATCAAATATTTGGTTTCCTGAAATAGAAATCTTATCCACCGTTTACGTATGTCACAGCAGCTCAAAGAGTCCCCCTCTGTGTCAGAAAGGGATCAGCACCAGTTTCTGTTCAGGCCTGCTGTGTTGGAGTAAACACAATAACCTTGAAAGGTAATGGCTAACATTTCTATTTCAGGGAACCAGGGCTTTTCAACCCAGCGTTTTCTTCCAAGTACAATGTTATTCCATTACCAACAGGGATAGTATACCAAAGCTGTCGCAACTGCAGGACTTGCAGCACTGGCAGATGAGTTAAAAAGGGTAGACTGGGAGGCTGCTCTTAACACTGGTCCCCAAGACCAGGTTTTGAGGACCCACAACATATAAGCCACAAAACCTGAAAAAGTGTGGGGAGAACCTATACCAGTATAACGGGCTGTAAAGGGTAGACCGAATAGCTTCCCTAAGCACTCTGGTATTAAAAAAAAAACAAAAAAACAATAACAAAAAAAAACAAAAAACAGGGTTTGGGGAATCTATGAAATCTATTGTATAGAAACTAGAGAAAACATGTAGGGTAAACCCACACATAGGAACACCTCTGCACATAGGAACACCTCCTAAGAGAACACGTCGCCTAAGGGAACACCCTTGTGGTGAAACAGATCTCATTGTAAATGCTCCGGCTAAAGGAACAGGAATTTCACTTAAGACTACCTTCTTGGCACCGGTAGCAATTTGTTCACAACGAATACAGTACTGTTTTGTACCTGATAACTCATCATCATCAAACTTAAATGAAAATGGTTTATTCAGTCTTTTCAAATGTGACTTGTCATCGTGAGAGTCATTTTTTGATAAAAGATTATTTTTTTGAAAATGAATCAGAAATAATATCTGTACTTCTGCTAGTTCAAATATTGCAACGCAGAGACAGACAGTAAGGCATATCCCTGACTCAAGTTTCATCAAATTTGATAAGACTCTCTAAATGTGTAAAACTCAAAAGTGCACCCACTATATCCCATTGCCAGAGAAATTAATCCCTGCTGGGGATTATCAATACTTACCAACTTCAACTTGCATACAAATCAGGAGTTAAAAAACAAAACAAAAAAAGGCTTTTCAAGTTGTTTTCTTACCTCATCAAATAGTGCAAACATATCTTTCAGAGTGTCAGAGACTGTGAGGTTCAAATAGGATGCAAACCCCTCCAAGTCGAGCCTTTTCCCTTTGGTCTTTCTGGCTCTCTCCGCATACTCCTCAAGGTCCTTTTCAACCTTCTCAGGCTTCAAGCTACAAAAGACAAAATAAG
Source organism: Polyodon spathula (assembly GCF_017654505.1). Classification (NCBI taxonomy): domain Eukaryota; kingdom Metazoa; phylum Chordata; class Actinopteri; order Acipenseriformes; family Polyodontidae; genus Polyodon; species Polyodon spathula. The sequence goes on from NC_054537.1 coordinate 67,145,817, forward strand.
TTATTCCTAACTCATGTGAACATGAATCAGGCAAGCAAGACAAAGTGGACAGGCATACTTATTTTAGCATACAGTAGAAAGTGGTGGCCACCGTGAATACAGAATAACCTTACACGTTCTAGTCATCCTTAACATTAACTTGAAAAACACATTTTTAGAGTTGATAATTTTTTTTCATTTAGTGCCCATTTATTAGTTTATACATATTTGGAATGTCAAATTTTGATCCCTCATTACAGGAACTTTCCTCACAGCTCAGGAGAACTGGAGGTCAGGCACCCTTCGATGCCATGATCAAGCCAATTGTTTTACACCCAGGAGCTCTGCTGCAGATGTTGGTAATCAATCTACCAACCCCTGGAGGACAAAGGCCTGCCAGCAGGTGCCCCCTTATGCTCTGAGTGCCTGCTTGAGTGTCAGCGCTAATGCAATGCTCCCTGTGGAATCTCCAGCAAAGAATGGCAACTTCACATAGCTAGGACACGAAGCCTGCAATATCCTGCCAGGCGGTCATGCCTTTACTAAATGAGCAAGTAAGGGACCCAGAGCTGATAAACATTACAATGATAACGAGTAGGGAGATAACGTTCCACTAGACAGATCTGGGTTAAGGCATCAAGTATTGAGCATAGGGAATATCCCAGTACAAGTCTCCACACCATTCATAAGTTTTCTCTCTAATGTTCCTCAGGTGGACTGCATCAAATTCAATGCATACAGGTACTGGGCTATTTTTGCTCCTAGCTATACAAAATGATTACTAAACCTCTAAATCTAAAAGTCATTATTGAAACTCAGTCTTGAACCTGATCCCAAAAGTACATGATTAGAGGAAACCCATCACTGAGCCACAAGTAGTATGTTTAAAACATAGTGGAGTTTTTACATCACACAGTTTGCAGTAGTAAATAACAATGTTAACCAAATTCAGTGGTTCAAACTGTTAATTTCAACTATTAAATTAAAAAGAAAATATGATGGTAAAAAGTAGTTCCATATTTCATATATTTTATTTGATGATATAATGATGATATAATTTGATGATCTATATCTCTGCAGACAATTGTTTTTGTATTGTCAAACACATGACCAAAGCCATTAGTTATTTCTTTATCCAGCATTAATGTCATTTAATTTATTAAGGCTGCCAAGCTGTATGCTAAATAAGGTCCCTATACATCTGGTGTTTAACAAACTACAGGGACTTGTCAAAAAAGAAGCTCAATCTTATTTACTGATGTCTCTGTACTATACTTTTGTGTAAATTACAATACTTTTTACTGGACACTAGATGGCAGCCCATACTAACTCCAAAGGCCCACACAGGTCATTTAAACTACAACCAAGTATGTTTTAGAAAACAATTCCATATCATTAGCCAATCAGCTTCCATCTCTATCGGGCATTAATAGACAGTAGATGTCCGCTGGAACGCCATCGCATCACCGCATCACCAAATCACCTTTGAATCAAATTTTAAATCAATTTGCACAAGTGTCGGCTTTTTCATTTTGACTTGCCTTAATGAAAGCTCAGTTCACATCAAAAATACAATTGGTCCAAATTAATTTTATTATCCACCAAAAACAGCCAATCAATATTTTTCACAAACAAAAGCAACCAATCCTGTACCCGCAATTGCCAAATCAGCCAATCACAGGCTGGCAGCTCAACTGGAGCTCAGAGAGCATCTTTCAACAGCAAACCGAGACACAAACAATTCAGTAATTTATCTGGCACTGTCCAGATAAATTAAAAGCATCTCTGACAAAAATATTTATTCAAGTTCTCTCTAATTAGGTATGTTTAAGGACTATTTTCCTAAAACTGCTCAGCGGAAGGGTATCTGGTGAATCATTGTTTTCTAATAGCGATAGTGCCCTCTTGAAGGCTCTACCTGGTGGTAGCTGACCTTGACTTTCGTTAGCCCCCTTGCCTTTGGCTAGGGGAAATCGCGGTCAACTATCACACGGTAGAGCAGTGGTTTCCATGAAGGCTCTAACGCAGCGCTTCCCAACCCTGGTCCTGTGGACCTGGGGACCCCATTAGGCTCTCAATTACTTAACTAGACCTTTAACTGAACTAATAATTTGCTAAATTACACCTTTTTAATTGTTCTCAGCTCCTAAAAAATTGCAAATTTCAAGTTGCTTATAAAATGTTATAGATAACTTGAAATTTGCAACTAAGTTAAGCAAACAACCAAATAATGTATTAAATCCAATTCATAACTTTTTTTTAAAAAACACAACCAAATAAACACCCTCTGTTCCGGCCTGTCTAATTTAACTCACCTGAGTCTTCTGACAAGTTTGGCGAACTCCAAGAGGCATGTCTCCGCCGGAAGCTTCAGCTGGCCCTCGGCCATTGCTAGCTGGCAGTCCTCAAATGAGTAATCTGTAACTGGAACCTTCAAGGCCCTGACAGGCACATCCATACATTTTACAATTAGAACAGCTGGCATCCACCACTAAAAAAAGAGGTGCTTTGCATTTTAAACATGTGGCTCTGTAAAACAGCCCCTCCCCCCCAACACACACACACAGTTCCCCAAATCTGCCTTGCAACTTGTACCTATTCTGTCTGTCACAACCACTTTGTTTCCTGTGTAACCATAATATTTGCACTACGAGGAATGACTCTGAAAGGAATAGGTTTAGGTGCCAGCATGGTAAACTATGTATTGAATCCAATGTACTACTTACGGAATTCTGCAAACTGAGCTTTAAGTTCTACACAGCTTTTTTTTTTTTTTTCTTTAATCTGATCTTCACATGCATGTCGTTTACTTACTTTGCCATCAAGCGCCTCACATTGTTGGCAAATAAAGCTGGATTCTTCTTTTCCTCTTCAGATGGCGTATAGACTGGTAGGAACTGCATTTCGGGAAAAAAATAAAATAAAAATAATTTAGACTTCCACACTCCAAATCTTTTAAAAACAGACAGTGGTGTCAATTCAACTGATCTTAACAGTGTTGTAGTCAAATACACCTACCGTTTAAATATTTTATTAGGTCCAAGCCTGCAATTTTTCTTAACACTAAGACGTGTTGGTTTTCTCCAATTCTTTTACGGTGTTATTCAGATCCGCCACAGTTTAGATAAATTCAATAGACCCCTGTATCGCTATTCTTGATCAATTGAAATCAAAATTTACAAAAAAGAAATTAAAATAAAAAAAACTATTTAATATCGCTGCCCCCAAATTGTATTTGTTTATCATTTTAGTTTTAATAAAAAAAAATAATAAATCCAAGTAATAAAATTAAGCTAGCCTTGATTTTATTTAGTCAAACATACAATTGTGTGCTGTAGCTTGAAGCCATGGCTCCATACTCTTACATTTCATGGCTTTCACCAATGTTAGTTCAGCGAAACCGTTTCAACACTTGCATTGTGTTTAGAATGTGACCTGGCATTGAGGGGGGTAACTTTACCTTTTAAACCAGACGTCTTTAGTTGTGCTACAGTGTCCCTAATAAATTAAAGCATTATGTAGTAGTTTGTGTCACATGTTCTACGTTAGAGAGTTTAAAGATAATGATCTGTGCTGGATTTAGATGTTCCTAAGAGAGCTAGCACTGCATTATTTTTTCCCCACTGGTATTGGCACCTTAGTATTTTTTTTTAAATTTCCAGATCAAGGAAGATGGTTTGCATGGTTGTGTTTACAGAATGTTACATTTAATAAAATCAACCTCCCACTTACAGTAGAAGGTGTCTTATAATTTAAACTGCTAAATATTCATTCAAAAGCATAGCACTACTGTTTTAAGTGGGACTGACCTCAATTTCCACAACATTATGTAACTGGCACAAAGTAAGCCATAGAATGTCGAACCTTAAACACACACAAAAAAAAAGATAATGTTAGAATATGTCAATCATACAGGGTGGTTATAAAGTCACTTGGCCTCTTTGGACTACAAATATCTTCAGAAATGAAGGATAACAGTCATGAAGTACTCTGTCTACTTATTAAAAAATGCTGCATTCTGCAGTACTTAAAGATGACCCTTTAAAGCGGTTAGAGTGATAACATGCAAAGTTTAAGCCTTAAGAGAAAGCAACTTTAAAATGATTTTTTCTCAAATAATGAGCTTATTCACAAATTCCCTAAGCGGCATACAACAGTATCTCTATGGCCTATCATATATTAAACTGCATTTAAGTAAAGAAAACAGCATATATCCAAGCACAATAAACACTGCAGTTCTTTACTGTAAATAAATAACCATGCTACAGCCCCAATTACAGGTCAGATTCTCACTTTTATTTATTCATTTATTTATTTTTTTAAAAACCGCTTATGTATATTTTGTTCAGTGTATTAAACAAATATAAAACTGGGAAAGAGGCCAGACTAATTAAGTGGAGGACTCTGTTTGTATTATGAGGTTACTAACTCGGCTTTGTTTGTACTATGAGATTGCTAACTCGCCAAGTACTTCTGCAGTTCGTCTTCAAAAGATTAGAAACTAAAGTACCAATAAACATGTACTTACGCTCCAGGCCCCTGCCATGTCCATGTGATTGTATCCTGAAATTAAAAAGTAGGAATATCTGTTTAAAACACTTTTACCAAACTCATTTCAGGGACAACTGTTTCAAGATGGCCTCTATCCATACAGGAATTTGTTTTATTAATTTAATGAACAATAGTTTGGTCATTTTTAATGCATTATTGCTGCTGTATATGATTTGAGCCAGATCTGTGTCTTTATACTGTATATTTACTACAGGCAGCTTACATTTCACATCCACTGATACTAAAAGCATATATTATAATTTGTGTTAAATAAACACATACCCTGCGGAACGGAATGAAACAAAAGTTACAGGATTCTTTTCAATTTATAAATCCCTTAAAGGAAGGCTATTTCAGGTAAACAAGCAAATAAACATTTTCCAAATAAATTTTAACAGTGTAAAGCTCTCTTTGTGAACATCATAATTATTGGAGTAACATCGGTTAAGTGGCTCTCAAAAATCACACATTCTGAAGAAAAAGCTTTTTAAAGTTTTAATTTAAATCATTAGGCTGTCCTGTAAAATATAAAAATAGACCCCCCCGCTCCACTTCCTCCACATTTACACCAATGGGTTTTGCTAAGAGGAGCATGTCACACTTTTGCATTACACACTACCATAAAGTCATTAAATTCAGAACCATGGCTAATTACCCCTGAGCACTTGCTCTCTGATTTTGAAAACTCAATTTAGTTTTTATTATAATCCATTCTTTATCACAATTAACAATTAGTATATGTTACAGCCACGTACGTAAATGTAAGTGTGACAGTAAAAAGGATTTTTCTATATAAAAGTACTATAGTAAATATATGTAAAAAGTGTGACATTACTTAGATGTTCTGTTATGTTCCAGCGATTGGCATAATAATCCCAACTACAATTACATAGACCAAGCCAAGACTAACAGACTGAGCTCGCCCCCTGACGTCCAAAATCCGTTTGCATTCTGTGTCCCAATCTGCTGCAAAAACAAAGATAGATGATGCCCCTCTAAAGTCTAAAAACATAAGAAACATTACTGCAATACACCCAACACACACTGTTTTCATGTTATTGCAATCGTCCACTTTCTAAAACTTAGTTTTTCTTCAGGAGAGTGTACATGTTGCACTTTGGATTGACCTTCGTAACCATGGGAAGATCTTCTTTTATACAAGTACACATTTCACTAGCCTGTCATCAATTTTTATTGTAAGCATATTTAAAAAGGTGAACACCTGCGCTTTGGAGCCAGAACTGGCACCAGGTGTTCAGCTGGAACAGCGTTCTGATATATATTAATAATATTCTAAAGCTGCAGTCGTGGTAAGCAAAATAACGACCCTGTCATGGTTTATAGAACTGCAACTGTGATTTCTGTGAGTTTTTTTCCCAACCTTGTGTCTTATATTATCCGTTACAACTATCATTCACTGATAACTGTGTGCATCTTTAATGTCGTCAAATTCCCAAAAATTTATTTAATAATTCATGTTGATATATGCCCATGTATTGAGAATTCAGCACAATACAAACTGAAAGGTGAGAGGTGCGCTTTGATTGGCTGAAAGATCCTGAGAAGTCTAGAATACATTGTATTGCATTTATTTTTTCACTATGACGTATAAAGATTACTGTCTGTTATATCTATTACCCAACAGGTTACATTTTTTTATTTTATGTTTACAAAATTGAAATAGTTTTGCTGCTGCTACTGCAACCAAATTCAACAACACACCCCTAAACCTAATAAGTCCCGTTGCTGTCTTTATTAAAAGTAGCTATTTTTTGTAAACACATAACACCAGGGAGCGTCTATTAGAGATAACACATTATAATGGTTATGACACAGAATTAAATAAACTTATTTGCATCTTGCCTTGCTGTGTTCATATGCACTAATCATGAGTTTCAAATACATTTAGCATGTAGTCCTAACTAATTACATTTATCACTATATAATGTTATTGCTGATTGGATTTATTTATTTATTTTTAAAACAAAATTATTGCTTCTTCACTGAGGTATGTGCCTGTCTTCTGCAAAGTGTGTCTGTAGTGTCAGTTTTACCCACACTAGCAAAATCTATAAAACACTGCCATGCAAGTTGCTCTCGCCTGGCTGAGAAATTTAAATCTGCTTGCGTGATCTAATCCAGCATTATTGTTTTTAAATGTTTCACCTGCTTATAGAAAACAGCAAGCCCTGCAATTGTTCCCTTAATAAATCTTCAGTGCACCTGCTCTGCAGCTTGTACTGTGGGGAGGATCTTACCATTTTGTTGGGATAACGGAGTACCACAGGCTGCACAGGGACGGCAGGAATAAATGCCCCTAAAGACAAAAAAAAAATTACATCTTTTTAAAATGCCAACTGCGAAGAACTGCTAAGTTTGTTATAATAACAGTGCCTCGGCCCATAACTAGAACAAGTAGACAGAGTATTAATGTATAAAATGACAATTCAACCTTAGAGTTAACATATTGTCCTTTCTAGCACAGGCCTAGCAGACTTTTCCAAAATGGAATACTCCACACCAATCAGAAACTGTATGAGAGTTCCTATTGTAGTCACACCAAGCAGAAAAAAGAATCAAGTTGTAGCTCATTGTAGGCAATTGAACTAAATATACTTTTTTATTACTGTAAAAATGCACTTTATAGCAGACCTCGAAGAAAAGGTTTAAACCACTTTTAAAACGACAAACGTAATACACACTTACAGTGGCTTGCGAAAGTATTGACCCCCCTTGGCATTTTTCCTATTTTGTTGCCTTACAACCTGGAATTAAAATAGATTTTTTGGGGGTTTGTATCATTTGATTTACACAACATGCCTACCACTTTGAAGATGCAAAATATTTTTTAATGTGAAACAAACAAGAAATAAGACAAAAAAAAACAGAAAACTTGAGCGTGCATAAGTATTCACCTCCCCCAAAGTCAATACTTTGTAGAGCCACCTTTTGCAGCAATTACAGCTGCAAGTCTCTTGGGGTATGTATCTATAAGCTTGGCACATCTAGCCACTGGGATTTTTGCCCATTCTTCAAGGCAAAACTGCTCCAGCTCCTTCAAGTTGGATGGGTTCCGCTGGTGTACAGCAATCTTTAAGTCATACCACAGATTCTCAATTGGATTGAGGTCTGGGCTTTGACTAGGCCATTCCAATACATTTAAATGTTTCCCCTTAAACCACTCAAGTGTTGCTTTAGCAGTATGCTTAGAGTCATTGTCCTGCTGGAAGGTGAACCTCCATCCCAGTCTCAAATCTTTGGAAGACTGAAACAGGTTTCCCTCAAGAATGTCCCTGTATTTAGCACCATCCATCATTCCTTCAATTCTGACCAGTTTCCCAGTCCCTGCCGATGAAAAACATCCCCACAGCATGATGCTGCCACCACCATGCTTCACTGTGGGGATGGTGTTCTTGGGGTGATGAGAGGTGTTGGGTTTTGCGCCAGACATAGCGTTTTCCTTGATGGCCAAAAAGCTCAATTTTAGTCTCATCTGACCAGAGTACCTTCTTCCATATGTTTGGGGAGTCTCCCTCATGCCTTTTGGCAAACACCAAACGTGTTTGCTTATTTTTTTCTTTAAGCAATGGCTTTTTTCTGGCCACTCTTCCGTAAAGCCCACCTTTGTGGAGTGTACGGCTTAAAGTGGTCTTATGGACAGATACTCCAATCTCCGCTGTGGAGCTTTGCAGCTCCTTCAGGGTTATCTTTGGTCTCTTTGTTGGCTCTCTGATTAATGCCTTCCTTGCCTGGTCCGTGAGTTTTGGTGGGCGGCCCTCTCTTGCCAGGTTTGTTGTGGTGCCATATTCTTTCCATTTTTTAATAATGGCTTTAATGGTGCTCCATGGGATGTTCAAAGTTTCGGATATTTTTTTATAACCCAACCCTGATCTGTACTTCTCCACAACTTTGTCCCTGACCTATCTGGAGAGCTCCTTGGTCTTCATGGTGCCGCTTGCTTGGTGGTGCCCCTTGCTTAGTGGTGTTGCAGACTCTGGGGCCTTTCAGAACAGGTGTATATATACTGAGATCATGTGACAGATCATGTGACACTTAGATTGCACACAGGTGGACTTTATTTAACTAATTACGTGACTTCTGAAGGTAATTGGTTGCACCAGATCTTATTTAGAGGCTTAATAGTAAAGGGAGTGAATACATATGCACACACCACTTTTCCGTTATTTATTTTTTAGAATTTTTTGAAACAAGTTATTTTTTTCATTTCACTTCACCAATTTGGACTATTTTGTGTCCATTACATGAAATGGCAGCAAAATAGGAAAAATGCCAAGGGGGGTCAATACTTTCGCAAGCCACTGTATGTTTAATCTCTGCTCTTTTAAATGTCCCTGGTTTATGAGATTTTCTCATGCAATTGTCATGTGAATGACAAGTTCTCCGCCAGAAAATTCTGTAGTGCTATATTTCGGTTCTCCTAATCCTTTCACATTTTAGGGTTTTGACAGAGCAACATACATGTATCGCCCATCACCCAACAAAAAAACACATTTTGCTCCCAATGGCATACTGTGCAGTACAGTTGCAGTTTTACACATACTGCCTGCAAGCTTAGGTTGTCTTGTGTCATTTACATGGCATGTTCATAACATCATCAAAGTGTGATAGTATCACAAGAAACTTTCATGCTACATGTAAGCCTTGCCATTAAGTTTTGGTTCTCAATCACCCTCTGAATCAGGGTGACAGAAAACCCTAACCAACAGCTGACAATGGGTTCACAGTCTAATCCCTGGTGCACAAAAGCCCATTATCAGGCCAGTCTAAACTGACATAGCTGTGGCAATATTGATAGGTCTTGCTTATGCTGACCACTGAATAAATCAACTGTGGCAGCCTTTTAATCTGAAACTGCACTGTTGCAGATGTGTGGGGAGGCAATGGCTTATCTTACACATATGTATGGTGTTTTCAAACAATCTAAACACTCTGAGAAAACCATGTCCTCCTTGTCTTAAATGTTAGTAAAGTGACAAAACTGGCCTTTTTTTTTTTTTAGGTCAAAGAAATATATGCCTGCCCCTATGTTCATTTGTAAGCAGACAATTATCTTGTTGGAATGTGGCTGGAGCTGACAATTAAATAAGTGATTACATTATTAATTAGGCTCCAGGTACGGGTGGTATTTGAGAAAAAAGGACTATGATTAAAGTTGGTGATAGCTGGTGAAGGTACGTGAGCTGTGCTGTTAAATGTATAAGAATAATTATGGTTGGTGTGTAGAGGAGTTTGTGAAGCTGTGTGTGTGAATGAACGCTGCAGCTCAGTTTACTCTCTCTCTCTCTCTCTCCCTCTCTCTCTCTCTCTCTCTCTCTCTCTCTCTCTCTCTCTCTCTCTCTCCCTCTACCTCTCTCTCTCTCTCTCTCCCTCTCCCTCCCTCTCTCTCCCTCCTTTAAAGTGTGTGTTTCTTTAAGCCTGGTATTTTCTATGTTCAGAAAAGTCACCTATGTTTACATGCACATATACACACAAACCTGTGCTACAATATATGCAATATTTATACTGTGGGTTACAGTGTACTCTTAAATTTTAGCAAACAAGATACAATAGTATCCCTTCCCATTCTGACACTTAAAAGACACCAGGGGTGAGAAACCTCAGCCTACCTAAGGGCCACATGTGCTGCCCTCAAACACCCTTGAGGGTTGCATAACCCAGGTACACAATTACAAGTATCTGAATTCTCAGATTTCAATAACAAATTGCTTCCAATAATAAACCAAGCATCCAAACTTATAGTTCAACTGTTTAACTTGGACCTTGAGCAATGTGGCAATTTACACAAACAGGTTTAACTGAATGTACATAATAAAAAGAACAGTATTATTCACTAACAGAAAACAACATTACAAATTGTTAAAGACAGCTCACACAATCCAGCCTGTAGACCACACTGTATGGATACAGACTGTACAAGGAGAATGCATTTAAGATAACAGAAGGATCAGTGTTTCAATAACAAAAGAACTAAACTGATTTACAAAACATAACACCACGCATTATTATTCATGCAAAAGAAACATATATGCGAGAAGGGTACTTTTCAGAACTAAAAGCCTTTAAAATGCTGAAAAACGAGACAAAGGGATAGGCAAAAAGATAACTGTTAGACAGATTTTGCGTTCACGTTTTTATTCCTGTATAACATATTTCAAACACCCAATTAACGCCACATATGATGAATGAAACCCTTGGGACAATGAAATAAATTACTTTGCCAGCTTACAACAGCAAAGCTTCCGGTGGATCAGTCTGCCTCTGCTGTACCTAGGTAGTATTTCCTGTTACCACTAAAGTCAGCTAATCACTGAGCAGGGGACACTTTTTATTCTTTCTTCAGCCCTTCAGTCCTTACTGATGCATGTTAACATATGCCTTTGGAAATCACATTGGAACCTCATGGGACTCCTTACTATATGGTGTTTGTAATTATTCTGAGTGATTCTGGGTTATATTTCTCCAATAATGAGTTTGAGCATGTCTAAGGAATTATAAGTACTGGGACTGAACAGCCTGGCTCAATGCATTCAAATCATATGACGATGTGATCTGTGAACTGCTCCACCTACTTTATATTTATACAGTAAGATTGAATGAAGACTGCTCAGTCTCAGGACTTAGGATCTGGGACTCAACTTCAAACCAATTTCAAAGTCAAAGGCAGATTAAAAGAAAACTGATAACTCAATATTGGAGCAGCAGAACAAAGGATGATTCACTTAAGAGTGAGACTCAGATGAACCCTGAATATATGCTGCAGACTTGCATACCAACTGTAAAAAATGCATCTCAAACACTTTGGTCGCTTATCAGGAAACCTAAATTCTCATTACTGCACTACATCAGCCATATTATCGGATGTCAAGGTCACAGGGAGGATACTTCTAACTGTAGAGGAACCCTGTAGATACAGGTGCAGTCATTATGATTTCCCCAACAACGTGATTCTGTGTGTTTTACGGTGCGTTGTCACGGTGGCTTGTTCAGCGTCTTTCTGACCGCTACAGGGTAATACCTAGTTAGATACTTCTTTGACTATAGACTAATAGAAGGTTGAGGTCACGTGCTAAAACTAACAAATAACAAAAGGGCAAAGCTAACTTCTAGTAAACTCTTTTGTATAAGGCAATAGCCTAAAATAAATAAAACTGTACAGTAACATATATCAATAAGTTAAAGCATGCTTTTTCTTAAGAAATGGATACATGCATTATGCACGTGAAGGTGGTTTTACATTCTTCTAGTTATTATAAAAAGAAAGTTTTTTTTTTTAAGAAAACAAAAATATATGGTAAGCTACTAAAACCATTCCACAAATATTTGTTTATATCAGTAATAGCTAATAAAACAACACTGGGGGTAGCCTACCATTTGACATGTAAAAACACAAATTTGATTTATATTTTCCCAGGACATCTGGCAGCTTTAACTTAAAATAAACATGACAAGAAAGGTTTGTACTTGCTGTTTATAAGCCACCTCTCTCTCAAGCGATTTATTTAAGAACATATTCTGTGGTAGAAAGGCAATCCTTATGCAGCAGTATTTTCTTTATGATCCAGTAGCAATATTATGAACTTGGCCAAACCAAACATGCAAAGCAATTGTTTTGTTTTTGCATTTAAAAAAAACGAAATAAAATAATAATCATTTGGATATAAGTTTGGGAGATATAAGTTTCTTGCACAGTTTACAGTTTGCGTCTATCATGTGTACATCCAAAGTAATTAAACTTTAATGTTGACAGTTGAGCTTTTATTTGATACACAAACCAGCGCTTGGCAATTGCATCATTCAATATTAACTGTAGCCCAAGTGTCGATGTTTTTTTTTTTTAAACACATTATATTACACATTTTTTATATTTCCACATTAGAAGTTCCATTATGACTCATTAGTTGGCTAATCTTCTATCTAAAACTGTCATTGAGACTGTAAAGAGATATTCAGGGTAAAAATGTCCGACACTGGATATGAACCGAACAAGACTGACATCATCTTGACTAAAGATATGTTGGAACACTGAAGCAGGGCAGCAACATGGTTCTCCGAAAGAAGGTAAGAAAAGGAAACTTTTCCAGTGAAAATTATGAAGTTTTTTTTTTTTTTTTTTTTTTTTTATTGTTTAATACTCGGAAACTCTCATTTTTTGTTATGTACTGATGCAATTCATTAATCTCTCTTGTACTTTTTATTTTACCAGATGCCGATAAACTCACTAAATCAAAAGTGGAGTTGGAGAGACAGCAGATCAAAAATGACGTTCAGAAGAAAAGAAAAATGAAGCTTTGAAACAATGAAAGCTGCCATCCAGATAAAAAGAGGAAGCTTGTCACTAAGCCAAAGGTACAATGTTACAGACTACAAATTCTGTGTTTTTTTTACCAGGAAATTTACCCATTGAGACTGAGGCCTCATTTACAAGGGGTCCTGGAACACAGACAAACAAACAACACATTAATGCTTGTGTGGTACAACATTTTTAAAAGATATTAAAAACAATAAAATATGTAGGCTAAATATTGTGCTCAGGTTGTATTGGGCTACTTCAACTCCAAAATAATAACTCAATTTTAAACATTAAATTCCCTTTCAAGCTTGTGCTATTTGGAAAGTGTATGCTACTGACTGCACTAAAATACGTTTTATTTTTGTACACAGGCAAATGTCATCGCACTGCTCCCTTCATCACAACCGCCCGACCGCATTTTACCTCTGCAGCAGCGAACCCACATTGTACCAGCTCAGCCGGCAAAGAACTCTATTCTGAAAAAGTCTGTGCTGCAGAACGAAAAACAACAGAGAAGCATTACAGCCTGAAGTGGCAAATTGTACATCTGCAGGAAGCAGTCAGATCTGCTACCAAAGTTGGAAGAGAATTCCTTGAACGCATGTACCAGAAGAGTGTGTTGCATACCTTGGGCATGACAGTACTTTCTTAAAAGAAGACTCAGTGCATTTCACCCAAGATCCCATTGTGGCTGTCATACCTGCCCCTTTACCGAACACCGTGCAAAACCAGGTACTATGCAGTGCCACCGTTCTGCCAGACATTGTAATAAACAGCATTAGCCTGGAAAAGGAAGTGGAAATCCATGTCTTGAGCCGAGGAGGAGTGGAAAGATACGCTGCATTGTTGTTCAGGGAGCTCATTCCAACTGAACGGTATCATGAGTGGGCAAACAATGTAAATTACGATGGTTCCAGAGGCCTGCCTACGAACCTGAAGCACACTCTATGGGGATACTTGCACAGGCAGTTCAGAGTGGAACCACAGCACAACAAACTCGTAAGGGATCGAATAAACAAACAGCTCTGAATGCCTAGAAGATCAGTTTACAAAATAATCCTTACACACCCCAACGTAACGTAGAACACATTTCTATGTATTGTGGACCTGTCACAGAGACGGCCGAAGTGGGCGGCGTCAGAGCCAGGAAAAGGAATGAAATACACAAAACACAGGACGGATGAAATGAAGTGATGAAGACGCCTGTTGGCGCCGGTTTAATACCAAATAAAAGGTTTACACAAACACGAAAAACACAGGACACGGCACTCTACGCCAAAATAAATAGACAAACGAAAACAGACTAAACTTAACAAAACGGTGCACGCACAGACACTGACATACACGGTGAGCGGATACTTTCTCCTCTTATCATTATTATTACTATTACTGCTACTGCTTATTTCCTCCGTCTCCAATCCCGTTCTCCGCTCACCGAACACCCAACCCCAGTATGTGCCAACGTGCATCTATATATACTATTGTGCTGGGATTCAATTACCAATTAATTATTCACTTGAATCCCAGCACGTGAATTAATAAAGTGCAATTCCCCGTGCTCACATATTACTACATTTTACTTGCACGTGAAGTGCTGTGCAATCCTCGTGCCTAAATACACATATACATTTTTAAACACTCGTGTTACACAGACCCGTTTATATCCCGTGTACCAATGTCTATACACCAACATTTAAACACACCACACGCAACACATAACAGATAATATACACAGGGGCGGGCACTTTGTTACATATACCCCCTCCTGTGCAAAGCACACATGGCCTCAATGGCCACCTCCCCCCTTAAAAGCCCAAAAGTCCCGCCCAAAGTCCTTGGCCAGGACCAGAGGCTTCCAGGGGCCCACAGGTCGTAATGCTGTCAGCAGGGTAGCATTCTCCTGCCAGGGTAGTCCTAGCAGCGGAAAGGCTGCTTGGGGTGTGGTCTCCTGACCTTCCCCCTCCTTCGGCGCCGGCAGCTCCCCTTGGTGGGGCTTCAACCACCGTTCTTCCTGCAGGGAAGAAACTGCAGAGGGAGCAGGTCTCCGGACCTCCCCCACGATCTCCGGCGGCGAAACTGCTGCTGGGGTTTGGCGGTCTCCAGACCTCCTCCCCCTCCTCCGGCAGCGAAACTGCTGCTGAGGTTGGCGGTCTCCAGACCTCCTCCCCCTTCTTCGTGGCCGGCAGCTCCCCTTCGTGGGGTTCCGGCCACAGTACTTCCGGCTGTGATGCGGAGCGGCGGGCAACCCCAGGCGATGCAGAGCGGCGGGCAACCCCAGGCGATGCAGAGCGGCGGGCAACCCCAGGCGATGCAGAGCGGCGGGCAACCCCAGGCGATGCAGAGCGGCGGGCAACCCCAGGCGATGCAGAGGCATCCTTGGGCGAAGCGAGGCTGGCATCCTTGGGCGAAGCGAGGAGGCATCCTTGGGCGAAGCGAGGCTGGCATCCTTGGGCGAAGCGAGGCTGGCATCCTTGGGCGAAGCGAGGCTGGCATCCTTGGGCGAAGCGAGGCTGGCAGTCAGGACAAGCTGGGGTGCGGGTGTTGGCCCTCTTTTCGGCCACTGCAGCCGGGAGGTTCTTCCCCGTGCTTCCCTCAGCAGCCTATGCAAGGGCTGCTGAGGACCGCCAGCATCTAGTCCTGGTCCTTCTGGTGCAGGGAGAGGCAGCTCCTGCTCCTCTCCCCCTGATGGAGGTGGAGGCAGAGGAAGCTCCAGCTCCTCTCCTCGTGATGGTGGGGGAAGTGATACCAGCAGGCATTCACCCTCTGCTGGTGGGGGAAGTGATACCAGCAGGCATTCACCCTCTGCTGGTGGGGGAAGTGATACCAGCAGGCATTCACCCTCTGCTGGTGGACAGGGACCCAGCAGGCATTCACCCTCTGCTGGTGGACAGGGACCCAGCAGGCATTCACCCTCTGCTGGTGGACAGGGACCCAGCAGGCATTCACCCTCTGCTGGTGGGGGAAGTGATACCAGCAGGCATTCACCCTCTGCTGGTGGGGGAAGTGATACCAGCAGGCATTCACCCTCTGCTGGTGGGGGAAGTGATACCAGCAGGCATTCACCCTCTGCTGGTGGGGGAAGTGATACCAGCAGGCATTCACCCTCTGCTGGTGGGGGAAGTGATACCAGCAGGCATTCACCCTCTGCTGGTGGACAGGGACCCAGCAGGCATTCACCCTCTGCTGGTGGACAGGGACCCAGCAGGCATTCACCCTCTGCTGGTGGACAGGGACCCAGCAGGCATTCACCCTCTGCTGGTGGCGGAGGCAGAGGGCTCCTGCAGCTCTGCTCCTGCCGGTGGAGGTGGCGGAGGCAGAGGCAGCTCCTGCTGCTCTCCCCCTGCCGGTGGAGGTGGCGGAGGCAGAGGCAGCTCCTGCTGCTCTGCCCCTGCCGGTGGAGGTGGCGGAGGCAGAGGCAGCTCCTGCTGCTCTCCCCCTGCCGGTGGAGGTGGCGGAGGCAGAGGCAGCTCCTGCTGCTCTCCCCCTGCCGGTGGAGGTGGCGGAGGCAGAGGCAGCTCCTGCTGCTCTCCCCCCCGGTGGAGGTGGCGGAGGCAGAGGCAGCTCCTGCTGCTCTCCTCCTGCCGGTGGAGGTGGCGGAGGCAGAGGCAGCTCCTGCTGCTCTGCGCCTGCCGGTGGAGGTGGCGGAGGCAGAGGCAGCTGCTCCCTGCTCCTGCTGCTCTGCGCCTGCCGGTGGAGGTGGCGGAGGCAGAGGCAGCTCCTGCTGCTCTGCGCCTGCCGGTGGAGGTGGCGGAGGCAGAGGCAGCTCCTGCTGCTCTGCGCCTGCCGGTGGAGGTAGGAGCGGCGTGTAGTCTCCTGGTGGTGGAGGTGGGAGCGGTGTGTAGTCTCCCCTTGATACAGGGGACTGGTGCGGCTCTCCCTCACTTGCAGGGGACTGGTGCGGCTCTTCCTCCCTTGCAGGAGACTGGTGCGGCTGTGGAGACAGCGGTGGGACCTCTGCCTTCCTCTTCCCCTTTCCCCTTCTCTGCCACCTCCTCACCTTCCTCTCCTGCGGCAGTTCCTCCTCTCCTTCCTGGTAGGGGCAGCGCACCACCGGGTGCCCAAACTCCCCACAGGCAAGGCACCAGCCCTGGTCCTCCAGACCACCGAGGAACTCCTCCAGGTCCTGGCAGCCATCTCTCCAGTCCCAGCCTTCCATGTTTTATTTTTTTTTTTTTTTGTTGTTGCTGTGGTTTTTTTTTTTTTTTTTTTTTGACAAAACACCTCTCCTGGTCTGACGCTTGGAGGCGCTGTTATCCCACGCAGGACACCACGTGTCACAGAGACGGCCGAAGTGGGCGGCGTCAGAGCCAGGAAAAGGAATGAAATACACAAAACACAGGACGGATGAAATGAAGTGATGAAGACGCCTGTTGGCGCCGGTTTAATACCAAATAAAAGGTTTACACAAACACGAAAAACACAGGACACGGCACTCTACGCCAAAATAAATAGACAAACGAAAACAGACTAAACTTAACAAAACGGTGCACGCACAGACACTGACATACACGGTGAGCGGATACTTTCTCCTCTTATCATTATTATTACTATTACTGCTACTGCTTATTTCCTCCGTCTCCAATCCCGTTCTCCGCTCACCGAACACCCAACCCCAGTATGTGCCAACGTGCATCTATATATACTATTGTGCTGGGATTCAATTACCAATTAATTATTCACTTGAATCCCAGCACGTGAATTAATAAAGTGCAATTCCCCGTGCTCACATATTACTACATTTTACTTGCACGTGAAGTGCTGTGCAATCCTCGTGCCTAAATACACATATACATTTTTAAACACTCGTGTTACACAGACCCGTTTATATCCCGTGTACCAATGTCTATACACCAACATTTAAACACACCACACGCAACACATAACAGATAATATACACAGGGGCGGGCACTTTGTTACAGGACCTCAACACCTACAGTTGTCAGCTCAGCTCCAATAATAATAATAAAAATAATAACAATTGTCTGATGGACAGACATCAATTGAGTAACAGTATAAAAGCATCCCAGAAAGAATTAAAGTAATATCTGGGTGGCTACTTGAATGTTGTCCAATAATTAGATCACCAAGTTCTTTCATGCAGGATGTTCCAGGGATAATGCCTCATACAGTGGTTGAGCTAAAACACACAGAAGCCTGTGCGGGATGAGTTCATAGACATACCACGCTATGCCGTTGCTTTTGCCAATCTACTGTATCAGCAGAAAGCCGCAATATACATACCAGGCTTGAATGTGATCAGACAGGACCTGTTAGTGCAAGTTCCCTCAGGGAATATCATTATCTAGAATAAATAAAATAAGACTGTTAGATGCACTTCTGCTGGTTGTAAGGACACGGGGACACACAACAGAGGTAAAGCACTGATTACAGCACTAAAATGCTTTATAGGATTCAGAAACTGATTTACTGTAACCAGAACCACTTTTATAAGTGCCCATTTTTTGCTGTAGCTCTTCCATTACTTTTGATCAATTGCAACCCTCGTTCTTGCCATAGCCTGCTTCCCTGTTTCAGCCAACATTTAATTTATGGTCTTGGAGGCATTATCAGGAGCTAAATCATGTACATTTGTGGAACTAGAAAACAAAAACATATAAAGGTTTTAATGTCTAGAACTTGAAAGGCTTAGTTACCAGTGTGCATTTAAGAAGTCAAAAAACAATAGGGGCATTTAAATGACCACTCTAAGCATGTTGCAATTATTGATCAGTCACAGACCTATTGGGGCGTAACAACCAAGTGTGTCACTCAAGAAAAGGCTGCAGACTTTTAGAAAGCTTGATTATGTTTAAGTTAACACCTCTACATTTAATTAATGTAACTTATTTAAACTTTGTGTGTCAGCTGGTATATCTGGATCATACCGTACCTGAGGCCATTTTCCTTCTGAATGAGCTCTCCTCTTTATCTCTTCTACAGTTTTTTTCCGGGAATCCTGATCTGAACGGGAGACAAACACTGGACGAATGTACTTGATCAAGGCTAAAGAAAAAAGAAAACAGAAATGCTAATTAGTTTAAGAGGAAGGTACTGCTACTATCTCTCTAGGAAGACTACATCCAATAGAAGTTCACCATAGTATAAGCATAGTAATGTATAATAAAGCATAGTGAAAGCCTGGTGAAGCATAGGCAGGCACTGTAAAGACCATGGAAGGACAGAGAGTTTCTAGTACATCAAGAAAAGCTTAAGACACTACGCACAGTAGTTTACTCTGAACCCTAGTGATATATAAAGTACAAATTGTGAACACAACCTTTCACAGGGCAAAAAATAAGGGAAATTTCACTACTGATAGAATGGTTAGTAAAATATATATGTGAAAAAAGTAGTGGCTGTATTTTTAAATGTTGGAACATTTTATTTAGATATAAATGGATTTTTGGTCTTAAAATACAACTCACAGAATGGGTTAAAGATTAAGTCAGATTCTGGTTAAATTCCTACTTAGGAAGTACAAACTAGAAATAAAACAGGTTTTCTTAGGAAATTACAGTTGATTTCATGAGGGTTATAAAAATCAGCTACTTCAAAGAGAAACTGGATTGAACCAGATGCTTTGAAGCTGAGGTTAGGTCAAATGGACAAGTAACCAAGTGATAAGAGATTTGTGTCTTTTTCTGATTGGTTTAAGGAAAAATCATGATGCCATTGAGAGATTGCAATTAAACTGAGAATACTGAAATGTTCTTTGTATTGCTGTGATCCGTGCTTGGAAAGAGGATACCTGCAAACTGTTGTCACCATGTAACCTTTAAGATGTCTGGTTGTAACTTTGCAACTCAGAACTTTTATCTTCAATAAACTATACTCGAAAAAAAGACAGCGACTTCTTTCCTTTTTTCTTTTATTTCGCATTTCAACATTAAAGTATGTTTTAATAACATATCTAACATTTTCTGAAATACAGTGAACAGCGACAAAGTACTTTTTTATTTAGCTGATAATAGCAGAAAAGGGTTTATTTTTTTCTGTATCCATGACCAAACTTCTCCCAGAGAGTCATAAAATAAACATGTGTAACAAATATGTTCATGTTGCTAAAACCATAAAGTTATACAACCACAAAGTGGAAGTACAATTTTTTTCCATATCACAAAACAGTTTATGTGCTACAAGCAGTTGAAGTGGCAGCATAACGTACACAGCAATGTTACATAAAAACAGAAGCTGTAGCTGTAAAACACTGCTGTACAAAACTGAAAAGGTCATGTCAAGTCAATTTCAGGTAAACAATTCAGACGAAAATCCTCTGCGACAGTCTGCTTGGTGGTTAAGCAGCAAAACAGTAATAGGACTATGAATACCTTGCTAGTCTGCTGAGCTTTGGACCACTATTTTAGCACAAACAAGAAAACCCTTAATAACTTCCTCCCCCCTACTCCCAATTAGAATGTCAACACAGCAATCCCCACAACAGTCAATGGGCGCTCTCTGATTCCATTACTAAGCCATTTGCCTCTTTTCATCCAAGATCTCCATAGTGGCTCGTGTAGGTGTCAACTTTGAGCGCAATGGGCACCGGGCCAGGAGGGTCTGGTGAGGAAAAACAGTCCCTGACGATCTTGTCTCTCTATGACCCTCAATATATTATTCTAAGCAAGGTCCATACCAAGTTTCTGCAAAATTCTCTAGATACAGTACAATTAAAATGCAAGTGTGGAGACACAGTACATGAGGTTATGCCTCTATCCATTTGATCAATATTTAGTCATAGCTGAGCTTCAGAAGTAGGCAGGCTGAAATAAATACTCTCTAACCCTATACTGTATCCTGTGCCTGTGTAACAATCTCAAACTGTGGCTGCTGTTACCCTTATACTGACACGGTCCTCTTACTGACATGACATACAAGACAACTGATGGTGTGAAACTAAAGACAAGGTTGTATTTCAGTAAAGGGGTTCTGATGACTTAATACAAAAGTTAAATCAGTCTGTGAAGTAATGAAAACCCAGAGGTTGAAAAATGTCCTTCATTCACAAATATGCAAAACATATTATTGTTTAGATTGCATATCGCATGATAAAGAATGAAGGAACTTCAAAGCTAAACTTCACTGCCGTTTAAAATTATTTTTGAATAAAACAGTTAATAAACCAAATGCTGATTAAAAGGTTTCTGGTAAAAAGAAAGTTGTTGGCAAGATGCTATAGTAAATTCACTCTTTTTTTTTTTTTTTTTTTTTTACAAGCAATTAATGTCTGCAGCACTACACAAGTTTAAAATATAAGTATTCTTTTCATCTTACACCTGTGTTTTCCCTTTGTGCTCACAGAGCTATCCTTGTTTTTGTGTTTAACATTTTCAGCCAAAATCCCAATACAGAAACATGTTTTTACTTGAAACTAATTGTTTTTTTGGGATTTCTTTTGCTGTAGAGTTTCAAAGCTTATATGACAATCAATAAGAATTTGAAGCTGTGTAATAATGAACCATTTTTCATCAGATACAGTAGAAAGTAGATCACAGACCTGCACATGGTTTTGGTCTTATTCTGACAGGAGCAGAAAATTAAACTTTAAATTAAAATTAAACTCTTAATAAATTTTAACAAACCAGGAGTTTTGGTAGCTTTTCATATCCATGTTTGTAATGTGGAAACATACCGATATGTAGGTATCCCCAGTGGCTCACCAATTAAAATCACTACTGTAGTACAGGGAGATTCAAGCAAATGTGATGTTAATCCTTTTGAGCGGGGTTGATGATCTTGGCTGGGGGCCCACAGGAGTGATGTGATGGAATTTCCACTCCAGTGGGTGGGGATAGTTCAGCTTATCACATTTCCATGACCACTACTGATCAGAAGGCTGACAGGGCCATTCAGACATCAGCCATAGGCATCTTCACTCAGTAATTTTGTTCAGCAGATGCAAAGAGGTGGTTGGCTTGGCAGCAGGAATGGGGGTCGCTTGTTGATCTTCAGTCCCCTTGACTGTTAAGGGGGTTGCAAAATAACATTCCAATTGGGCATTTGGCTACTGTTGTAGAAAAGGAGAACCTTAGGACATTGTATTTATTTTAAAATTAGGAAGAGGGTGGCCTCAGTCTTATTTCTAGACTCAAGGTCACGAAACCATCTGGATCTAGTTTCTGTTGGCCGATTACCAATCATCACCTGGTAATCGTTGGCTGGTAATCAATCATTCAATTGGAGTCTCGGTACAACTGCACGTGAATTAATAAAAAGTGCAATTCCCCGTGCTCATATATTACTACATTTTACTTGCACATGAAGTGCTGTGCAATCCTCGTGCCTAAATACACATAAACACTTTAAACACTCGTGTTACACAGACCCGTTTATATCCCGTGTACCAATGTCTATACACCAACATTTAAACACACCACACGCAACACATAACAGATAATATACACAGGGGCGGGCACTTTGTCACAATTACATTTAGAAAAAAATATTTCGGTTTTACAGATTTGTATGTACCAGTGTACACGTGTTTACACAACAGTGTTCAATGGAACTGCGTCTGTGTTTACAATGCTCCTGGATGCGGGCAATCAGCTGGCAGACGCGTACGCTCCTCCATATTGTACAATGCAGCCATCATACCGGAAGTAGTGTTATATTTTATTTTTATGTAGTAGAAACAATGATTTCAGTTTTATAGTTTTGTGTGTACATATACTCGTTTATACCTGTACATTGGCACATATACATACGCGTTTCTTTTGAAAGGTGTATTTTATTATATTTTTTCACTGTTGTTGTTTGTAGTCGTACTGTATATGCGCTCATTTTGAAAATAAACCTTTTATGTTTCATTTTCCGTTTAAATACAGTGTTTCTTGCTATGCAAATGTTTGATATGATGTATGGTCAAAATGACCCATGTGGTAAAGTTCGAAAATCCAGCGGTTCTAGTGTTAACGAGAATTGCTCTTATAAGAAAATATTTTTACTATACGTTTAACTGCTCTTAGTCGACATCGCTCTCAAACATAATTTACTGTCTTTATTTTCTCTTACTTGATTCTGCTCTCACTTACCGGTACTATTGACTTAATTGTATTTTATAACTGCAATTATCTGTAATGTGATATATCTGTAATGTGATATATGCATTAATAGGCAACTGCTGTATTTTTTAGGTGACCGTGTATAAAGAAAAAAATAGCAGCTCTCAGGCTCCAGAAATAAATAGCTTACTTGGAGCACTGTTTGGTGAATTTAATCATGTTTGCCTTTTATCTAGGCCAATTTTCAAAGAGGTGAGGCTTTCTACTAGACAATTTAAAAATCAAAAAGCATTATTGCAGACTGCAGCATCTGAAATGTAGGCAAAAGAGAATTCCCAAGATGCCCCACTGTTTGCTACATCACTGTCACTGCATTGTCTGTCTTTTCTCACTAGCTGTGAAAGCTTGTGTGCTTCTTACATGGCTTTACGTGGCTAAATTACACATTTAAAAGTGTTTGCACAGCCAAAGACTACTTTACAGCAGGTGCCTTTTACTTCTACAGTATGTAACACAATGAGCTCAAACCTGGCAGCACACAGTTATACACATTGTGATACTAAAGCTTCCAATTCTGACCTACTCTAGAAGGAAACCAAAATGGTTCTTCTGTATGTCCTCCAGGCTACAATCTAAAATTGTCTGCACTGGTTTGACAAGTTTGACTACTTCGAATAAAAGGACTGAACCAACACAGAATCAGCAACAGCAAATACTAAAACGAATAGGCATAAGCTACCGTCTCAACAGGTTTTGTTAAATCGTACTATTTTTTCTTTGTTATAAGAATGAATTCAGTGAGTATATAATACAAAATGGGCAGTATAAAAAAAAGTGCAAAACCAAATGAGCTACCATTTGTGTGCTTTTTAAAAATTAAATACACATTTCAAAGAATTAGCAAATATCCACCATCTTTTTTAAAAAAATTTTTTTAAAGCACGTTTTGTAACCTTAAATAATTTGCAATGATGAATTTCATACTGTATGTGTGATAACTGTAAACCTTTAGCAGAAAAATCACTAATGCACTGGTGTGAAAACACCTACTGTAGACATAATACAGGGTTTGAGTGAATGGTTGTGCCCATAAAATACTAGGGATCAACTTTAAAGTATCAGCTTTAACTGTAGAAAGCTGTCAAGAAACTATTCCAACAATGTTTGTTCTTGCTAATTTTATACCATGCTGTATTTGACTCCAAAAACTTTTATTCTGCAAAGAAAGCACCAAAAGACCACTTTGAAAATGAGTCAGTTAAAAAAGTGCCTTCTGGGGAAAAAAAAATGTAAAAATGATTATTAACATTGCTATTAGTAGTAGAACACATACATAATCTCTCCCATGTACTTTATCATCATAGAACTCTTCAGAAACTTAGTGGCCTCTGTTATGAGACACAGGGTTGGAGCAGCAGCCAGCGCTCTCCTTTTTCACATGCCAATACTGGTCCTGCCTCAAGTTTTCCCTAATATTTCTTAAAAAAATAAATAAAAAAAAAAAAAAACACACAGTGCATTTACTTACTTCCCCAAACTGGAATATCCTTGCTTTCCGCCTTCATTACGATAGAGGCCATGGTCATGGTGACAGGAATTGCGTCGAAGTAAGAGGAATGCGGCGCAAGCGTCAGGATCGGAGCCTCCGTGGGCAGCGCCTGACGTCCCTTCACAGTCATCCAGTGGAACCCCCCAGCAAACCACATTGCCCGCATTATTACTTTGAGCAGAACATCAAAGACTCTGCAAGGGACAAGGACAGGCAAAGAGAAAACATTCAGACAAAAAGACTTCTTTGTCAGAACCTTTGTCTAAACTACTGTTAACTCTCTTTTGGGACTGATGAGTTTAAGGGAGCAAACTCAGGATCGTCACCCAGAAGAATGAGTTGCTGCAAGCATCCACTGTTGTCACATTTCATCCATAAACATGCATTCAAAAAATTACATACGTTTCAGCTAGTGCCTTCATCAGTGCACATTTGCATTTTAAAAGAAACATATCCCCAAATCAGTTGTTTAATGTTTAACTTTATTTTGCAATATATGTTTTTAATTATAATGGAAAACAGTTCCTTGTATTTCCAAGCACAAATGGTTAATCTAGTTTGAATAAATTTGATCATTTGTTCAGTGGGTTTTAACCTGGTCAAATATATTCAAGAAATTGTTTGCAAATGTAAATTTCTACACCAACGTACACACATTCCTGCTGTCTCTGTTTCAGTTTACAATTGTTCCACTTTGTTGATGAAAGGAAAATGTTTTGCTTAATCAAAAGATGTAAAATGCCAAAAATGGTGACAGAAAATAATAAAAAAAAAAAATAATAATAAAAACAAGAAATCTTAAATCACTGTAAAGCCAAAAAAAAAGAAGGAGCAAATCACTTGGAAGGTCACTATTACCTTGTCTTATACACAGGGTTTAGCAGTGTCTTTAACCTCACTGCATCACACCCCTACCTTTTTTTTTTTTTTTTTTTTTTTTTTTTTAAAGGTATCTGTGACCAACAGATGCATATCTGTATTCCCAGTCATGTGAAATCCATAGATTAGGGCCTAATGAATTTATTTCAATTGACTGATTTCCTTATATGAACTGTAACTCAGTAAAATCTTTGAAATTGTTGCATGTTGCATTTATGTTTTTGTTCAGTGTATGTACATTGTTTCAAATTTATTCTGGATTAGAGATTTATTGATGATACACGTAACTGGCCCTTTTTTGAAACAGAACTGCAGCAATCAAAAACCATAAGGTTCCCAAAAATCCTGCATGGGTTTGTCTCGTTATAAAGCACAACAGCTCTAGGTCACCAGTTCAGCTGAAGCTCAGGTTAACTGTGATTGACAGCCTTTTATATCGAATGGCTTTTAGGGAAACTGATGGTCTCTGCTTGGTGTGAGCATAATTAAACCGACAAAGCATCACTACTGCAATAAATCCGAATCTTTCTGTCAGTCTCTCCTTGAGGCTAGGAGGATAAATACATTTTAGAATTGGCACTCAGCAAGTTAAACAGGTGGCCCTTCAGGAAAGTTGAGGCATTTTGACAGGATAGTATGAGAAAGCGTAATCAAGCAGAGGTCGGCCTGGGACAGATTCTGTACAGTTAATTAAAAAAATAATATATATCCACTACCTGTCAAAAGTTTTAGAATACCTCCATTTTTCCAGTTTTTATTGGAATTTATGCAGTTTAATGTTTCACTGTACTCTGAAATTACAGCATAGAACAAATAAACAATTGGAGATAAAAAATAAATCATGGAATGGTTTTGTTTAACAAAATTTTATCTAAGTTTTTGACTCAAAGTAGCCACCTTTTACAGATATAACAGTCGAACACACTCGTGGCATTCTTTCTACAATGGAAATCAAATATTGTTCGGAAAGTTCTTCCCAACACTGTTGCAGAAGTTCCCACAAATGTGTTGCACTTGTAGGTTGCTTTGCTTTCACCCTTCTGTCCAGTTCATCCCAAACCAGCTCGATGGGGTTTAAGTCTGGAGACTGTGCTGGCCATTCCATGATTTGAAGCCTACCGTCTTGTTCTTTTCTTCTAAGATAGTTCTGACATAGCCCGGAGGTATGCTTTGTGTTATTATCTTGCTGTAGGATGAACCCCTGACCAACTAGGCGTATACCAGAGGGTATTGCATGGCGCTGCAAAATGCTGTGGTAGCCGTTTTAGTTCAGGGTGCCACTCACTCTGTGCAGTCGCCGACTCTGGATCCAGCAAAAGAGCCCCACACCATCACGCTTCCTCCTCCATGTCTGACAGTTGGTATCAAACACCCCGAGGAACCTTCCTTTCGCCTACTCGACGGCGTACAAAAACCCTGCGTGATGAACCGAAGTTTTCAAATTTTGATTAATCAGTCCATAAGACCTTCTTCCAGTCTTCAGTAGTCCACTGGCGGTGCTTCATGGCCCAGGCAAGCCTCTTTTTTTTATTTTGCCATCTTAGCAATGGCTTTCTTACTGCCACTTGACCTGTCAAACCTGCAGCTCAAAGTCTTCTCTTCACAGTTGAAACTGAGACTTGCTTACTTCGACCAGTGTTAAGCTGTGCTTGAAGCTGTTGTCCTGTGAGCCGCCTATCACGCAAGCTGTTGACTCTCAGAAACTTGACTTCTGATTCTGTTGTGGCTTTGGGTCTGCCAGACCTCTTCCTGTCAGAGTTTTCTCCAGTTTCCAAGTGCCTATTGATGGTTAGGAAACTGTACTCACTGACACCTTGGCTTTCTTTGCAATTTCTCTAAAGGAAAGACCTACACTTAAGGGTTATAATGGTCTGTCTTCCTTTGTTAATTGCCCTTTTCTCGCCATTATGATAGCAATACACTACTTCCAGCAGTACAATACTGTCCAAATAATGCTTAAAAGGGTGTAGTAACACAGTCTGTTCCAACACTGCTTTTATACAGACAGAGGGTTTGTAAGTAATCAACAAAAGTTGGGACACCTGTAGGAATTGTTAGCATCAACTTTCAAGGCTTAATTTTCTTCCATTGCTGCAGAACAGCTGTAAGTTGTTAACCCATTACTTGTTCCCTGAAAAAGGCATTTTTGTATAACTCTGAAATGTACATTATTTTTCAGTTTTTAGTAACCTAAACATTTTTTTTTAACCTCTGGCAGTTTACCGCTTACCTTTGTACCATTTCAGGTTACTCACTGGACTTGAACTGCTTAAATTTCAATAAAAACTGGAAAAATGGGGGTGTTCTAAAACTTCCATATTATATATATATAATGGAAACTGTTGTGTATTACTTACTTTCTCCACCATGAGAGGGGCTCTATTACTTTTTCTGAGCGCCCCATGGAGGCGAGGAATGCGAAGGGCCAGGCCAGCAACATCATGAACGCAGCGAAGAAGAGGCGGATAGGAAACAGCGTCACTGTCATTACTGCAATCTGAAAACAAAGCACATGACACACTGGTCCAACAGGCCTGACACTTTAAGACATTGATATTAAAAACTGTAACCAGCTAAAATGCCCTAGATTTGATTAGAACTTTGTTTAATAATTTCCAATTAGCTTTTAAAAAAAGAGTGTAAGACAGAGGCATCCATCAAACTGTAGAACAGAATACTGATAAACATCAGGAATCAGGAATAGAATTAAGAGGGTGCAACATTTAAGGGTGCTTAACACAATACTGTACAAATCAACTACACCCTGTCCTGCTACTGAAACTCAATTCAACAATACACAAGTCATAATTTACATCCAACCCTAGCTTGGGGCCTAAAGATTGCTCAGGGTTACTGAAGCTAAGTTGAGAGGCGCTGAACACTGAACCTTTTATCTACCTGACTTAGTTTTACCTTTTCAACAGCAACAGTTAAAAAAAACAGTTTTTACTGAACAAATATCTTTACACAAAACTCTTAGTGTGCATGTTTCTCCATGTCAAGGAAGTGTCTGTGTGTGATGCAGGGTCCCTCGAGCTGGATTCTGATCTTTGTGCAGTGCCAGGTAGGGCATTAAGCTGAGTAGCTTTTTTGAGAAAATGTTGTTTTGTTAATTGAATTGGGTTAGGGTTCGGGTTATCGTTAGTTAACCTAGTGCAGTGCCCTTTCAGCCACAGCAACTAGAGAGACACCTGTATCGACAAGGAATAAAACAACAACAACAAACACAGCCTTTCAAAACACATAGATTTCTACCATTTGTGATAATGCCATCTCAGAAAAAAGCACATAAAAAAAGTAGAAAGCCTTGCACAATCTGCAAAATAAAATAGCAAAATGTGATCATCCTTTCAGGTCAGTAGTTTAGAAATGTTACAAGTGATTTTATTTCAGGTTTAAAAAAAAAAAAGATTTACTGTAACTAACTTCTATGTTTCAATTGTCGTTATTCCCTTATTTTAAATCTCCTTATTTTTACCACAACAAAACTAAAAACATTAGAAAATGCTATTCTTCATTGTATTACAGTGTTTATTATCTTTATTTGTCTATCTTAAATGGTAACGTTTTTTCAGTTCATCCATAAATGCAACACAGTGATTCTGCAATTTGTATGCGATGTCGGAATGAGATTTCAGTTTATGTTGTTAAACTGACAAGAATACATGCTATCTAAAATTGAACAAAAATGGTCCCATGGATTAAAGAGCTTGCATTTCAGTGTGCGAATCCTCCCACCCAATAAACTAAATACAGCACTCCAAAGTTTTTCGGGATAGGCACCATTGACTCATGTAATATAAAAACCATTGCCTCTCCCTTTAAAAAGGTGAATTTGAATAAAGTCTGTGAAATCTTGGAAATGGATATAAAACACACATTTGATTAGGCACTGCCTTAATTTCCTTTAAAAAAATTTAAGTATGTCATGCATTGAAAATACAAATCTGCGAATACCTGTAAATTGTTTGTTGTGCATGCATGCAGCATTTACATGTAACTATGTAGGTCAGCGAATGAGATAGCTGAGCGAGCAAGCATGTAAATGGGCAACAGAGAAAATACAAACAAATGTGAGAGCTGTTAGAAAAAAATGCACCAGAAAACAGAAGTTTGCTTACTTACAGCGGCTTTCTTACAACATGCTGTTTCAGAACCGTGGAAAACTCTAAAGCCTGGTTCATACTTCTGCTATACAAGCTGTGCAGCTTCACTGTTCACTGTACAAAGGACGCATTGTGTCGCAGCCCTTCTGACTGCGCAAAACGGTTGCAGCTGTTGTTTATACTTTAACTACAGACTGCTCTCATGAAACTGGATACATTTACATTTAGGTAGATGTGTCGAGTTTGCAGCTCTTACACAAGAAGTTTAAAAAAAATCTAAAAGAGATGTCGTTGGTACATCCGTCCTCTCAACAAATACTCGGGGCTGTAATTAGGAAGTGTACTACTGAGAAAAAGAACAACATTTAGAGCATTACAAATTAAATGTACTGCAGCTTACTTGAATGCAGAAGAAAAAACTGCCATACACTACATGTAGCTCAGATTATGCGAATGAAAAATAATGGTTTGTATAGATATAAAATATATGACAATGCGCTTGCTGTGGTGTTTTATATATCGTAAATAAATAACACTCACTGAAACTTTTTTTTTTTTTTTTTTTTACTGAAAAACATCACTAATCAACACCAAGTATGCAAGCTGCAATATGCTATTTCCTGTATTACAACTGTACACAAAGGTGCAGTCACAAATTCCATATGCAACAGTTGCAAACTATCTCAAATATAAACATTTTGAGCTAATTTCAGTTATCAACTGCATAGATTAACCATTCAGCAGAATGAGGCAACAAACAAGGGAGTACAAACACTAAGTTACTGTTTTAGTATCAATTTGTGTAACTAATACACCCTTGATGTGAGATGTATTTAACCCTCAAGCTATCGCTCTTGGCTTATATATGGCTTCTCACACCTCGGGCAAAAACCGCATTACACAAACTTCCACTTTATCTGTTTTATTGCAGATATGCAGCTGTAGATTGTAAATGTGAAAGCTTTGCACTAAACATCTTTTGTGTAGGCTAGCGGGGACTCGGGTTGTAAAGAAACACAAACACACACACACACACACATTTGTTGTTTAACAGCTAACTTGTATTCGTCCTCTATGCTCCAATACATTCACTGAGCTATCATCGCACCTACCTTTGACCTTCCCTGGCAGTCTGTCTGTGTATACTACAAATACAATAACTGTACAGTAACTAATGAATTGGAGTTACTACACTATACTTTGCATTCTAACATTTGGTGTTAAAATGTTTTTATTTGTTTTTTCTTTTTTTTAATTATTTATTCATGTAGCTGATGCCTTTAAAAAAAAAAAAAAGAGAAAAAAGGGAGATTTGACTCTGATATTTTGAGGAGGAAAACTAAAATAAAAAGTGAAATGCAAGAACTGGATTAGTCAAAGTCAATGCCTGACTTCAGTGCAGGCAGCTATGTCCTTGCAGGTTTGAATCTAGGCTGCTGGGTGACAACCCCCCAGCAGTTTCTGAATAAATAAATAGTGATTATTAAGTTAAACTGTGTTGGTTTTTTCTATGTACAACAATTCACTTTATATAAATTAGAAATGTATTCAACGGAAGGCCATTTTGGCCTTGCCCTTTTTGTTGACAGTTCAGAGCCCTGTAGATATAAACAAAATCGTTTTTCAGTTGTTTTAACACCTTGGCTGATTAATCTGGTTTTGTTTTGTTTTTTTGGAAGAGCTACTATTTTTCTTTAAAACCAAAACCAGTAATATTTAGGTTAAAACATTTTGCTAGTAAGTGATCATTAAAAATAGTCACAATGTGGCTGTTTAACCTTATATCATAGTCCAAAGTCAGAATACAAACTATACAGTGCTCACAGATTGCATTTCTACAAACTTAAAATATAAAAAAAAAAGTCCATGACCTTAAGCCTTAACCCCTTGTCTGCTGAGGCCCTTTTGATGCTCTGTGCTACAATAATTTTATTAGTCAGCTGTTTCACACCAAAATGACCTTATGCTCCATTTAAGTTACCCACGGCAAATTATATACAGTCAACCTCGGTTAACACGACTGGTGGATAACCAGACACCTTCACTTATTCAAACTCTTCATTGGTGACAAGTTTGTGGATTTTTAGATATGTGACCACAAAAATAAAGCTGCCATTGTATGTAAAATGCATTTTTTTCATAAAATGTATTATACCTACATCATCCTTAGTCCCTGAAACTCTTATGTTTGATGTAAGGTTTTAGAGACTTAAGCTGCTCGACTTGCCTATGTCTTTGTGTAAATTGTTTTATTCGTTTTGGGGGTATTACATGCTCTAGGTTGACATCAGCCACTAAGGGGGTGGGGCCACGATACCAGAAGTCAGTGCCTTAATGTGGTAGGCAATGTGTCAGTCACTGATTGGAGGAGACGTTATTGGCTGTGCCACCGAACAATAGCATGACTGAGGGTATTTAGGGGAAATGGTCCCAGTGATCTGTTACTTGGTTTTGATGGTTAAACTATAAGGACTGTACGCACAGGAGAATTAAAAGTAGTGTGAGTATTTCGTGTTTTGTTTGTTTGTCAGCTAATTGTTATTGTTTGTTTCGCTAGGCGGCTAACACGAACCGGGAGCTGTTGCTGCACGCCAGCACCAAACCCCAGACTACACTGACATACTGTTACCTCTGTGTTTGTCTTTCACCACTCACTTGCACTAGAGCACCCACTGTCAGGAGACATGCCTGTTTTTTGTGTGTTTAAAAAGTGTCTTATTTCGGGACTGTAACCCTCCTTTTGCACGCCGCAATACACACTGATGTGTAGAGCCTGTGCTTATTAAGTGTTGTTGACACGAAACCCAGTTGAAAATAAAGAGCTGTTATTTGTGAACTGTCTTGTGTGTCTCTGTTCCGGCGCACTGCAAACCACTCGTTCACTGTAACATAACATCTCCAGTCAATGGTTTGTTACCCATAATCCTTCTGTAATCTGAGGTAATGTCACTATGTGTAAAAATTACTCGTTTATCACAATATCTGGACCACTGAATCAGACAGCTTTAGTTTAAGTGTTGAAAAAACAGTGCTTCTGCACTCCTTGGAGTATCCTGACTTCAAAGATACCAAATATGTGCGTCATGACACACATTTCCAGGCGTTTACATGACCTAGACTGACAGCAGGCAACTCTGACTTTTAACTTTTAACCTATGCAGCCTATAGCACCCACCCAGATTTCATGTGTCCAGTATGCCACCAAAGAATGAGATACACTTTAATCTGTGCACTCCCTGTGCTCAAATACTAATACACATTTTATCTGCAGGTGAAGTGATTGTGCAATCCCCGTACCTAAATACAACTATATAAAAACACTTGTGCTACACAACCCCACATTATATCCTGTGCACTTATACATACATCAACAATAACACGCTATATACAACAGATAAACATAAAATATACACAGGGGCAGGGCACACTGCCACAGCACCCCTAATCTAGTTAGATATCATGACATCAATTAATTACATCTTAATAAATGGCAAAAATACACCCAACAATTTACCTTTTTTTTTTTTTTTTTTTTTTTAATAAACACCAACAAATTTACCATAACCATATCTGCAGAAAACACTGACGGTATTGCTCTGGGTGGCTGAAATTGGTCACAGCACATGTTATTATTATTGTGCATATGGGCCCTAACTCTAAGTATGCTTTCTAATACCCCCCTGCACTCAGTTCCTCAGTTTGGTTTTAATTATAGCCATTTGTCATATTGTACGCTCCGCAGCTGCATTGCTAAATGGTAAGGCGAAAAGGGACAAGGCAAAATGACCACATTCAGTGAAATCTTCATCACCAGCTGCATCAGTGTGTTTTCTAACTTCTACCCAAAGCTGTTCAATTAGGCTGTCTTCATTGTTCTACCAGGAGTGAGTGTTTAAGGTTCGTCATCGCTGTTTGAGTTTTCCAAGATCTCCACTGAATAGTGGCTAAAATGATAAAGTTGCCAACTGTCGCTTTCTGGAACCAAGAACCGCCAACAGGCTGAGAACTGTTAGACATCGGAAGGCAATGTTCGCTGTACCTCTTTGATAAACTTGAGCACGTAATCTCTGCATCTGTGTTTTATATCCTCTGCTTTCTGAGGTTCCAACTGGAATTTGACCCCAAAGCAAACTGCTGAAAGAGGCAAGTAGTTTTTGTTGCACTTTATATCGAAATCCAGTACAGACGACAATGTTCTAAAATTGTGCAGTTTCATAATTCTTTGGAGCGAACTGCGATAAAATGTCATAAAATCTGCAAGAAGCTTCGCTGAATTAGCTGTGTCAAGCTGAAACAGCTGTAACCTGCTGACCTCCTGGAGAATAGGCTGAAGAAAAACAAGGTACATTTTGTTTATAGGGTCTGAACACAGCAGTTCAGCATTGTAGTTCCTTTCGGTGTCCTTTGTAACCCTTAAATGCAACTCAAGCTCTACGTACTGAATAAGCACTCAATCAAGACATGGGCTAATTGACAGCTATATTGTGTCAGAACGTTGCAAAATTTTCAGAGGGACTTCTCCAACATTGATGGCAGCGTAGAGATCGTGGTACTTACTCTGACATAAAGTGCTGTGTTAAAACCACAATTACATTTGAGAAATAATGTACTCAATGTTTTGAGGAAGTATGTTCATTGCTTTAGAGGAACATAGTTGCAGTGAATGACAAACACACTATGTACATAATTTTTGGATTCACTACTCAAAACTTTTTAAGCATAGAATTTTTCTTCCCCACACATTGTGTTGCAATTGCCTGTTGCAAGACCAATGCACTTTTCAACTTCTAAAGTGTTGTCTTGTAGGAATTTAAATACGGCTCTTGCAATGCTATCACAATCACTGGCAGGCAAGCTAACGATCCTTGCAAACGGTGTAACAATACATTCCAGTTTTTTGCTGAAGTATCTTAACACCACACGGTGTTGCTTCTGTGTACTTATATCTTTGATTGTTGCTCTTTGCTGATATCTTGAAGGCCCGATGACCGCTCTTATAAGTGCTGAGCATTTTCTTCTGTGAAGTCTTACATCCATATGTGCAACCTCCTCAAACTATGTATCCCAAATGATTAACTGTGACAGTGCTGGAATGGCAAGCAATATGGGCTGCCAGCTTTAATTCACATATTTTAACGCAGTTGTCAACTTGCACCTGACTAAATCCTGTGACATTTGAAAAGGGAGATGCGTTTTTTCCATGCTTCTCAGTTTTATTATGAGTTACCAGATCGCTGTGATGTGCTTAGAGTTCACATTTGCAGTATCTGCATGCCACCTTCCCAGGTTCCCAGTCTTTGCTGTATTTCTTTACATATTTCGCCCACTTACCAATTGACACATCTATGGTTTATCACATTGATAAAAATTTTTATAAAAACCTGGTAACAGACTTTTTCCTTCTCCCTAATGGCTTCAAACTGTTCAGAAAAACAGTGTGATAGATTTATTTTTCATTATAGAACTTTATTATTAATAGACAGTATTTGTTTTTATATATATTAAACAAAAGTGCCAGTGAGTTTATGCAATTCATTTACTTAAACATTGAAACTGCTAGTATTGTATATAAGTATTTTGTTTTCTTAAGTATAGTGCAAATCTGCTATGCAGAGGATATAACTCATTTGGACTGTGAAACAGTTTATAGGTCTGTGTAATTGCAGCTTTTTTTCCCTTTGAAAGTTTTGTATAAACAGCTGCAGCATGACTTTCTAGCCTCGCTGTTACTGTTTTATGGGTTGGCACAGTATTAGGATAATCGTATATCGATTTCAAAACACGCCTCAAATCTATAGCAAATGTTGTTATTTTGCTTTTTATTGCCATCAGTATCTCCATCCACAATAATTCTAAATGTTTTCATTTCAAACTGTGAACCAATGAACTTGTATTTCTGTGGTACAGTAATTTTGTTTGGCATAATTATTTTCTTGTTCTCAAAATACTTCCGAACGTGGCTTCCTTTGTTTAGAGATGCCATTTTAAATATAGAACAAACTCAGAAAAAACGCTTGTCATTAATGTTATTACTCCACCCAGATCGACCAAGAAAAAAAACCCGCCCCAGTGTCAATCTTTCTGTTGCACCGATTAGAAAAGCTACATGGAGGCATTTGCCAAACCCCTTCCTTTCTATACTATCTGCCCTTACTGTGGCACCACAGCAGCTGGACACGTGACAGACTGCTCTATGATAAATGATTAAAATTAATACATTAAAAAAAAAATGCATTTGGTGACATTTGTCACATAACCGGTTATACGTCTAGCATATTATTAAACGTTTAACCACTTCTCTAGAATTTATACGTTTAAAATTCCCATCGTAGTAACTCTTACGCTAGGTAGCTCTGAGTGAGCAACTTAGAGGATGTAACAGATAGGTTAGGCAGCATTGAAGTGGTTAAAGGATTTACAAGACTATCAGATTTATTAGAGAACAAGCACTTCTTAATATACACTTCACCGCTAGGTATTTCAGAACAACAGCACTGCAATCATACTGAAGTGCTGCACTGGTGTCCAAGAAAGCTATCCTATTGGCTTTAAAACAGGATTCTCTGATGAGACAATGAAAAGTATAATGCGCGTCACTTAAGTCCTACCACCAGGTTAATCCTCTCACAGAGAAGGGTTATCAAATACTGAGCAAAACACAATTTAGAAAAAAAGAGAGAAAAATATCTTTGTTGGATTGTCAAAGTACAACATATAATTAAGCGATATCCATAAATTAGAAAACAATATCTCATGTTTTTCTTTAAAAAAAACAAAAAAACAAACATCACCTAGATTTACCTTAAACTTGAATGATTCATCGGGCACCTTTCCGCTGAGAAAAAAAGAAAGTTTAGGAAAATACTCCGGAAAAAGGTTCATAAAATGATAGAAAAACAACCAACCAAAAAAAAAGAAAAAAAAAAAAAAAAAAAAAAAAAAAAAAACACAACATTTTATTTGTTAGTTACTTAAAGTTTATCTGCACGATGCCAGATGATACAATATTACTGAATTGTTCGTGTCAGTTGGCTATTTTATTAATATGCAGAAAAGCTTTGCTTGTACAGTCCTCTCCAATCACTCATTATGATCACAGAAGACAGTCCCTATAGCCCCCAAACTCCCAATTAAAATAACTGTACTCCTGAATTTCTAGCAAGTCTAATTATGATGCTCTCAATTATATACTCAAGCAAGGCTCTCACCAACATGCCAAAAGCTTTGCCGATTCCCAAAGCATACTGCAAGGCTGCACCTACATGGAAAGTTATGCAATACTTTTAAAATATTCCATAACCACTAGGTTTTGGGCCTAGGCATTACAATTTACCAATATTACTGTCCAGTTCTCCAATGGAAGTTTTGGGGGTTAAAAAAAAATGCCCACAGCTACACACAAATTGTACTCCAGAAAACAGTTTTACATCACGTTACATAATTTCATTATATGGTAAGATGGTGTAAATCAAATTCTGGGGGTTTGTCATTGTTGTTCCATAGTTAAGGAATATACAACATAAACATTTTTTCCACTTATTGCAAGTAAAACTGGACATATACTGTTCCCACATTTTATATTTTAAAACCTGCATACTATATGAAAATCTATCTATGGGAAACTGAAGTCATACAAAAGGATTATTGTAAAATTGTGGAACTTCGGATTTTTTTCTAAAGACCTTGAAATAAAAAAGATTGAATATCTCAAAACTGTTTGTTATACACATTACTGTTCTTCGTCTGAACGATTTATTTATTTAACACAGCTTGTTATGCTACATTCCTGCTAGCTGCTCGCCACAAGCGAAACGTTTTCCCTTGCAGCTCAACTATTTTTTTTTCTGAAGTTCGCCACGGTGGCGAAGGCTTTGAAAAATGTACTTGTGTAAGACTGCCAGCACATTCAACGTGTGCTGGTAGATGAATCAATACAGACTGTTTAATTTGATTTCATTTTGCCCAATGAAAGTTCTTTAGCTTGATCACATAACATGTGCATGCCACAAACTTTGTGTTTGGCAAGAAGACAGATGCTCTAATTAGAAACGGTCAGCGGACGGCGCTGCTTGTAAAAAAAAAAAAAAAAAAAAAAAAAACAGAAAAAAACCATGACATCCAAAAACGGAAAAAAAATGTTATAAAACAAAATTGTACAGACCAATTACCAGAATCATGTACCAGCCACCCATGTACACCAGTGGCGGCGGCAGGATTTAATTCCTGGCTGGGCTACAAATTTTCATGGATGGGCAGTTTTTGACTTAATGACGTAAATGTAATGTAATTACAAATATGCATACTGAGGACACTCAGTCTATACTGTCAGAAATAGCACCATATTCTCAGACTGTCAACATTTTGACAGTCGGACATCTGATTTACCACCAACAGGCATAGCAGCACAAATAATGTAATGTTAGCGAGCTACAAGTCACTACCACACATAAAGAAAATGAGAAAAGCTCTCAAACGTGTATTCAACTTCCCAAAGTGAGCTTAAATTTAGAAAGCTCTCATACAGTGACTAAAAGAAGGTTAATACTTCCCTTTGAGCTTTAGAAAAGTGTCAGTTATATGGGAACAAAAACAAAACAGGAAAAGAGGCATGAGTTGAGCACAACATACACCTCAACTGCATCAGACAACTGAATTCAAACTGATCAAATTAAATGTTAGTACTTGCATTACTGGTGCATCTGTTGATTGGCGGTTCGTTTTCTTTTTACAAAATGTGTTGAGACATAGCCAGTGAGTGAGACACAAATATAGCTCCGGTTTACTGCAAAGTTGGCTAAACGTTCTGTATTATTATATTTCTTAGCAGACACCCTTATCCAGAGTGACTTACAATTGTTACAAGATATCACATTATCCTTTTTACATACAATTACCCATTTATACATTATAAATAACTAAACAGCAGCTGCACAAGCTGGTTGCTTGCATGTCTTACAATGAAAGAAAAGTTCCTGACTGTCTTAATTTCGGTATTATACTATCAAAGACGCAAAATCTCATATCTCAGCCGTCCAATCACCAATCTTTTTTTCATAACCATGACAACGGTACTGGGGTGGGTGGGACGGATGTATTTTTTGAACCACGAGGATGAGTTAGACTCACCGCAGCGGATTACAGTCTGATATGGTTTGGCATGAAATGTTTTTAATTGGGTGGGCCCATGAGCAAAATGGGTGGGCCCAGGCTCCCCAGGCCCAAGCATGCCGCCGCCCCTGATGTACACACAACTAAAATATACTAGTCACGGGGAGGTGAAGCAGTCATGGTTTCAAACATACCCTCTGGTCCCGAAAGAACATTTTCACATATGGCAAGCTAGAAATACGCCTTTTTTTCCCCCCCGTTGTTTGCCATCATTTTAAAATGATCCCAAAAGAGTAAAGGGTTATTGCACTGTAGAGGACCTTTGACTAATTCATGACCTTACACCTACATGCTAATCTATTCGAATTAGTCAGTAGGACTAATTTGTTAATTTAGCTAGAATTAATAAGACGTTATCATCCATTCATGACAGTACACATATTTTCTTGCATTCACCAAAAAAAAAAAAAAAAAAAAAAAAGACAAAACCAACCAACTATGGTCAAGAACTTCAGTTTTTTGATTGTCTAAATAAGGCACAGTTATAATTTATATTGCCAGTTTTACTTCAAAAACAGGCAATTCTGTTAATTCATTATATATATTTTTTTGCTTTAAAGTTCTGTTCTACTCAACAGAACGACAGACAAGTAAGAGGAAGCACGTCTCACTAAATCGCTGGTTTTATGAAACACTATCTGAAAAGCCTAAAATGAAAACAAATGTATCTTGTAATGCAGACTGACATGATCACTGACTTAACTGGATATACAGTACTGCAATTAGAATAATACACAATTGTGACAAACTTAAAAAGGGGTATTTATTTACTTTTGTTTATGTAACTTGGCAAATCAAACTACTATCTGGTTTCATTTTGCTCTCAGAATATACTCCCACGCTAGATGAAACTCTACGCTTGAGTTCAGTAACGAGGGTGCCCTACTACATTGTCTAACTCTAATGTATTACTGAAGATCAGGTGCAGTCTAGCCCTGTCTAGGATTGTATTTTCTGTATGTGTACAAGAAAAAAAAAAAATGGGGTGGGGGGTGGGGGGGTGTGGAGAGCATGGGGGCTTATTAACCTTTGTTCAGTAAAACTATGTGCAGTATCGAGCACATATGGTGTTTAATAAAATATATTATAGTAGTTGCAGTTTGAGAGAACAATGCAGTTGGCAGCCTGGCACCCCCTTCTCACACCCTAACCATGACTACTAAACCCAAAAGTTTCTAATTTCCTTTTGTTTCCCTTTACACACCGATGTGTTACTCTATACTGGGTGTCACTGATGACAAAGTAATTTGGTCATTTCGTGCTGCTGCATGAAACGATTATTAATGTAATCGATTAATCTACAGATTATTGCTTCGATTAATCTATTATTCAGATAAATACCAACACACCACTGTATAGCTAGCAAGTTAAACCATTTTTTACAGATTTGTTATGTACCCAGTGCAGTAAATGTATCAATATGATTGCACTTCTTTTGCTTTTCTATTTCAGCAACAAAAAATACAATTTCTAAAGTATCTAAAATAAAGTATTAAATAAGAAATACTCAGTGTAGTATCCTTTCTAATAAAAACTGCCAAAATCAAATGATGGCAGCCAACTAATGCATTGAGACAATTAAAAAATACCACAAATAAACTTTATAATTTTACAAGCAGAAACTATTTATTTATTATTTATCTATTTAGTGAACGCTAAACACTAAATAACTATTATTAGAAATACACAAAATATCATCCTTACATTATTATTATAATTATTATTCAACGAAGGGGCTTTGCTGCAAAAATATAAATCTCTTAAATTGCGAGTCACCAAGCGTTTTGAGATGGACGCATCGGCATAGTTACATAAAGATTTCAAAGTAACGAGGCACAGAACACAAGTGGGGAGCCTGATAAGTAGGGCTAGGAATTTATCACGGAAAATTTGGACATAAATCATGGAGCAGTCACGGTCAATGCGTTCAAAATCATGGAGAAAATGACAGAGGGAGAATAAAGTCACAGGGATAAAAAAAAAATAAAAGAAATAACTGTCTAATAAAAGCATACTGTGGTGTTGGTGTGCACAGGTTCAGCAAAGACGCACGAGACAAGCAAATGAAATTTCGATGTGTTGCTTTAATTGCACCAACGGTGACTATGAACTAACAGTAACATTTATAAGCACTGAACTAAGCAGAGAATAAAGACGCAAACAGGGGAACGGGTAAGAGACGGCAAGCGTAAGACACTGCGGGCGAGAAATACACACAAGGATCACACAAAGAGGGTGTGGGGCTGACAAGACACAACAATTTCAATTAAAAAGTGGAAATTGTTCAATGTATGTCCTGCAGCAAATGCTGGTATTTAGTATAGTACACACACTGAATGTATGAACTTAACATAACTTTCACAAAGTAGTTAAAAAAAAAAAATAAAAAAAAAAAATAAACTGCGTGTGTGTGTATTAGGGGGGAGGGGCTCATATCATTGCTTGCTTCTGAGTGCTTACTGTGTTAAAGAATCACCCGTGGCTGTGAGAACAAGACTTATGCACGCTCTATTGGGGGGAGCAGGGGGGGTCACGGCAAAATTTGCAATTAATTGATGAATTCGAATCATCGTTGCAGCACCATAGCGAAGAACCAGATGGGAAAGAATTGAAGAAAGATTGAATTACTCAATTGACAGCATTCCCTACGAGTGATGATGGTAGTACTTGAATATTGTCTGCTGCCCACCTGTCAGGATGCATTGTTCTGTGCTTACGAGTCAAACAATTACTGTAGGACTATATGGTATTGTTATAGCGTCCATATAATAATTCTTGTTCCAACACCACTAGCCAAAATGGAAATAAGCAGTAAACTATTCCGCTGATGCATCGGCTTCCTCTGTAAAATGTATTTGCATTTTGTTTTTTTTTCTGCCTATGGCTAAAACAGGTCATTTAACATCCAGCAAAGCCTTTAAGAAATGATGTGTTAACAGCTAGTTTTGCCAGGACTTGTAACTAAGATTATGCTCTGCTGCACTATATGAATCAACAGTCATGACAGCCTTTGCTATTATTTTGGCGATATTCGGGATCAGCATTGGCGGATGTAGGATTATTACCAAGGAACAATCTTTGCTGTTCATCTGTCATAGACTATCAAACAGGGCGTCCTCAGCTCCCCTTCACCCATAAAGCACAGTTCAGTGACTTCTCAATAGGATTTCTACAGCTGCTCAGTCGTCTTGTAAGAAATCTGTTATACAATCATACTGTTGCAATACTTCCTTGGCTGAATTTAAAAAAAAAAAAAATAGAAAAAAAAAATTATGTATATATATGCTTCAGAATAAATTTGGGGCCTGGTCCCTGATGGTACTGCATGATGGACAAGTATCTGCCTGTCCTTCTCAGCATTGAGGAGACCATTCATTCTGACCAAATCACCAACTCCATTTGCAGAAATGCAGCCCCAAACTTGCAAGGAACCTCCACCATGCTTCACTGTTGCCTGCAGACACTCATTCGTGTACCGCTCTCCAGCCCTTCTGCAAACAAACTGCCTTCTGCTACAGCCAAATATTTCAAATTTTGACTCATCAGTCCAGAGCACCCGCTGCCATTTTTCTGCACCCCAGTTCCTGTGTTTTCGTGCATAGTTGAGTCGCTTGGCCTTGTCTCCACATCAGAGGTATGGCTTTTTGGTCGCAAGTCTTCCATGAAGGCCACTTCTGACCAGACTTCTCCGGACAGTAAATTCTGAGCTGATGGCATTGCTGGACATCTTCCGATTGCAAAGGGAAGTAAGCATGATGTGTCTTTCATCTGCTGCAGTAAGTTTCCTTGGCCGACCACTGCGTCTACGGTCCTCAACGTTGCCCGTTTCTTTGTGCTTCTTCAAAAGAGCTTGGACAGCACATCTGGAAACCCCTGTCTGCCTTGAAATTTCTGCCTGGGAGAGACCTTGCTGATGCAGTATAACTACCTTGTGTCTTGTTGCTGTGCTCAGTCTTGCCATGGTGTATGACTTTTGACAGTAAACTGTCTTCAGCAACCTCACCTTGTTAGCCAAGTTTGGCTGTTCCTCACCCAGTATTATTTCTCCTACACAGCTGTTTCTGTTTCAGTTAATGATTGTGTTTCAACCTACATATTGAAATGATGATCATTAGCACCTGTTTGGTATAATTGTTTAATCATACACCTGACTATATGCCTACAAAATCCCTGACTTTGTGCAAGCGTACCTAAAAGAATTGATGTTGTTTTGAAGGCAAAGGGTGGTCACACCAAATATGGATTTGATTTAGATTTTTCTTCTGTTCACTCACTTTGCATTTTGTTAATTGATAAATATAATCTATTAACATGTCTATTTTTTTTATATATATATATATATATATATATATATATATATATATATATAGATAGATAGGATAGAGAGAGAGAGAGAGAGAGAGAGAGAGAGAGAGAGAGAGAGAGAGAGAGAGTAGATTAAAATAAGAGATAAAGTGCACTATGCATTACATATTTGCAAAACGTGGGATTTTGTAAGCCCATGTTGAAATTACCAATGTCAAACACAACCTCACTTTATTCATACCCAACCATGAACATTCATCCTAAAAAATACATGTTATAACCATATGTGATATGCAATCCCTGAACTCTGGTGGGAAATAAATGTGCTGCTATTAAATGCAGCAGAATGAAACAATTGCTACAATGCTTTACTGTTGCGTGCTATGTTATTCATGCAACACTGTGGGAGCTGAATCTGTTTGTGACAGTACTGCATGAAAAAAAATTTAAACTGAAATGGGGTTTACAGCAACAGGATCCTCAGTGTTCCAATTGTAATCATGAACTTTGGCGGTCATCTAAAGCCCGGGACAGACAGGTGCGGCGTGGCATCACCGGGCATTTTCACGGTGTGATAATGCTAGACTCTAATATAATTTACATTATGGCCAAAAGTTTTGCACCAACTAGTAGAATATTGGGATGCAGACAATTTTTTAAATGTTATTATTTATTTATAGTGATATTCATATATATATATATATATATATATATATATATATATATATATATATATATATATATATATATATATATATATATATATATATATATATAATATATATATATATATATATATATATATATATATATATATATATATATATATATATATATTATATATTCATAACATCATGCAATTTAAGAAACTACAAAATGGCATCTCAAAAGTCTACTGGTGTAGTGCTATTTTCAGGTGCGTGGATAAAAAGT
The DNA here is from genome assembly GCF_017654505.1 of Polyodon spathula. Taxonomy (NCBI): domain Eukaryota; kingdom Metazoa; phylum Chordata; class Actinopteri; order Acipenseriformes; family Polyodontidae; genus Polyodon; species Polyodon spathula. The sequence goes on from NC_054537.1 coordinate 67,189,599, forward strand.
GGTACTGTTTGTTTGCTCATTCCTAAACAACGTCTAAACAACTTTTGCTTAGAAAACACGGAAGTGTCCGTTCAAACCTGGTAAGTTTTGCTGTTTTTGTTCTTTTTCATCATTAATTGAATTTATCATATTTGATGTGCATATTTATCATATGCAGTACACTGGGTCTTGTGCATTTTTTTCCTTCTGCAACTTTATGGTGGACTTCTCATTTTGTCTTGTTCATAGTGAAGTTTTTTTTTTCTTTTTAGAGAAACTGATTGTCTGTTTCCAGTTTAAGTTTGCAAAAAAAAATATGTAGAATTAATGGTAAATGAACCTCTGACAACAGGAAACACATCACATCGCAATTGATTGCACCTGTATCAAAATCTCACAGTGTACCACTTTCTAACATTACACGGGTCGTTGTGGTACGGGTACCACATTGTGACTATGTACCACTTTAAAATACTACACCAGAAATACAATAGTAGTAGCCACGGATGTCATAATTCTAAAATCTAAACTTTTCAACGTGAAAAACTACAAACAATTTATGTTTTGCTACATATTAAAGTTAACGATTATTGAATCTAACTAAGATATCCCCCAAAACGTTTTGAAACAGGTGTACGACATTATGGGGTATAAAATAGATGATTTGTTTTTTCCACCTTGTTTTTTTTTTTTTTTTTCCCTTCATCTACATGCAGGTTTATGAAATGAGCGATCAGCTTAGCAAAGAAACATACCATACGTTGCTGATAGCAAGTAGCCTACTACTAGTGTTAGAAAATATATCCTTTTACAGCCAGTTATTTAGTACAAATAGCAGTGAACTACAGAAATAATAAAAAAAGATAAAAAGTGATAACAGTATCAAAATGGCTATAGGAAGGATGCTGATCAGGGGTGATGTATAAAATACTGACTTGCCTGTTCTTGTATGAAATATGGGAGGGATCAAACACTTCAGGGTGCTTGGACACCTCTGTAGACAACAGTTTCATTTACAATTTTTCCTGGCAAGCACGTGTTGTCAGCACTTGGCTGTGACTGGTTAATCCACCTATGGCACCATGCGGCAGGCAGAAAAAAATCACTCTGGATTTGATTTGAGCGGTGGTGCTCAACGTCACCGCAGAATTACAGGTATTGTCCCGCGTTGATCTGGCCAACACCATTTGAAAGCAATGGCAGTGATACAGGTGGCAAAATACCTTGCGTGCCATGCCACAGCTCCGCCTTTAAACTGGTAAACCTTCTCTATTGCAGACTTCTTTCAACTGAAATTGTATTGAACTCAGGGAAGTTAATAAAAATAAGCACCACATCCACCCAGGGGAAAAAATTACCAGCAGGATTACTATGTAATTAAAATGTATAAACTGGTATTTAGGTGTTGTGTAATCCCAGGGCAGGGAAGTTTTATGTGGAAATGTCTACTGTTTGAAAGTGTATGCAAAGTAAATTGTAAGCAAATCTCATGACTCGCTCATATTCCAATGAAGTAATTTATTAAAACACATTCTACACTTACTCTTAGCCCTTAACCATACTGTTTGCATTTGGGTAATGCTGCTCATGTGTGTGGATACAGCAATGTTGTTTTTGATCAACCTACAACAAAGGTACTTGCAGGCACTTGCAGTATACTTGTGTGACCCTTGAGAACAGAACCCTACGTCCCTCCTAACTGGGCCCAAAATACTGTAGGAGTCGTCCAAACTGCAACTCACTTCTAATCTGGCCCATTAATCATTTATGATGGACCAGCCAGCAGCCGCACAGTACTTTTCCCCCCTTCATGCATTTCTGTAAATGCTCATCATCATTAAGCAAGATGATAATGCTACAGAGAGGGCCGATGAAGGACTAATCCCAGCTCATACTGACTGACTGGGGAGGAACATCCTTCTAAGAAGTTAATTTGTATCCTGCCAAGCTTCTCCGCAGAGATGCCTAATTTATGCTGTCTGGAAAATAACATTTTATCTTCCTTGTGCCTGTCTCCACAGCAGGATTAGACTTTTTTTCTTCTCTTGGCAAACAGCCTTTTGGAGTAAAATCCGTTTGATGTGACAAAGTAAAAATATAATGTGTTATTTAACTACTATTACAGCTGAGGGCCTGTACATTCGAAATCGTACTGAACATAGGAACTCTCAATACCAGTATGTGTGAAAGAAAGAAAGGACGGTTTTATTTTACATGTCGGCTCACCCCCCCCCCCCCCCCCCCCCCCCCCGAACATACAGAATAACAAACCATTTCTCTCAAATAATGTATAATATTTTACCATAGGAGGTTTAACTTCTGCTTTAGTTCACATACTGAAACAGCCCCTGATCAATAAGGATCATCAATGTCCTGTGTGGACAGCGTTTCTGTGTTTGCAGATGATGAATTACATGTTCATATCGACCACAACAATAAAATCAATGCTTGTTGTGACAAATATAAAATCAGAAATACTGTTAAACGAAACTCAGTAAGTGTAATTTTTGACACCAAAACACTGGTGAATGGGGTTTCATGTTTCTCCTTGCTGCAGTTACGACAACCAATAGAGTCATTTGCCAGGATAACGCCAAAAGAATTAGTACTGTGTTTACATTATGGGAAGCTTAAGTCCATTATGTGTGGCTACTTGCAGTTTCCAGAGTCTGGTTTAAATTTAATGTACGTTTGTTTATAATTGTTATGTACGCAATTCAATGCGGTACAGACCTTAAATACATTCCGTCAAGCTAAGGCTGATCCACCCCAACCCCTTCCTACAGAAAATTAAGACACAGAAAGTAGCTTCAGCACTATTTTAACAGGTAAGTTGTTGCTATGACTTGTACCAGTTAAAGGACTGTGAAAAATAACTTCTCTGAAACAGTGACGATCATTAAGCAATGTGATTGATTGTTTTTTGGGGTTGGACAATATTTTTAAAAAAGGTCTGCTGTTGTTTTCAAGCTTAAATAACTGTAACATTGCTCTGTTGTCTTTTCAAATCCCACCTACTTGGGCAGCTCCGATAACAAAAAATCTCCCTTTTGCACCAGTCATTCAAACACCACCTTGGCCAGCTGATCCATTAAAAAAAAAAAAAAAAAAAAAAAAAACACTGAAGACAATGAAAACAAATACATACCTGTTTTCTCTCTTTTTCTTAAACAAAAAAAACATGGCATTCGTTGCCCAGTATGAAGTACTGAAAATTATGATTTTGGTCAGCTGGAATAAAAGAACGAGAAGGTGATACACAACACTGAACTGTGTCAGTCAACAGTATGTCTTTCTTTTTTTTTTTTTGTTAAATTTTATCAGCATTTCATATTTTACCCTGGTTATTGTAATGCCAGTAAAATGTAAAACTTAATTTGTGGAGTATTACTATCACATGAAATAATACCTCTAAATAACTCAACTGTTTAATATTTTGTATTATTATTATTATTATTATTATTATTATTATTATTATTATTATTATTATTATTATAATGCCAGCAATAAGATACAGGTCTTTTCAAAACAAAGAAAAAAAATTAATTTGTTATTCCAAAAAAAATGGAAAACCAGCAGTCCTATGGTTACAATTGAAGGCAGTGCAGACAGCAGTGTTTTATATAGTAGTACAAAGCAATTATACCCAGGCAGTATACCGACAGGTTTGCATTTATGATACGACAGACAGGCTTCATCAAATGGTAAATATGCTCTTCATAAAAATTCTATATTTTAAATGTAAAGCAAATTGTAAAATTGTTGAGATACTTGTGTTGGAATATTGTTTTAAAATTTTATAACACAACAAAAATATATTAAAAAGGGTTAATGCGTGGCCGAAGGTTTCTCACTGATAATTTACCCTCTCAGTCAAAGATGGCAAGTTTCTCAGTATCTAAAAAACTTAGGAGGGAATACTGATAGACAGATATAGACATATACACACACACTTCTGCTTTTTTTTTTTTTTTTTTTTTTTTTAAATCAATCTATTGCATGATATTCTGGGGGTTGGGCGAGTCTCCTAAATTTAGTTGATAAATACACTATACATACGCATCATTCACTGCAGCAGTGGAAAGAAATAAAATTAAGTGCATTCATATTCTGTGATAGTGCTATAATTATGTCATTTCGCCAAATTCCATTAACTTTCAGCTGAGTAAAGCCTTTTAGCAAAACACAAATTTGATGCTGTGAACAGGCGAATTTCAGCCAATTATTGTTTATTGCAAGAATTTATATATTTTTCTAAAATGCCTTTTCTCGCCCAAATACAAGTTAACCGACAAGGTCCCAGCATCAATGAAACAGAAAGGCAGCTCAAGCTTGGATCAATTTCACTAATCCTGATGGTACTCTATTTGTCTCATTGTTGGAAGTATAGTACATCCTCGCTACAACGAACCTTAAACTGTTGGAGTAAGTTAATGAGATGAGATTGTGAATACAAGTAGAATTACATGCTCCTGTTCGTCTTGTGCATGCAGTATTCTGCCTTTGCTTTATCAAATTAGTTAAAGAATTAAAACTCAGTACAGAAAGCACAAATCCCTAATTGAAGCTGAACATTTATTCAAAATCAATCTGACATGAATCGTTTCAAAGTGCACCAAATACTAATCTAACATGCAATAATCCCAAACTGAGCTTTCATTCCAAATCAACCCAACATGAAGAGTTTGACATGAAAAGATCATCAGATAGTCAAGTTTTTTTTTGTTTTTTATCCTTAATCAATTTTGATTTGTCGCATCGTTGCTGAACGAGCCAGCCTATATTCACGACAGAGATATGCCTGCGTTACTCCTTTTTTCAAACGATCAATATAGTTTCTAGTTTTGTTGCAACATAAAATGATTTTCGTTTTGGATGTATAATTACACAGCACGCATTTTTCATTAAGACAAAAGAGATGGCTTCAGTGCAGAGGCGGTATCCCGTGCGTGCAGACTTTATTTATTTGGGGTCAAGGGGCCAGGTTCGTTATAGCCGGTTTGTTATAGCCAGGTTTGTTATAATGAAGGCCGTCACCATTGCTACAAATAAAAAATGCATTTCCTAACAAAATCATGGTATGCAGTGACTGACAACTACAGCAAGTCTTACCATCTTAGCATACAGTATGCATGTATTTGGGGGGGGGGGTGGGGGGGTGGGGGTGGGGTGTTTAACCCTCAAATAAGAATGACAACAATACTATACAGTAAATATTCTTGTGTGACCAGTACAGTGTAATGACATGCTGGAATGGATATCCTGTTTTCATGGTGTACCCTTCCCCCCCAAGTTTACTCTTCATGATTAATGAATCTTGGGTGTTTTTCTTTAAAATAAACATGCCAACCGTGTTGACACAGCTAGAATATTTGCAGGACATTGTTTCCAGTTAAGGCTTTGGGCTATGTGTCACAGTGTTTAAATGATCAGATTATGCAATGATATTGTAGAGGATATACTCAAAATATATTTTTTTCATATTTCAAAAGATTTGTTTTTTTTCTGAAGCAATAAATCAGTTGTTAGGCAGGGGCAAACAGTATCGCATTTAGCTGCAGGATCATCTCATCAAATGTCAAGCAATAAAAGCCACATACTGGGTTCACCTTTGTAAGTGGAAATGGCCTGACTGGGTTAGGTAAGAAACAATACCTTTAAATACTGTACTACAAACACTTAATATTTAACAGATATACCTATATTTTAAATCCTGGAACATGCCGAATAAGCAGAGAGACTTTCTTCTTCAGCTCCATTTTTAAATAAAGATAAAGTTATTTGGGGAATTCAGTCAAATTACTCACGCTTATAAATTAGGACTAGGAAAAAAAAAAAAATTTAAAAATCCCACCTTCTGACAAAATGTAATAAGCAAGCCCTCAATCTCTACATGTACCTGTAATACTACTGGAGTAAAAATGGAGTAAAAAAAAAAGCATGGTTCAAAATTAAATTTAAAAAGAACAAGAAGAAGTCGACAGCTGTGCCTGTCATAACTTGTTAAAATCACCACACACACACACACAGGCGTCAACAACAAACAAGGCCAAACGACAACAGCAAAATGTTTTTGATACAATACCACTACTGGTTCATAACAGGCTGTTCCTAAACAACATTAATACTAGATGTAACTGATGTTTTTCCTCCCACAATAGTATACCACACAGCGTTTACATAATATGCCTCAAATATGGGGTCTCCATGCGAGTAATGTCTTGCGTAAAATGTTTTTTAGGGTTTCCGTTAGGTCAGTTTATTTTACTCGAGTAAACCGGGCTTTTCACCTGACGTCATGCAAATGAATGGGAAAGGAGGGGGTTGATATGTAAATTAGCGATGTGTAAAGTACTCGTGCTGTTTTTGAAGATTACTGGTGAAATTTTGTGAAAATGCGGTTTCCATGCGCAGAGAACTGGTACATGAGTAAATCTAAGCTGCTGTGATAAAGCAAAAAAACCTTGTGCCTAGCTGGTTAATAATGTGTTTTACTGCTCTTGCCCAAATAGTTTTTCAAATGTTATTAGTGTGGTGTCATGTCATTAGTAGCGAATACTGTTTCAACTAATTTATCTACAACTCATTAATTAAAAATAAACTTGGAGGTACAAAATGAAACCCACCAACAGGTATTGCAGAACGCCATGGCTGAAAACCGGCGGAGACGATATATATGCAGCAAGGTCACGATACGATACGCATCACGATACACAAGCCATGACATGATTCGTATCACGATACTTATGAAAAACTCCCCTCTGCTTGACGGACTTGAAAATATTTCAGATCTGTACACAGATTCAGTTGAAAATTAATTATATGTGTTTACCACTAAGTAGTTTAAAGTCAAAGCAGTATGTCAGCTAGAGTTTCTGGGATATCAGATTTAACTTAATTAAGTATATCTCCTTAACACATTTCTGAGAAAGGAAATAACTATAACTAACTATAACTAACTAGTAAAGTACAAACTTTGTTCATGTGTTCCTCTAGAAAAATCTAAATAGCAAGTCTTTCAGCATTAAGTTGTAATGTTTTTTGTTTTTTTTAATGTACACCAGCATTTTTTATTGTATCATACTTAACTTTAACTCAATAGATTATTATTATTATTATTATTATTATTATTATTATTATTATTATTATTATTTATATTATGTAATGGTGATTCATTCAACATAAAAAGTTCAATTCCAACTCATATATTAAAACAAACATATGATGAGATATGAATTTGTTTGTATACTACTCCCAAACTGTATAAATTTATAATCTAATTTGAAATTACTATTTTACTTATAATTAATAATTAAAAATAGTCCTAAACGTTAAAGAATTATTTCTTTCAGGATTTGCATCAGTTGGTTTAATTTCAAATTCTTAGTAAGTTTAAGAATATCGGATAGGAATCATGTTTACTGTTTATAGCCTATCCTCCCTCTTTTTTATTATTTATATATATTATATATATATATATATATATATATATATATATATATATATATATATATATATATATATATATATATATATATATATATATAATAAGAATATAATAGTTAAAAGCCGCGCTTGTGATAAGGAAACATTAAAAGGAAAGCAACCTAGCTAACACAAAACATTTTCCATTTCTGGAAGGCTCCCATTTGGTTGTGACCAACACAACGTCGCTACATCATTCTTAGAACGTTTCTGGTTAAGCATAACGTTGTAGAAACGTTACAGTTAAGTGAAAGGGAAACGTTCTGTACATGTTGCATCTCAGCCAACACACAACGTTGCTGCAAGGTTCTGGTTTGGTTGTGTTTTACACAACGTTGTGGCAACGTTCCAAAAACATGATATTTATAAAGGTCTTCAGAAGTATTGCTGAAATTATTTTCCAAATTAGGGTGTGAATGTTTTTTAAAAAGCTTGAACAATTATTTAATGAAAAAATGAATTTGTACCATACGTGGCAACTCTTTCTGTATGCGTAGCACCTGAATTACAGACAACTGCATATAAAGTTCTGGCAATTTTGGGTAATTCAGTTAAGCTTTCGGGGGTGGTGTGGGGAGTGTGTGTGTGTGTGTGTGTGTGGATACCCCTATTAATGCGTTGCAAACTCAGCGCAGCACACTCTTAAGATTCCCTCCTAATTAAATAAATAATAACAATAACAATCTAGTGCAACACTCTGTTTATGTGACATAGAAACGAGGAGCACTGGAGTAACTGAAAGTGCTCAAGCAATGTTCTCAGGTGACTGTGACTATATATATTGTGTTGTGTGTTTTAGTAGTTTTAAGGTAGTTTGTTAGTTATAATTATAGTTAGTTGTTAGTTGGGTTTGTTTTATTTCTTTATTTAGCCAGCTACATCCGACAATTTTAAGGTAAGCTTCAGATAAATAGTAATAATCTTTATATGGCGCTTTTCATAGTGGACCACCATCAGAAAGATATGAGACTAGGGGGTGTGTGAACTATGCATCAGTTGAAGAGTCACTTAGAAGAACGTCTCACCCGAAAGACAGAGCACAAGGAGGTTAAGTGACTTGCTTAGGGTCACACAGTGAGTCAGTGGCTGAGCTGGGATTTGAACCGGGGACCTGCTGGTGACATGCCCGTTTCTTTGACCACTGGACAAATGTAATGAAAAATGTAATGAAAACTTTAAGATTCAAGTCAAAGAAAAAGTAGATGAAATAGTTATACCAGTCGTTTTGAAAGCTAATGTGTCTTATACGGAAAAAAAATGTAGAAATTAAAAATATATAAGTATGAATAGTTATGTAATCAAATAATACGGTATGTAACTGTAATATGTAATTGCAATAATAATAATAATAATAACAAATATTCTTTACTTGTATGGTGTTGATTAAGTAGAGATTTGTCTAAATTAAAAATGCAAAACAGTAATTCATATTCTTAATTTCATGTGATAAGTGGGTGCACATTATTTAAGATCTGATAATATAATGTTTTGAAAATGTATGCACATTATACTGTAATTCTTTAAGGTTAGTTAATTTGTTTTGAGATTATGCAGACCTTTTGCGGACTTTTTGCAAATGGATTATTGCAGCACTTTTTGAAAAGCCTTACTTTTTGCAAAGGCATTGAATTTTTGTTTGAAAAAAACCTTGTAAAACAAACTTTCTTGAACATTTTTGAACAATTTTAAACTGGTTTTATTATTTTTATCAATATATTATATATATATATATATATATATATATATATATATATATATATATATATATATATATATATATATATGATATATGAAATAAAATGATCTCTCACAAAAGGAGATCAATAACTATATAGCATGATTTGAATACAAAAGCTAGTAACTTTAGTAAAATTAGCCATAGCAACAAGTTTTTACAGACACTGAATACTGTCCAAATAAAGCCTAGAGGGTGTAGTAACACAGTCTGTTCCAACACTGCTTTTACACAGACAGAGGGTTTGTAAGTAATCAGCAAACGTTGGGACACCTGTAGGAATTGTTAGCATCAACAATGAAGACTTAATTTACTTTCATTGCTGCAGAACAGCTATAAGTTGTTAACCCATTACTTGTTCCCTGAAAAAGGCATTTTTGAAATGTACTCTGAAATGTACATTATTTTGCAGTTTTTGGTAACCTAAACTTTTTTTTCAACCTCTGGCAGTTTACCGCTTACCTTTATACCATTTCAGGTTATTCACTGGACTTGAACTGCTTAAATTTCAATAAAAACTAGACAAATGGGGGTGTATATATATCCCTTTCATTCAGGCAATACAGCATATAATGGATCAGGTGATGCCGTGTATACTACCCTGGCTTAAAAACCCTACCCGTCCGGACAGCTGACAGCTGCTGAGGAAGCATTCAAGACCACGCTTGGGCAAATACAGGTAGTGGGCACTTGAAAGGGATGTGGCAGATACTGATGAAACACACTGAAGTGCATTAATTTGTTCCCAAAATTGCCACTGCCTGCTGTATCCTGCACAAACTTTGGACATACTTGGGTCAAAAAAAGGACGGGAATTCATTTAGTTACATTTAAGCAGCTCATCTGCTCTTCGTATTTAACTTTAGCGTAGTTTTTACAGCAAGGGTATTCTCAAACAGCTGCTTTAATACTATAACTAGGGTATAATACAGTTCATGGTAAGTGGTTTTATACTGAATTGTAAACCCACAAATGATATACAACATGACAGCAGAGACACAGCGAAAAACAATAAAACAAAAAAAGCCGCCCGCATTATCATTAAGGTGAACTACACGACTGCAAACCATAAAACCGCCCTTCAGCCACTAATTTCTGCTGTCTTAGAATCCACAGTAAAAACTGACCTGCTCCCTTTCAATATTTATAGTTAATGATAAACACGCTCATTAACATTTACATATGAAATGTGGGTTTCCATGCGAAACTGGCCCTGGATATTCCCATGTGTTTCATCATTTACACGAGTAACTGAGATTTACCCTATCCCTCTCTTTGGCCGTTTTTTTTTTCAGCCACAAACCTGATTTACAGGAATAATTCTCCCAAACGTGCATGTGCGTCGCATTTCACGTGTAAATTGACCAGTATGGAAACCCCATGAAATTTGTACCCCATGCGTAACTCTTGGGTTGTACCCTTTTTATAACATGCATCTTTTAAATAAAGTAACACAGTACACTAGAATTGTGTAGAATACTGTAGTATACTGCCCATCTAGTATAGAACACACAAAAGAGAGCCCAAAATCTATAAAAGTCTGTGTTTGTTATACATAGAACAATACGGTAATAGTAATGTGGCAATCATGTTATCCACTGTAATCTCATTACACCCAGAAATTTCAAATAAGGCTCTTTACTAATTAAAAACATCCTAACTGTGTATCAGCAGTTCTTACAAGACAGGATGCTGGACTGAAAAATAGAAAAAAATAAAGTCAACTTTAAAATTGTTAGCTATTTTACAAAGGAGAAGAAAAATCTTGTTAAAAGCAGAATATTAAAACGAGTAAGTAAAAAGCATTGCACGATGTTGGGTTTCACAGAGTACTGTATATAATTCATTACACAGGGTTTTCCCAGTTTATGAATGAGCTTGTTCTGATGAGAACAATGTATTACAAGACACTTCCCACCCAAAAAATACATAATAAACATTGCTCAAAACCCAAAACAAAATGCTGATGTACTTGTTTTTCTCTTCAAACAGGAATAGCACCTAATTAGCATGTCATTCTACCTCACATGGACAAAAGAGGTTTGCTCAAACTCTTGTTAATGGCTCACATGGTTTTATTTTTATTTTTTGGTTGACAGCCTTAATTACAGTAAATATCTCTTAATTTATGCTAACTTCTGACCCATCTGGGCTATTGTGACAGTGTTTTTCTTTAGCACACTCCCACCCTGGAACTATTAAATCATTCACATTTGGCATATGTATCAACCACAAATGGAGAAAATCACACCCTTGAATTTGGTCCACTTCAGCTTGAACGACTTGCATTTGATTTTAATCTACAGGGTAATATTTGTCATATTTCTAAAAAAAACAAAAAAACAAAACTCAATTGAAATTGAAATAAAAAACAAACCGAGTACACGCCACTCCCATCTTTACTCAAAATTGATGGCCATTTACAATGTGATAATGCAAGACGATATCAGATTACGCTGGTACCCATTCAGTCTAAAATCTCAATGAGGCCATTACTGCTACATTGACAAAGAAGTTTTGTTATTGTTAAGAAATCACAGCTCAAATTTGCTAAATGAAAGCTGGTTCCCAAGAGGAAAATGGTTGTACATAAACAAGAAAGTGCTTTAAAAGCTTAGATGATGTTGTGAACAGTGCAGATCTTTCCTCACAGACTACATCCTGTGCCCTTAGCCGCTACATCTGAATTATTAAAGCAGGTTTGTCAGCAGGGAGGCAGAGAGATTATTAATTGTCTAAAAGCAAAAGGGTATTGACCATCAGCTTTTCTCACACACCGTCTTTGATATATGAAAATTGTTTTAAACCCTCAAAGTACTTTTAATTCCCCTTTAAAATGCTACAGAAGACATCTCCTATTTGTATTAAGTTTTAGCACTAGCTCCTCCGTCCCGCAAAACACACATACAGTACATCCCTGATATGAACCAGGACGAGAAGTGAGAGACAGATTGACCTCACGCACTATAAAGAAACACCGCACCACAAATTGACAATGGACTTCACTGTGTTCGGAGCTTTAGTCCTAGAGTTCAACACTAGGATGCTTAAAGCAGCAACTTCATTTTTCTTACCCTAGAAAATACCAGTTTGTGCATTGATACATTCAAACCCCCTTTTTCTCCTCCATCAACATTTAAATCTACTGAAAGTCTATTGGGTGTTTACTAAACAGGTCACTGGGGCTTCAGCGACACTGTGGCTACTGACAAAAAAAAAAAGTAAGTGACTATCTGAGTGTGGGTGGGAAGAACTCAGGAAGGCTCACATCTTCTGAGGTCATTTTTTTTTATAACAATACCACATGGTAGCTCTCAAAGAGATAGAACACAAACAGAAAGAACGGAAGGCAATCATTTTGTATATTTTTGGCCAGCTATCCCTGCCGCAGTAAGGAAGCATGTAAACAGAAATTTGCATTCTTGCAAATTGTACCTGCTGAGCACTATCCTACACTTCAATACAATAAATCCCAAACATGTTATGATCCTGTTGCTTATAAAATGTTCTGCACATTTAGCAACTTTGTGTCCAATGTTCAGTTATATCAACAATCAGCATTCCTAGGACATACCTACTTTAATATGATTATATATATATATATATATATATACATACACATACACACACACACACACATACACATAGTACCAGTCAAAAGTTTGAATACACCTGCTTGAAACCAGGTTTTTCATGATTATCTATGCTTTAAACTGTATAAACTAGTCTCTAAACACTTAATATTTCATTGTATGATACGTGTACTTATATAAGCTGACAATCATACGTGAATTGCATTCAAAAATTTTATTTTTAAATGAAAATGTAAATCTTGTCAATTTCAATGAAATGGTCACCCAAAGCAAGGGGATTTCAGTCTGAAGACCAAGTCAGTTAAAAGTCTGAAATGTGTATAACACGGTGTTAGAACACTGGCCTAAGTACAAAAGTGTCTTTGTTAGATGTTCTCTGAGTTAACCAGCTGTTACCTAATTAACCTTTTGTCACCAATTATTGTTAACAGGTGAGGGTCCATGATTACTATAAATATAGGTAGCATAGGCACAAGTTTGTCATTCCTGAATGTAAGGGAGCAGAAAATGGCAAAATACGCTCAATTAAGCAAAGAAAAAAGACTGAAAGAAAGTCTGTAATTACTTTAAGAAATGATGGTCAATCTTTCAGACAAATCGCAAGAACTTTGCAAGTGTCTGTAACTGCTGTGGCCAAGACCAAACGATTTGAAGAAACTGGCACTCATGAGGACCGAACAAGGTCAGGCAGGCCAATAGTGACCTCAGAATCAGAGAACAAGTTCATTTCAGTCACAAGTCTGCGAAATCTCCTGAAATACAAGCTCAGCTAAATGCTACTAGAAGTACAGATGTTTCAACATCAACTGTTCAGAGGAGATTGCGTGAAGCTGGCCTAACTGGAAGAATTGCTGCAAAGAAACTTGTTAAGAGTGCAGAATAAGAGAAAGAGACTTGCCTGGGCCAAAAAACTGGACAAGCTCAACCAGCATGGCTACCACAGCATACTTCAGAGACATGCAATTCCATCAGGATTACGGCTAGTTGGGCAGTCCTTCATTCTTCAGCAATAGTGACCCGAAACACACCTCAAAGTTGTGCAAGAACTATCTGGCTGTAATAAAAAAGTGTGTTCTAGAAAGTTCTAGAAATGCGTTTGAGTTCATCTTTGCCCTTGCCCTATAATAACCCCATATCTTATATAACTTGTTTTTGTCACGTTTATATAACTTGTTTTGGTTAGAATGTTCTAGGGAAAGGAATGGTTTATTCAGAGGGCCGAGCCTCGAGGGAGTGATCTGGCCAATTACTCTCTCGCATGCAAAAGCCTAACTTGGTAAGTTATAAAGGACGGGGTTCTCCCCTGCTCTGATGAGAGTCAGCCGTGAGGATTAGCGCGCAGTCCTGCTCGGTAATTTCTTGGAGACAGCTGCTTTCTCTTACCAGGGTCGAAGGACTCTCCCGATCCGCTTGGAAGGGTAAGAATTAGTTCAGTTGCGTCTCATGGATTGTATTGATCTGTGATTAATATAATCTTTGTATGTAACCTTGTTGGGTTGTGTCCCGTTAGAGATATCGTTATTCGCAGTATAGCATCTGTGTATGTAACTGCGTGTGTGTGTGTGTGTGTGTGTGTGTGTGTGTGTGTGTGTGAAATAATAAAGGACCTTTTAAAATTACTCTGTGAAGTAATTGTCTTATTTACTTCCACATCAACTTCCTTTTAAATTTAAAGTAATTAAATTTCACATAACACTGGCAAAGAAGGAAAGTGAAGGACAACTCAATCTAATGACCTGGTCTGCTCAGTCTCCAGACCTCAATCCCATAGAACCTGTATGGGACGAATGGGACAGAAGAGTCAAAGCAAAGCTACCCACAAGTGCACTAAATCTCTGGGAACTGCTGAGGAAGAGCTGGGAAGACATGTCAGGTGATTTCCTGCTGAAACTTGTTAACCGAATGCCTCATGTTTGTGAGGCTGTTATTAAGGCAGGCAAAGGGTGGCTATTTTGAGGAATCAAAGATCTAGAGACAATTTTCAGTTTTCTTGAACACTGTTTTGATACTCCTTATGTTTTGATTTGTATATTGTAACATGTGTTTTCATTTTCAAGTATTTACAGAAACGTATACGACGTAAAACATTGTCAATTATGAAAAAAACCTAGTTTCCAGCAAGTGTATTCAAACTTTTGACTGGTACTGTGTGTATATAAAGAAACTTAATTGTCGACAAAATTATGAATACAAACTATAAACTATAACATTGTACACAAAAGAAAAGTTCAATAAATGTTTTTGCATATTCTGCATTTTGTAACGTTATACTTTTTTTGGATCAAAGTCGTTCACATAAGTTGGAAAACTACCATGACACACTGAATATATATTATATATATATATATATATATATATATATATATATATATATATATATATATAATACCAATTTATATATTTGGTTAAATTTACAGAGCAGGAATAATAACTCCTTTTTATATTTGAAAGTAAAACTTGTTCCATTTTTTTATGTTAATAAACTGTACGACTAAACACTGTATGATTATATATATATATATATATATATATATATATATATATATATATATATATATATATATATACACACACACACATACATATACACAGTACTGTGCAAAAGTTTTAGGCAGGTGTGAAAAAATGCAGTAAAGTAAGAATGCTTTCAAAAATAGACATATAATAGACAACAATAGATTATATTTATCAATTAACAAAATGCAAAGTGAGTGAAAAGAAGAAAAATCTAAATCAAATCCATATTTGGTGTGACCACCCTTTGCCTTCAAAACAGCATCAATTCTTTTAGGTACACTTGCACAAAGTCAGGGATTTTGTAGGCATATAGTCAGGTGTATGATTAAACAATTATACCAAACAGGTGCTAATGATCATCATTTCAATATGTAGGTTGAAACACAATCATTAACTGAAACAGAAACAGCTGTGTAGGAGGAATAATACTGGGTGAGGAACAGCCAAACTTGGCTAACAAGGTGAGGTTGCTGAAGACAGTTTACTGTCAAAAGTCATACACCATGGCAAGACTGAGCACAGCAACAAGACACAAGGTAGTTATACTGCATCAGCAAGGTCTCTCCCAGGCAGAAATTTCAAGGCAGACAGGGGTTTCCAGATGTGCTGCCCAAGCTCTTTTGAAGAAGCACAAAGAAACGGGCAACGTTGAGGACCGTAGACGCAGTGGTCGGCCAAGGAAACTTACTGCAGCAGATGAAAGACACATCATGCTTACTTCCCTTCGCAATCGGAAGATGTCCAGCAATGCCATCAGCTCAGAATTGGCAGAAAACAGTGGGACCCTGGTACACCCATTTACTGTCCGGAGAAGTCTAGTCAGAAGTGGCCTTCATGGAAGACTGCAGCCAAAAAGCCATACCTCTGACGTGGAAACAAGGCCAAGCGACTCAACTATGCAAGAAAACACAGGAACTGGGGTGCAGAAAAATGGCAGCAGGTGCTCTGGACTGATGAGTCAAAATTTGAAATATTTGGCTGTAGCAGAAGGCAGCTTGTTCGCCGAAGGGCTGGACAGCGGTACACGAATGAGTGTCTGCAGGCAACAGTGAAGCATGGTGGAGGTTCCTTGCATGTTTGGGGCTGCATTTGGAGTTGGTGATTTGGTCAGAATTAATGGTCTCCTCAATGCTGAGAAGTACAGGCAGATACTTATCCATCATGCAATACCATCAGGGAGGCATCTGATTGGCCCCAAATTTATTCTGCAGCATGACAACGACCCCAAACATACAGCGAAAGTCATTAAGAACTATCTTCAGCGTAAAGAAGAACAAGGAGTCCTGGAAGTGATGGTATGGCCCCCACAGAGCCCTGATCTCAACATCATCGAGTCTGTCTGGGATTACATGAAGAGAGAGAAGCAACTGAGGCTGCCTAAATCCACAGAAGAACTGTGGTTAGTTCTCCAAGATGTTTGGGCCAACCTACCTGCCGAGTTCCTTCAAAAACTGTGTGCAAGTGTACCTAGAAGAATTGATGCTGTTTTGAAGGCAAAGGGTGGTCACACCAAATATTGATTTGATGTAGATTTTTCTTCTGTTCACTCACTTTGCATTTTGTTAATTGATAAATATAAACTATTAACATGTCTATTTTTGAAAGCATTTTTACTTTACACCATTTTTTCACACCTGCCTAAAACATTACTGATTATATATATATATATATATATATATATATATATATATATATATATAGATATATATTATATATATATATATATATATTTTTAGTTTGGTCCTCAAAGTGGTGCCTGTGGGCAAATTCATGCCCACGAAGCCAGGCCATCGTGCTATTGTTAAATTATGGGTCCTGAACACATTTCTGTCGGGTCGTAGTATGGGAAAATAAATAAAGCTTTAAACACGTTTTCCAACAAAAGTGTCACAGCAGTTTGTTGACAGTGCTGCTCGCTTATGCTTTGGTTGTACGTACTCTGCGATACAATCAATCAATTGAATAGCTGATTTTCTCCGATATACACATACACACACACACACACACACACATATATAATATATGTATGTATGTATGTATATGGATATATGTAATATATATATATATGATATATATATATATATATATATATATATATATATATACACACACACACACACACACACACACACACACACACACACACACACAGTAAGAAACAAGAACACCGTCTGTTTCGCTAGGCGTCCGATGAGAAAGCCTGCATCATACAGTACTCTTACAATAATCTTCCTCTTATTATTATTATTGGTTTTGGTGTACTATTTAAAAGCTCTTGTGTATGCTGATGTACATTATTTGGTGACCCTTCTGTGACCTTTCCGTGAATTCTTGTTTTTTTTTTTCCTACAACTCGCCCGTGAAATGTACCACCCAGCTGAAAAACCTAGAACCATCTGTCTTGCAGATCCTACTGTGCCTTTAACAATAAGGGTTGGTCACACTGCTAGCAGACTATATTACTGGCGGGTGCTAGGTGAAAAGAGAAAATCTTGGAACCACGTGACACCTATGTTACTGTGTTTCGACACTACATTTAACCGATCAGAGAGTTGAAGGGGTGGGTTTTCCATTTGAGAGGCTGAAAAGTTAAAATGGCAGCTAAAAAAATAACAGATTATTTTCAAAGCAGAAATAGTAACAATGAATGCGGAAATTACCAAACCGAAATGGATGAAAAAAAATGTAAATAATGAAAAACAGCAACCCTATAGAGTCAACAACTTGTAGAAAGCAAACTGGAAGACGGCCAATTTATTTCTGTTAAGTGTTCCCGGCTATAATGCTCTGCCACCCGGCTATACAGAATTCCTGTAAGCATTACTACTGCTGTGGAACAACTTGGGGACCTGTGGTCAGAGCAACACACAGGCCTATTAATTTTCCAATAAAGGAATCAAAGCAATAGTGGATTTCTTCCTAAACAACTGGGTGCTGTACTTATGTATAGTATTTATTTGTATGCATTTGAAGTCTTCATCATAAAATGTGTTATTTCTAAAGGGTTTCCTGTACATAAGTAAGTGGTTTCTCACTTAAGGGAATGCACATATTTTTTTTTACACTTTTCACCATTTTTGCACTTTTAAAATCGGAAATCAGAAAAAAAAAAACCTTCTGTATTGAAGTAACAGATATTTAGAGGATACCTTTTTTTCAGGAAGTAGTACCCACTAGCAGGGCCTTTACCTAACCACTGGAAGACCACATATACCATTCAACACATACACTAACCAGCATGAGTTTGTCCATAGCCCTGCTACTTACTCTTTCAGTTTTCTCTAAAGCACAGCACCCAACAGTATGACTGGCAGACATTCATGCAATTTTGCAGAATCAAATGTTCAATTTTTAAGAATGTAGTTTATTGTACACTTTAATGTTAATTGTGGCATTTTTGTGGGTAATTAGCCTGCATTAGCATAGTTAATCCACTGGCTGCAGTATCCAAATGTTCTTAAAAAACCACAAATTAATATTACAGCTATCTGCAGGCCCACCAGATTACAAACCACACGCATTTCAATACAAACCTACATACATCCGTAACAGATTGTCTTTCTTAATTTAAATAATGACAATAAGTGCAGTATTATTAAGGCACAACATATATTTGAAGTGTGGAGTGTATAATCACCCCTCCTTGTTTTAGTCTAATACTGGTTTGCAGATATGTGAGAGTATCTCAAAATATGAGACTTCCTTAAACATCTTAAAATCATAAATCAACAAACTAATCACATTTACACCTTCAGCTTTCCAGCATTTCTGTATTTGAAAATTCAAGGAAATTTGACCAGTATTGCTGATTTGTACTATTTGTACTGGTGATCTGTATGCTGTCATTTTGTATTTCATCCATCAGATATGGTTCCTGTTTGGCTATCTTAAAAACCAATGCAACCAACCTTGGATATGTAAAAATTTGCAAGAACACCACTCAATCAAGCCAGAAACCGCATGAACATTCATCATTACTATTGCCTTACTAAAGGAGACAGCAATCCAGCAATAATAAAGAACCAAAGTGATTCAGGGATTAGATCACAAAGAAACAAAAAACAGAGTTCATGACAATAACACAGCAAAATGGTGACTACAAACAGATCTACACTATCTATCAAAAAAAATGGACCAGATCGATGGAAATCATGTTCCACTGTTGTTTTTTTGGGTTTTTTTTTTGGACATGTTACTTGATAAAGGAATTTTCCCCTTCAAAAGCTATTCCGAACTATTCATGCTGGTGGCCCTGTCTGTAATGTTCAAATGTAGCTTTGGAAACAAGTGCAACTTAGTGTAGTCCTTTCCTAGTGTGCTTAATGATAAAGTGTGACAGGTTTCAAATGTCCTCAACTCCAATGTTATTCAGTCTGAAGATAAAGAAACCCATGTAGTGTGAGGTGATGCAGTAAAGCCCATCTCAGCTCTTGTTTATAATGTTGTCTGGTCTGTGCACCAACAGAAAGCTATTACTATCAATCCCTCAGTTTTTACGAGCACTTGATTATTGTCCTTGGGCCCACACCACCATAATCATTATCACTGGCAAGAAGAAAAAGTGACAGTACAGGAATAAAATCCTCAGGCAATGCAAAACGTAAAGCAGGCAGGTACACAGAGAATTTTATATCAGCAGAGCTCTCTCAACTCAAGCACAAACAGTAGCACAAATGTAGTGACATGTGTAACAGTCATCTCCAACGCCTGTGAGAACCCACCTTGAATTATTGAAATGGTAGCAGTTTCAGCCTGCTGCTGTTAATATAGTATTCTAATCATATGCTAATGGAAATAATTGGTTGTTTTCTTAAACAAAGGCACTGCCTACACTTCAGCCTCCATTGAATCCCACATGCAGTATTCTCTTAAGCCCATTTGGGTAATTCCGAGTCAAATCAACCAAAATTCAGAAAAATCCCACCTCAAGATTTACATTTTGCTAATATTTAGTGTAGTGGAAGATACAGGTCAGGTATGAAACCTGGCCAAATATTTAAGCTCAATGATGAAGATTTGCTGATACACCCCCTTTTATGGTTGAGTTGGTGGTGGTGGTGGTGGTGGTAGTGGTAGTGGTGGGGTGGGTAGTCATACTTGAAACACATCTCATTTGAAGGACTTGTGGTGAAATAATTGACTTGGTAATTGGTCTCCATCCGTTTTTTCCAGTGGTATAGAAAAATATATTTCATGTACTTTTCGAATATCTAAAATTAAAGGAACAACTGCGGTAACACAATGTTCGTGAAATCTGACTTAATTATATGGGCAGAACAGAAATTGGTTTTATGACATTTTTGAATATATTGTGTCTTGTGATGGATTGTGACTTCTTGTCGACAGATTCAAGTCTTTATATAGTGGTGGTGCCCCACCTGGATAGAGAATTATTAAACTATGAAGGAGACAGATTACCAAGTTAATTATTTTACAAGTCCTTCAAATCCTCATCTATAAGCCCACCAAAGAAAGTTTGTTAACTTGTGTCCCACAAGGGGTTTCAGCCCTTCAAAGATGGGGCCATTTTCGATACTTTCATTCTGAAGCCTTTTTCTTGGGGTCATTAAATCAGACAGTAAAGTAGGTAGACAGTAGCAGAGCTGCATACAGAAAGTCAGTTAAATTATGAGCACACCTAAGCAATTTGAAAGTGATATCTCTTCTACTTTAGACGACAATTGGACAATTTTTCAATTTTAAGACTCCCAGCAACACAGAAATACTAAGGTGATGGTATTTATTTAGCATGAATTCTACCTACCTGGCTAGCTCTAGAGAAGCATTCATAGGGCTACTGACATTCTAAATATAAAATGTTTAGATCCTCAAAATCACTCCAAAATGAGATGTGTTTCAAGTATGAGTTTCTCTTTTGTCTCATGTATCTTGGCTTGACAGAGGCAGCCAATCTTGCATAAAAACAGATTCTACACTGCAAAAAAAATTTGAAAAAAAAAAAACCCTCCCAATACCAGTCTCTTTGTTTACTACTGTGTGGGTAGACAGTAGGTGCCATACAATATTTCAGGCTGTAGTCTCTAGCTTAGAGAACACCTCTCGGGAAGCAAGCAAAGTGTTCTCTTAGCTGAAGTGTTCTCAAAGACAGAGTTGACAACCAGACACAATATGAAATCAATAAATATGTATTACTTGTCATGACACACGTGCATTAACATATGAAATGAACAGAATAAGAGAAAAACAATAAGCAAGTATATGTTGATAAACTACAAT